>NC_091291.1:94925352-95268761 GCF_032444005.1 Ranitomeya imitator
CACTTCCAGGTGGCAACTGACAGTGTTGAAACCCAGGGAATCAAAGAGGAGCAGAGTGTAGGCCGAAGCCTGCAGTGGAGCAAGTTGAAAGGGAACCTTTAACCCCCCCCCCAGGCATTTGTTGCTGAAAGAGCCATCTTGTACAGCAGTAATACTGCACATGGAAAATGGTGGCTCCGAAAATTATGCTCCTTGCAAACGCTGAAGTACACACTCATATAATGTGTCCCCTCACACCGTCAAACCATCCCGGAAGTGGGACTTTCCTTTCTAATGTGACACAGCACAGCCGTCATTCCAACCCCCTTGGTGCCGGGCGCCACCTCCTCAACGTTGTTTGGTTCTGTCACGGAGCCCGCGCTGTAATGTTATCCCTTGGCCATGCACAGTTAGCGGTGCCCGTCTTCTGACATCATGTAGGTGTCAGGCTGGCAGTGCCTGTGCGTCCAAGCTGCCCGAGATCCAACCTTGCAGTGTCATCTAATGTAGTCCCACTGCGGGCCAGGGATCCATGGGCATGCGCAGTGCATATCATCGCCTCTCACTCACCTCCTTCCTGCTTCTTCAGACTGTGCGGCGTCACGGCCGTGGCATGCTATTAGGGATCAGCTGACGCCGCCTAGTCTGAAGAAGCGTGAAGAAGGGGAGTGAGAGGCTAGTATATGCACTGCGCATGGCCATGGATACCAGGCCCACTGTGGGATCACATTAGACGACACTGCGAGGTGTGATTTCGGGCAGCGTGGACGCACAGGCGCAGCCAGGACGACAACAAATGATGTCAGAGGACGGGCAGCGCAAACTGTGCATGGCCAAGGGATAACATAACAGCGCAGGGTCCATGACGGAATCAAACAACGCTAAGGAGGCAGCGCACGGTGCCAAGGGGGTAGCAATGACGGCTGTGCTGCGTCACATTACAAAGGAAAGTCCCACCTCCGGGACGGTTGGACGGTGTGAGGGGACACATTACATGAGTGTGTAGTTCAGCGTTTGCAAGGAGCATAATTTCAAGAGCGACCTTTCCCTTGTGCCGTATTAGTGCTGCACATGGTGGCTCTTTCAGTAACAAACGCCTGGGGGGGGGGGACAGGTCCCCTTACATTTTAGTTGTGCCAGCGTGGCGGTCGCATGACACGTTGCCGGATACACAGCTGGGGATCAGCTGACATTACTGAACCCCAATAACAGAGGAGCGACTGTTGACTGTGCACACAGCACTTCCAGGCACCAACTGGCGGTGTTAGAGCCCAGGGACAGCAGGAGGAGCAGATTGGAGGTATTGCCGCACACACAGCTGGGGATCAGCTGACGTTACTGAACCCCAATAACAGAGGAGCGACTGTTGACTGTGCACACAGCACTTCCAGGCACCAACTGGCGGTGTTAGAGCCCAGGGACAGCAGGAGGAGCAGATTGGAGGTATTGCCGCACACACAGCTGGGGATCAGCTGACGTTACTAAACCCCAATAACAGAGGAGCGACTGTTGACTGTGCACACAGCACTTCCAGGCACCAACTGGCGGTGTTAGAGCCCAGGGACAGCAGGAGGAGCAGATTGGAGGTATTGCCGCACACACAGCTGGGGATCAGCTGACGTTACTGAACCCCAATAACAGAGGAGCGACTGTTGACTGTGCACACAGCACTTCCAGGCACCAACTGGCGGTGTTAGAGCCCAGGGACAGCAGGAGGAGCAGAGGAACAGAGTGTAGGCCGAAGCCTGATTGGAGCAAGTTGAAAGGAAACCTTTAACCCCCCCCCCCAAGACGTTTGTAGCTGAAAGAGCCATCTTGTGCAGCACTAAGGATGCAAAAGGAAAAGGTTGCTCTTTTAATTATGCTCCTTGCAAACACCGAAGTAAACACTAAAAATGTGTCCCTTTATACCGTTAAACCGTTCCGGAGGTGCGAATTTCCTTCGTAATGGGACACAGCACAGCTGTCATTCCTATCCCCTTGATGCCGTGCGCTGCCTCCTCAGCGTTGTTTTAAGCTGTCACGGAGCCTGCGCTGTTCTGTTAGCCCTTGGCCATGCCCAATTAGCGCTGCCTGTCTTCTGACATAATTTGGTGTCAGGCTGTCAGTGCCTGTGCGTCCACGCTGCTCCAGATCCCACCTCGCAGTCTCGTCTAACGTAATCCCACTGCGGGCCTTGGAACCATGGGCATGCACAGTGCATAACCTCGACTCTCACTCCCCTCCTTCCCTCTTCTTCAGACTGTGCGGTGTCACGGCCGTGGCATGCTAGGGATCAGCTGACGGCGCACAGTCTAAAGAAGGCGGAGGGAAATGAGCGAGAGCCCGAGGGGAAGATATGCACTGCGCATGCCCATGGATCCCAGGCCCGCAGTGTGACTCAATCAGAAGACACTGCGAGGCGGGATCTCGGGCAGCGCGGCCGCACAGGCGCAGCCAGCCTGACACCAAATTATGTCAGAAGACAGGCAGCGCAAATAGGGCATGCCCAAGGGATAACAGAACAGCGCAGGCTCCGTGACAGCTTAAAACAACGCTGAGGAGGCAGCGCATGGCACCAAGGGGGTAGGAATGACGGCTGTGCTGCGTCACATTACGAAGGAAAGTCCCAGCTCCGGGACGGTATAACAGTATCAGTGAACACATTTTATAAGTGCTAAGTTCTGCGTGTGCAAAGAGCTAAAAAAAAAGAGCTACCTTTTCCTTGTGCAGCATTACTGCTGCACAAGATGGCTCTTTCAGTAACAAACGACGGGGGGGGGGGGGGACAGGTTCCCTTACATTTAGGTTGTTGTGCCAGCGTGGCGGTCGCAGGACACATTGCCGGCTACACAGCTGGGGATCAGCTGACGTTACTGAAACCCAATAACACTGGGTCGTATGTTTTTACTGTGCAGCCTGCACTTCTGAGCCGCAACTGGCGGTGTTGGAGCCCAGGAATAGCAGTTCAGGTGGTAGAAAGATGAACACAGCAGGAGACCTGGATGACACCCAATTACTTAATCAGGCAGAGGAGTGGCAAATTCCTGCGAGATCCAGGCCTGGTTCATTTTCAGGAAAGTAAGCCGGTCAACGTTATCGGAGGATAGTCGCATGCGACGGTCTGTTAGTACACCACCTGCGGCACTAAAGACATGTTCCGATAAGACACTAGCCGCAGGGCAAGCCAGCACCTCCAATGCATACTGGCTTAGCTCTGGCCATGTATCCAGCTTAGAGACCCAAAACTTGAACGGGGAAGAGCCGTCTGGGAGTACAGTAAGAGGGCAAGCCATGTAGTCTGTCACCATCTGACGGAACCGTTGCCTCCTGCTGACTGGAGCCGCCGGTGATGGTGTAGACATTTGGGGCGGGCACACAAAAGTGTGCCAGAGTTGTGCCATACTGGGCTTGCCTTGGGCAGAGGCACTGCTTCTGCTCCCTCTTTGGGCAGAGCCTCCCCCACTGCCTCGACGCACTGAGCTGCTTTGTAAAGCACTAGCAGCACTCCTCTCAGTTGGACAGGAGAAGATGATGGAATTCACCAGTGTGTCGTGGTACTCCCCCAATTTACGCTCCCGGGTCAACGCAGGGATGAGGTTTTGGACGTTGTCCCGGTAGCGAGGATCGTGGAGGGTGAACACCCAATAATCAGGCATGTTGAGAATGTGGTCGATGCGGCGGTCGTTTCTCAGGCACTGCAGCATGAAATCCACCATGTGCTGCAGAGTGCCAACTGGCCCAGAAACGCTGTCCCCTGCTTGAGACATGATCTCTGCCCGCTCGTCATCACCCTACCCTCGCTGTACACACTGACCACTGGACAATTGTGTCGCTCCCTCCTCTGGACGGAGCTCTTCCTCCTCCATTGACTCCTCCTCATCCTCCTCACAAATTGGCCCCTGCGTACCCCTTTGTGAGGAACGACGTGGCGCTGACTCTCCAGAAGCTGATGGAAAAGGTGACTCCTCATCCTCCACCTCTTCCACCACATCATCCCTTAACCATTGCAAAGTTTGCTGAAGCAGGCAGATAAGGGGGACAGTCATGCTGACTAGTGCATCATCTGCACTTGCCATCCGCGTGGAATTATCAAAAGGACGCAAAACCTGGCAGACGTCCTTCATAGTGGCCCACTCTGTGGTTGTGAAGTCTGATCGGCGCTGACTGCGACTTCTTTGTGCCTGATGCAGCTGGTACTCCATAACTGCTTGCTGCTGCTCACACAACCGCTCCAACATATGTAACGTGGAATTCCACCGGGTAGGTAGGTCACATATGATGCGGTGTTCCGGAAGGCGGAATCGGCGCTGCAGAGCAGCAATGCGGGATCTGGCCAAGCTGGAACGCCGCAAGTGAGCACACTCTAGGCGGACCTTGTGCAGCAGGGCATCAAGATCAGGATAGTCCCTCAGAAAACTCTGCACAACCAAATTGAGCACATGTGCCAGACATGGGATGTGAGTGAGGTTGCCAAGGGCCAAAGCTGCCACCAGATTTCGGCCATTGTCACACACTACCATGCCTGGCTGGAGATTCGCTGGCAGTAACCACACATCGCTCTCCTGCTTGATGGCATTCCAGAGCTCCTGCGCTGTGTGGCTTCGATGCCCCAATGAAACTAGTTTCAAGACGGCCTGCTGACGTTTGGCCACGGCTGTGCTCATGTCGGTCATAGGTAAACGTTCACGGGTCCATGTGGAGGTGGACTGTGACGGATCCTGCAGAGAGGAATCAGAGGAACTGGTGTAAGAGGAGGAGTCGATGCGTACAGACTGGATTCCTGCAATCCTTGGAGTGGGCAGGACACGTCCTGCGCCACTCGCACGATCTGTACCTGGCTCAACAACATTAACCCAATGGGCAGTGAGGGAAACATATCGCCCCTGTCCATGCTGACTGGTCCACGCATCGGTGGTGAGGTGGACCTTGCTACTGACGGCGTTCAGTAGCGCATGTTTTATGTTTGCCTCAACATGCCTGTGCAGGGCAGGGACAGCCTGCCTGCTGAAGTAAAAGCGGCTGGGCACCTTGTACCGTGGGACTGCCAATGCCATCAAGTCACGGAAGCTGTCAGTCTCCACCAGCCTGAACGAGAGCATTTCCAGGGACAACAGTTTGGCAATGCCTGCATTCAGAGCCTGTGCTCGGGGGTGGTTGGCCGAGAATGCCCGCCTTTTCTCCCATGCCTGGACTACCGATGGCTGTAGAGTAGACTGGGAGTGTGAGGATGACTGGGAAGGTGGTGCTGTGGGTGGAATTACACTAGGTCTCTGGACAACAGTGGAGGAAGAGGCAACACGAGATGAAGAGGTGGTAGCTGCCGCTGTTGGTTGGCCTATGTCTTCACTGTGTTTCTGTAACTCCACCGCGTGCCTGTTCCGCACATGTTTCCACCGTAAACGGCGCTGCAAGGCCAAAAAACCCTCCTCTAGGTTATCCTATATAGTGTTTTTCCACTATTTAGCTGGATACGAGTGGAAAGACACTAATAGGAATTTTTTTTTTCAAATGTTAAAACAGCGCTGCAAGGCAAGAGCAAGGTGAACAGTGAAGAACACACAATGTTTTGCTAAATTAGCCTTTGGAAAGGAAAATAAAGCAATTAGCTAGCTCGACTGGCCCTCAGTTAGAACACAGCGTCCTGTCCCTAACTGAAATCACAGCAGAGTGAGCGCAAAATGGCGGCAGCGTTTTTTATAGTGCAGAGTGACATCATTTCAGCAGCCAATCCAAGCCTTGCCAGTACTTACATGCCCACCATGCTAAACAGGATGTGCCCACACTTCCAATCATTCCTCATTGGCTGCTGCGTTCAGTTTGAATTCTGGAAACTTCCGATTCCGGTATCCGATACGCGGGAAGTATCGGAATTCGGTATCGGAATTCCGATACCGCAAATATCGGCCGATACCCGATACTTGCGGTATCGGAATGCTCAACACTACTCAACACTACTGCAGACTCATTACAAACCTGGACATCCCCTGTAAAGCTCCTAATTAGGGTTGAGCGACTTTTACTTTTTTAAGGTCGAGTCGGGTGAAATCGGCCGATTATCGCGAAAAGTTGGGGTCGGGGATCAACCAAAACATGAAACCCAGTGCAAGTCAATGGGAAATATGTAATCCATATGGCATCTGTACTGCGAGATTTTCTCGCAGGCTTGCAAAACCGACATACGAACATACAATGGATCCATGTGCTCAAAAAATCATAAAAACATATGTACTGTCTATATATAGATATATATATATATATATATATATATATACTGTATATATATATGTCATTGAGACACATATATATATATATATATATATATATTTATTTATATTTACTTCAGTGCGATATAGCAGAAAAGCTGGTAATTCAATTGCCGGCTTTTCATTTCTTCTTCCCAAACCCGACATGATATGAGACATGGTTTACATACAGTAAACCACATCATATTCCCATATTTTTTGCATATTACAGACTACTAATGTTAATAGTGTGTATGTACAAAATTTGGGCTCCGTAGCTATTAAATTTAAGGGTTAAATCACGGAAAAAATTGGCGTGGGCTCCCGCGCAATTTTCTCCGCCAGTGTGGTAAAGCCAGTGACTGAGGGCAGATAATAATAGCCTAGAGAGGGTCCACGGTTATTGCCCCCCCCCCGGCTAAAAACATCTGCCCCCAGCCACCCCAGAAAAGGCACATGTGGAAGATGCATCTATTCTGGCACTTGGCCACTCTCTTCCCACTCCCGTGTAGCGGTGGGATATGGGGTAATGAAGGGTTAATGTCACCTTGCTATTGTAAGGTCACATTAAGCCAGATTAATAATGGAGAGGCGTCAATTATGACACCTATCCATTATTAATCCAATAGTATGAAATGGTTAAAAAAACACACACACAATATTGCAAAGTATTTTAATGAAATAAACACAAAGGTTGTTGTAATATTTTATTCCACTCTCAATCCACCTGAAGACCCTCGACCTGTAACAAATTAAAAATAATAAACCAACAATATGCCATACCTTCTGATGATCTGTCACGTCCCACGATGTAAATCCATCTGAAGGGGTTAAAATATTTTACAGGCAGGTAAAATATTTTAAACCCTTCAGATGGATTTACATCGTGGAACGTGACAGATCATCGGATCATCCAATTTTTTCCGCGATTTAACCATTAAATTTAACAGCTACAGCGCCCAAATTTTGCACATACACACTACTAACATTAGTAGTGTGTAATGTGCAAAAAAAATGGGAATATGACATGGTTTACTGTATGTAAACCATGTCTCATATCATGTCGGGTTTAGGAAGGAGAAATGAAAAGCCGGCAATTGAATTACCGGCTTTTCTGCTATATCGCGCTGAAGTAAATATAAATATATATATATATATAAATATATATGTGTCTCAATGACATATATATATATATATATATATATATATAAAAATGGCGCTGAACGCATCATACGAAACCCGACTTTGGTGCGAAGATCGCCGACCGCATGGCCGATCCCACACTAGGATAGGGTCGGGTTTCATGAAACCCGACTTTGCCAAAAGTCGGCGACTTTTGAAATTGTCTGATCCGTTTCGCTCAACCCTACTCCTAATATAAATAAAAACATGAGCGTTAGTCAGTATCACAAATAACATTAACATCCAGGTACCTTATAGTTGACGTCGTCTCTGGAGCCGTTCTTCTTTTCTTCATCTTGTCCAGACCAGACTTCCATCTTCTTTGCTCTTTTGCAGAAAATCTCCAC
The DNA here is from genome assembly GCF_032444005.1 of Ranitomeya imitator. Lineage (NCBI taxonomy): Eukaryota > Metazoa > Chordata > Amphibia > Anura > Dendrobatidae > Ranitomeya > Ranitomeya imitator. Next base: position 94,933,085 of record NC_091291.1, read on the forward strand.
GATGCCCTTAAAGATACAAGTGTCATTATAATGCTCCTGTATAAAAAAATTGCCCCTTACTATATTGTCTGCACAAAATATGACCCCCACACTGTCCCTCTTATGGTACATGCTCTTCACACTGACCTCTCCTTTCTATACCGGCTCTCTCTTCACACTGTCCTCTCATACTGTGTCCCCCCTATAGGGCCCAGTATTTATACTGTACTCTCTCATCACACTCCCCCTCCTTGATATACTGTCGCCTCCTGGCTGTGTCCTTACACTGTCCCTCCATTCTTCACCCCCACTATTCAGTTTCTATTCTGTGCCCACTCACTTTTCTCCCCCATATTGTCTCCTCACACTATTCCCCTCCCTCCTCATACTGTCTCCTCTCACATACCCCATTCAACATACTGTCTCCTCATATATTTAACCCTTCACTTTCTATACTGCCTTCTCACCTGACTCCCCATACTGTGTCTGCACATATCCCACCACTCTCGCTCCCCAACTCTCGCTCCCCATACTCTGTCCACATACATTTTTCACATCACTACTCATACTGTGTCTGCATACATTCCCCCGTTCACTCCCCATACTGTCTGCACCCATTTCCCCATACTGTTTCCTCATACATGCGCCCATTCCCCAGTACTGTTTCCCCATTTCCCCCTTTGCTCTTCATTTTGTGCCCTTAAATCTCACCCCACACATTATGCACCCCCATCTCCACTCCAATTTCCCCCACACATAATAAATCCCCCCATCCCCACTCAAATTGTCCCCCCCCGTGCACTTAATCTTTGGTGTCTTCTGCTCCACTGGGGCACTTACCACCAGTGTTTGCCTCTGCAGCACAAGTGAGCGACGTCAGCAGCATGATCACATGATCTGATCACGCTGCTCATGTCGCTCTGACCCGGCAGTCAGAGCCTCAATTGTACTCACTTCTGTAAGATGTGAGTACAATTGTTTCCTGGGCAGGGGCGGACACTGACAGCTTGGGGCCCCTGTGCAAGAACTGTGCCTAGGTCCCCCTCTTTTTATGGAGACAAAGCTATATAGATACAGCCACACACACATTCATGTGTATATATTACACACCGTATATACTCGAGTATAAGCCGACCCAAGTATAAGCGAGGCCCCTAATTTTGCCACAAAAAACTGGGTAAGCTTATCAACTCGAGTATAAGCCGGATATGTATTGTCCCCTCATCACTGTCCATCATGTGTGGCTCCCCCTTCTTGTCCTGCTCTGTGTGGCTCCCCCTGTTATATCCATGGCTCCCGCCTCCCATCTTGTATCCGTGACTCTGCTCCCCCCACCCATCTTGTATGCGTAGCTCTGCTCCCCTCTCCCATCTTGTATGCCTGGCTCTGCTCCCCCTCCCATCATTATATGTGTGGCTCTGCTCCCCCCTCCCATCCTTATATGCGTGACTCTGCTCCCCCCTGCCATCCTCCCCATCCTCTTTCACCCTCCCCTGTTCTCCTTCACCCTCCCCCATCCTCCTTCACCCTCCCCCATCCTCCTTCACCCTCCCCCGTCCTCCTGTATCCTCCCCCGTCCTCCTGCATACTCCCCCATCCTCCTTCATACTCTCTGGTTATCCTGCATACTCCCCCGTCCTCCTTCATACTCCCCCATCCTCCTTCATACTCTCCCATCTACCTGCATCCTCCCCCATCCTCCTGCATACTCCCCCATCCTCCTGTATACTCCCCAGTCCTCCTGCATCCTCCCCCATCCTCCTTCATACTCTCCAGTCATCCTGCATACTCCCCCGTCCTCCTTCATACTCCCCCATCATCCTTCATACTCCCCCGTCTACCTGCATCCTCCCCCATCCTCCTGCATCCTCCCCCATCCTCCTGCATACTCCCCCGCTCTCCTTCATACTCCCCCATACTCCTGCATACTCCCCCGTCCTCCTTCATCCTCCCCCGTCCTCCTACATCCTCCCCCGTCCTCCTACATCCTCCCCTGTCCTCCTTCATACTCCCCCATCCTCCTGCATCCTCCCCTGTCCTCCTTCATACTCCCCCGTCCTCCTTCATACTCCCCCATCCTCCTGCATACTCCCCCATCCTCCTTCATACTCCCCCATTCTGTGCATACTCCCCCGTCCTCCTGCATCCTCCCCTGTCCTCCTGCATCCTCCCCCATCCTCCTGCATACTCCCCGTTCTCCTTCATACTCCCCCGTCCTCCTGCATACTCCCCCGTCCTCCTTCATCCTCCCCTGTCCTCCTGCATCCTTCCCCATCCTCCTACATCCTCCCCATCCTCCTTCATACTCTCCCGTCCTCCTGCATCCTCCCCCATCCTCCTTCATACTCCCCCATCCTCCTCAATACTCCCCCGTCCTCCTGCATACTCCCCCGTCCTCCTTCATACTCCCCCGTTCTTCTGTGCATACTCCCCCGTCCTCCAGCTTCCTCCCCCGTCCTCCTGCATCCTCCCCCGTCCTCCTTCATACTCCCCTGTCCTCCTTCATACTCCCCCGGGCGCAGGGCTGTCATACTCACACTCTTTACAGCACGCTGAACTCCCTGCATCAGACTCTATGTATTGACTCCCGGCAGCAGCTTCTTCCTTTGTTAGTGGTCACATGGTACCACTCATTAAGATCATGAATATGCATCCATATTCATCACCTTAATGAGCGGTACCATGTGACCGCTGAGAACAGGATGAGCTGCCGGCGCTGAGACCATGGGAGCTGCAGGCATCGCTGTAGGAGGGTGAGTATGGGCGGGCGGAGGGAGGTGGGCGGGCGGTTGAGCCCAGACCTTAAAAAAACCCTTGCTCAGCTGCCGCCTCCGTATCCTGGCACCCTAGGCACGTGCCCTCATGTACCTAGTGGCAAATTCGGCCCTGCATACACCCATAAGTTAGGTGGGCTATCATCACTTTAGAAATGCCAAACATGTGGACACTATATGTAGTTTAGGTACACTGTGGCGCTAAGAAGGGAGGGAGGCATTTGAATTTGGGAGTGCAAAATTTGCTGAATTTCTTTTGGAGGGTGAGGAGCCATTTTTATTCTTCGGGTCAGTACGATTACAGTGATACCACATTTACATAGGTTTTATTGTGTAAAAACGAAAAAACATAAAAAACTATCTTATAGAAAAAATAATTATTTTTGCATTGCTTTATTCTGAGAACTATAACTTTTTTATTTTTCTGCTGATAGAGCTGTGTGGCAGCTTGCTGTTTGCGAGACAAGATGTCGCTTTCAGCAGTACCATCTTTGCATCAGTCTTTTTGATCGCGCTTCATTCCACTTTTTGCTAGGCAGGATTATGATAAAGCATTGTTGTTTGCCTTTTTTTTAATTTATTTTTTATGGTGTTCACTAAAGGGGTTAACTAGAGGGACAGTATTATAGGTTGGGTCGTTCTGGGCATGGTGTTACCAAATATGTGTAGTTTTAGTGTTTATAATTTTTTTTTCATGCAAATATGTATTTATGGGTAAAATATCTTTTGATTTTTTGTTATTTTTTGAAAAATATTTTCACAATTACGTAAAAAAAAGTTTTACTTTTTTTTTAAAACTTTTTTACTTTGTCCCACTATGGGACTGTCACTATTTGCAGGTTGATCACTTGTATAGCATGAGGATGCAGCAGCATCACTATGCTGTACAAACTGTCAGCTCTGCACTGACAGATAAAGTTGCTGATCATGCTCTGAGCATGATCTAGCAACTTTACTAGCTCCAGTGACTGGGATGTCATCATGATGACATCGGGTCACCATGGCAATGATCGGGGCCCTGTGATGATGCCGCGAGGGTCTCCGATCAAACTTCAGAGGGGATGTCTTCCCAGAATGCTGCAATCGAGTTCGGGGATTAAAGTGCAGGGAGCAAGGCAGGACAGCTCCTGGAACTTAGTGCCTGGTGTCAGCTGTCAGAATCAGCTGGCACCCGGCGACGATCGTGCGCGCAACCTGTGTGAGCACACGTTCCATCCATCTGTCCCAGGCCACAGGGATGTAAGGATACGTCCAAAGTGTAAAATGGGTTAAAGGAGTTCTACCACCGTTTACCGTATATTCATAGACTACATATGGGATTGGTGACAAATGTATGATTTGTAAAGGTTTTACCTATTTATTAAGATAAAGTAAGTATCTTCTCACCTTGCTTTACAAATGGATTTTTTTTTAAACGTTCTTATTCTTAACTAGATGGTGGCCCGATTGTAACGCATCGGGTATTCTAGAATATGCATGTCCACATAGTATATTGCCCAGCCATGTAGTATATTGCCCAGCCACATAGTATATTGCGCAACCACGTAATATATTGCCCAGCCACGTAGTATATTGCCCAGTGATGTAGTATATTGCCCAGCCACTTAGTATATTGCCCAGCCACATAGTATATTGCCCAGCTACGTAGTATATTGCCTAGTGACATAGTATATTGGACAGCGACGTAGTATACAGAACAGAGCAACGTAGTATATTGCCCAGTGATGTAGTATATTGCCCAGCCACTTAGTATATTGCCCAGCTACGTAGTATATTGCCTAGTGACATAGTATATTGGACAGCGACGTAGTATACAGAACAGAGCAACGTAGTATATTGCCCAGTCACGCAGTATATTGCCCAGTGATGTAGTATTTAGCCCAGCCACATAGTATATTGCCCAGCCACGTAGTATATTGCCCAGTGATGTAGTATATTGCCCAGCCACTTAGTATATTGCCCAGCCACATAGTATATTGCCCAGCTACGTAGTATATTGCCTAGTGACATAGTATATTGGACAGCGACGTAGTATACAGAACAGAGCAACGTAGTATATTGCCCAGTGATGTAGTATATTGCCCAGCCACTTAGTATATTGCCCAGCTACGTAGTATATTGCCTAGTGACATAGTATATTGGACAGCGATGTAGTATACAGAACAGAGCAACGTAGTATATTGCCCAGTCACGCAGTATATTGCCCAGTGATGTAGTATTTAGCCCAGCCACATAGTATGTTGCCCAGCCACGTAGTATATTGCCCAGTGACGTAGTATATTGCCCAGCTACGCAGTATATTGCACAGTGATGTATTATACAGCACAGAGCCACGTAGTATATTGCCCAGCCACGTAGTATATTGCCCAGTCACATAGTAAATTGCCCAGCTAAGTAGTATATTGCCCAGCTACGTAGTATATTGCACATCGACATAGTATACAGCACAGAGCCACGTAGTATATTGCCCAGCCACATAGTATATTGCCCAGTCACATAGTATATTGCCCAGCTAAGTAGTATATTGCCCAGCCACGTATGTCACAGGTTAAAAAATAAAAAATACATACTCACCTTCGGATCCGAGGGCCCCTTGTAGCGCACGGCTGCCGCCATCTTCCGTTCCCAGGATGTATTGCGAAATTACCCAGATGACTTAGCGGTCTCGCGAGGCCGCTAAGTCTTCTGGGTAATTTTGCAATGCATCGCCGCAAGGAACGGAAGATGGCGGCTGGCTCTGCGGACAACGGAGGGTGAGTATAGCAGGGTTTTTTAAAAATAATTTTTAACATTATATTTTTTACTATTGATGCCCCATAGGCAGCATCAATAGTAAAAAGTTGGGGACACACAGGGTTAATAGCGGCAGTAACGGAGTGCGTTACCTGCGGCATAACGCGGTCCGTTACTGCCGGCATTAACCCTGTGTGAGCGGTGAGTGGAGGGGAGTATGCGGGTGCCAGGCAGTGACTGCGGGGAGTAAGGAGCGGCCATTTTCTTCCGGACTGTGCCCGTCGCTGATTGGTCGTGGCTTTTTTTCCGCGACCAATCAGCAACTTCGATTTCCTTGACGGATAGAGGCCGCGACCAATGAATATCCGTGACAGACAGACAGAAGGACTGAAAGACGGAAGTGACCCTTGGACAATTATATAGTAGATAATTCCATAAGACAAGACAATGAGTTTATGACCCAATGTGAAACTTCTCATAGAAGCATTTAGGGGTAATTCTATATAAATGAATTCTTATACTTTGAATTTTACGGTGATTTGTTTAACAGCTATTTCAAAATGTTTCTCAAAACATTTTTATCCTAGGCACTTTTCCATAATGAATAATGACTTTGTTGAATTGTTAGGGTTAAAGTATTACTTGGTCTAAGAACCATTTTTGAAGTCTGGACCTATGGTAATTTTCATCTACTTCTCTAGACTAGATGCAATACTTTATTTTCAAATATAATTTTGTGATTATTTTGTACATGGCCTTTTGTTATACCTTTAATTAAAAACTTGAAAGTGAAGTCTTCTTCTGTTCAGAGATTTATTTACGAGTATTCAAGTTTTGTGAAAAACTGGAAAACAACAGTTATAATCACCACCAGAGCAATCCTACCAGCATTTTGGTTCAGGGGTTCAGAAAGTTTTACTACATAATGGTGCATTTGCACTCTGCAGAATTTTTGCAGAAATTTCTGCAACTGTCTCATTCATTTGAGCGGAACTTCCAGAAATATGTCTTAGACGCCAGGATTCTCCCGCTGCACGGGGTGGATCCCAAGCTTTGTCTCCTTCTCCATTCAGCCTCAGTGGGTGCTGATCAGCAAATACATTTGTCTCAGCACATTGGTCAGACTCGTGCTGCTCGCTTAATTCCTGCTGGCTTTCCAGCCAAACTATAGTAACTAGCAATAGGCAGCAGCAAACAGACCCTCCTGAGTTTAAGTCCAGGAATCACCCTACTGAGCATGCTCGTGAGGTGGCGATCTCTCATTGGTGGTCGGTCGTCAGCTGCTCGGCTGAGGTGGCAGCTCCGCATTGGTCCACGACCAAGGTCCTGTCTGACTGGACTTAAGAGGAACATATAAAAGGGTCTTTGGGGTGCAGGTCAGCGTGCTAATATCCTTTATGTTATGCTTGCGTCAGTGGATTCGTTTACACCCTGTGTGCACGTGTGCAGCAACTAGCACGGCAACTGTGTGTCTAGACAGGCAGTGTAGGGTGGGAACTCATGCTTGGCTTAGCATCTGATTTCGGTCATGTGTGTGGTAAGCACAACTGAGTTTCAGAGCAAGCACAAACACTAGCCTAGTTGGGGGGAAGTTATAGGGACTGCTCCACCATTGTTTACATATGCAAAGAAAAAAGAAAAAAAGCCAGCTCACCATATCCAGCAGAGCACGGAACCAAGTCCTGACACGATGCGAACCAATGGAAAAAAAAACCACGATGTTCCAGCTCCAAAAGGTAAAATAAACAAACTTTATTGGGAAAATATAAAAACATGAAAAATCATGAGCTCCATGAAGACAACACCATGACCTGCGTGAGTTTGGCTACGCGTTTCGACCATAAAGGTCTTTGACAAAGACCTTTCCGGTCGAAACGCGTAGCCAAACTCACGCAGGTCATGGTGTTGTCTTCATGGAGCTCATGATTTTTCATGTTTTTATATTTTCCCAATAAAGTTTGTTTATTTTACCTTTTGGAGCTGGAACATCGTGTTTTTTTTTCCCACCATTGTTTACCATTGTTTACTAGCTGCCGTTCCTCCATCACGGCATGGCGGACCCCGGGTTGCGATCGCACCTTCTCATAATTTATATTTGGTGTGATCCGCAAACCCTAACAATGTGTTTGATTCGTGATAAATCAACCCCAGTCAAATGAATTGAAGTGAGCTTCAGATACAAAAAAAATTAATTAACTTGTAAATCTGCCACTTGTAAATCGACACTAACAAGAAATAGGTTGGCATTCGGGAATCTGACAAAGCTGATTGACAGCCACATGGGAGTCAGTGTTCCCCAAAACAGATCTAATTAAGAAACATTTAAATCAAATTTTAAGAAAATATTTACATTTAAAAATTAATAACTAAAATAATTAGTTAATTTTGCCATTAGATCAATTAGTATTTTAAATTGAATAAAAGTTTGAGTTTGCTCTGCCCATTTTCAGACATATCACAGAGCAGCCCTATCTTTAATGAAGCTGTTATTTTATCAGGCGGTGAATGTTTGTTTACAGCTGAGATAACCGGTGAGCATCTGCTTTCATTAACTGTTACTTAGTGATGGAGAGGGAAAGTAATGTGAGCTTCCCTTGGTAGCTGACAGGCCAGCAACTAAGGATACAGCTATCATCAATTACATCAATCAATGGTTTAGAAAGTGCGCTGCCTGCAGCAGTGTTTCCTCCACCGTTCAGCTCCATGTAATCAGGTAATTGATGGTCATCAAGAGATTCAGGAACTTTTCAATACACTAAACTTTATGACACCAGATACCGTCAAGAGCAGCCTTAGGGTCAGAGATAACACAATGTTATCAATTTACTGATGTGGCAGCGCTGAACTTGGTATTGAGCTAGGTATTTTTTTCTGTTTATAACCACTGAGCTAAAATAACATAGTAGACCTGCCTATATTCTATGAAAAACCAGTGGAAAAAGCTTTTACGGAGGCGCTTCCCTCTAGTAGCTGGAATCTCAAAAGGACCTTGATTCTGGAGCAACCTCCAGGTGGTGTTTCAAAGTAACAATACTACACTTGCGTGTTTTAAAATTAAATTTATTCTAAAACTAAATTTATTCTAAACATATTTTCTAAAGTGCTCATGCACTAACAACATAAAAAATGGAAAAAACTTTTTTAAAACTACAACGCGTTTCTGCTCTGAATGAGCCTTCCTCATTGAACTTTAAGAAATAAAATAAAAAGGACACAAATTAAATGATAACTTAATCAAAACAAGTGAAAAAGAAATTTAGGACAAAAAGTAAAAAATGATAAATAAGTAAAATAAAACCTAACATTTTAAGAATCAAGAAATCAGAGACTTTCGAATAAGATATGTAAAATATATAAAAGAAAAAAAAGAAAAAACTGCTAAAAATGAATAGAAAAAATAGAAAAAAACAAAGAAGATAAATAGTAAGTAACATAAATAAATAATCAATTTTAAAAAAAATTATGAAAAGTAACCCTCCTCCTTAAAAATCAAAAAGAAATAATAGACAGACAGACAGACATTTTCTTTTACATTTTAAAAATTACAAAAAGGAAAACGGGAAGATGCAACAGTTTGAGCACTCTGCATGGTTAGTACCTACCGTACTTTTTGTAGCCAGACAAGAGTCTTTCAGTTCATGTTTAAGGGATTTTTGTCCATTCTTCCATGGAAAATTCTTCCAGTTCTGTAAGATTCCTGGATCATCTTGCTGTCTTGAGGTCTAGCCACAGCTTTAAATGATGCTCAGAACAGGGGACTGTGGGGGCCATTGTAAAGCCTTCAGCTTGCGCCTTTTGAGGTAGTTTATTGTGGATTTTAACATGTGTTTAGGATCATTATCCATTTGTAGAAGTCATCCTTTTTTCAACTTTAGCTTTTTACAGAGGGTGCTATGTCTGCAACAAAAATTTGTTGACATTTCATTGTATCATTCTTCCCTCTACCAGTGAAGCTTTGCCCGTGCCATTGGCTGCAACACAATCCCAAAGCATGATTGATCCATCCCCATGTTTAATGGTGAAGGAGATGTTCTTTTCCTAAAATTCTGTGGCTTTTTTTTTCTCCACACATACTTCTGATCAGTGTGGCCAAAGAGTTCTATTTTAACCTCATCGGTCAACAGTACTTCTTTCCAAAATGCATCAGGCTTGTTTCAATGTTTTTTTGCATACTTCTGATGCTGAATTTTATGGAGAGGATGCAGGAGAGGTATTCTTCTGATGACTCTTCCAAGGAGACCATATTTGTGCAGGTCTCTCTGAACAGTAGAAAAATGTACCACAACTCCAGACTCTGCTAAATCTTTCTGAAGGGGTTCTGATTTGCCTCTCTATCAATTCTACGAGCAGCGTTTACTGAAATTTAGCTTGGTATTCCAGACCTTATTTCGACCTCCACTGTTCCTGCAATTTCTTAATTATATTTAGAACTGAGGAAAGGGCAACTGAAAGCTTTTTGCTATGTCCTTATAGCCCTTTACTGCTTTGTAAGTCTCCACCATTTCATTTTCAGTGAAATGTTTTTAGACACAAGGCTAGAGGGGTCTGAGTTTTTATAAATCTGGGAAATTTGTAGCACCTGGCCTCTCCTAACGAAGATAGTAAACAAGTTATGACCTTAACAGTCTAATTAAGGCCTAAAACCTTGGTCAAAGTTATCTGAGGACATAAATCTCCATTGGTGCTAAAACTTTAGCATCAGCCCATTTTCCTTTTTGTAATTTTTAAAATGCAAAAAATGACAATATAATTTTTTTTAACTAAAATACAAAAGAAATGAATCTTTAACTTTAGTTCTTTTAAAAACCATTTGGTTTTCCACTTTTCAACTTGCTTAACTGATCACAGTAACAGTAATTATATATATATAAAAAGGAAAATGGGCTGATGCTAAAGTTTTAGCACCAATGGAGATTTATGTCCTCAGATAACTTTGACCAAGGTTTTAGGCCTTAATTAGACTGTTACGGTCATAACTGAAAAACCTGTGCAGAGCAGACCAGCAGGACTGCAGTGAGGCTACCACAATGTGGCAGCAGAAAAGTCAGACATGCCGGGTAGATACCAGACAGTAGCGTAGAAGCAGGGGAAATCCCAAACACAGTCAGAGGAGCGCCAAAAGGTCAGTAACGGACCGTAGCAGAAGTATAGAAGGTAAGAGACAGAATCAGGTCAGAGCCAAAGTGGAGTCGAATGCCGAAGAATCCAAACACACAGGGCAAACAGAGTCGGGGTGGAAAGAAAGGAATGAACAGACATGGGCAAAGAAAGCTAAATGCAGCAGGACAAATCAGGGTCTCACCAGAGCCAGCTACACACGCGGTAAGCAGGAAATATAACTTGCACTGAATACAGGGAGCAGCACAGAGATATATATAGCAGTCCTGACACATGAATGAGGCTATGAAAGTTCACCGCAGACATGAACAGACCGGGAAAGGAGAGAAAAGTCCCAAAACCCAGTCTGGATCATGACAGTACCCTCCTCTCCAGGGGGGCCACCAAGTTTCCCAGGATAACATGCATGAAAAGCCCAAACCAACCGATAAGTATGGACTGATCGCGCCGAAACCCAAGATCGATCTTCCGGACCGTAACCCCTCCAATGTACCAAGTACTGAAGCAAGCTGTGAACCATTTGAGAATCGAACATCCGCTCCACTTCATGCTCAGTTTGACCATCCACAGAGACAGGGGGTGGAGACCCGGGAGAGGAAGGTACAAATGACTTAAGAAGGGACTTATGGAACACAATGGGGATACGAAGCGATTGAGGTAAGCGTATACGAAAGGCAACAGGATTGACAATCTCAAAAATCTCGTAAGGACCAATAAGCTTGGGACCCAGCTTAACGGAAGGTAGTTTCAGATGTATATTCTTGGTAGAAAACCACACTTTATCTCCTACCAGAAATTGTAACGTCCTACAGATCGTCGCTTATCCTCAAAATGTTTCTGTTTGCCCTGAGCCACCCAATTGTTCTTCTGGACCTCCCTCCAAACCTCTCCCATCTGTTGAAACGCCAAGTCAACCCCCTGGACACCCCAAATTCAGCCTGAAAAATTCACCAAAAAAGGGGTGAAAACCATAGTTACAGAAAAACAGAGAAGTTCCAGTGGACTGATTAACCCGATTATTAAATGCGAACTCAGCCACGAGCAATGAGGGAGACCAATCATCCTGTTGAGACGTGGCAAGTCACTGCAAAATCTATTCTAGTGACTGATTTGTCCTCTCCATCTGACCATTGGTCTCGGGATGGTAGGCAGATGGGAAGGTCAAGCTTATACCCAATCTCTTCCAAAACACCGTCCAAAATTTAGACACGAATTGCACCCCTCTGTCAGGCACCAAATTCAGGGGCACGCCATGCAATCGCACAAGGTACTCAATAAACAACTTAGATAGTGTTTCAGTGTTAGGTAGTCCTGCCAAAGGAACAAAATGCGCCTGTTTGCTAAATCTGTCAACCACTATCCCAGACCACAGTATTGTCATTGGAAGGAGGGAGATCAGTGATAAAATACATGGACAAATGAGTCCAAGGTCTATCCGGAACTGGCAATGGCACCAATTCCCCGGCCGGCCAGTTATGGGAGACTTTAGCACGGGCACATGTATCACAAGTAGACACAAACACAGCGATATCAGAAGACATGGAGGACCATCAAAAAAGTCTAGCAATAGCTCTCCGGTTGGCCGTGACTCCAGGGTGTCCACTGAGAGCACATTCGTGAAACTCCCAGAGAACCCTCAACTGATACTGAACAGGGATGAAGAGCTTGTTATCGGGCAATAACGCAGGAGCAAGAGACTGAGGATCACGGATTTCAAGTTCCAATTCAGACGACACCCCAGCCACGACCACTACATGCTGTAGAATGGAGGAAGGAGGTTCAGGAGGAGATATCTGATCCAAGCTGTGAGATAAGACATCAGCCTTGACATTGTTGGAACCAGGCCTAAAGGTGATAGAAAAATGAAAACATGAAAAAAAGAGACCACCCCGCCTGTCTAGGAGTCAAATGTTTGGTGGACTAAATGTAGGACAAGTTCTTGTGTTCTGTAATCACCGTGATCCGATGAACAGCCCCCTCCAAAAAATGCCTCCATTCTTTCAAAGCCAATTTTATGGCTAATAGCTCCCGATTCCCGACATCGTAATTTCTCTCAGCAGGAGAAAATTTCTAGGAGAAAAAGGCACAAGGTCTTAAATTAGTCAAAGTGATGGGTCCATGAGACAGCACCGCCCCAACTCCCACCTCTATTGCATCCACCTCCACAATGAATGGTTCAGACGGATCATGCTGGACCAACACAGGAGCAGACATAAAACATTTTTTCAATGTAGAAAAAGCTTCAACTTCCAAAGAACACCAGTTTTTAAGATCAGCCCTTTTACGAGTGAGATCAGTGAGAGGCTTGATCCCTGAGAAAACCTCTTAATAAATTTGCAATAACTGGCAAAACCCCCAAAAACGCTGAAGACCCTTGAGGTCTCTGGGTTGCACCCAATCAGCAATGGCCTGTACCTTTCCAGGGTCTAAACAAAACCAATTGGTGGAAAGGATGAACCCCAGAAAGGACAGCTCTTGGACACAAAATGAACACTGCTCAGGTTTAATGAACAGAGAGTTCTCCTGTAACCTATGAAGAACTGTATGCAAATGACCTGTTGTGAATTCTGTGGCAGAGTTCACTCCTGTGGTCACAAGTGGTACTTCGGCTGATTCTCTCTGGGAGCTTCCGTTTGTGGAGGAAAGTGGTACTGCGGCTTCTGAGTTTCCTCCCTCAGGTGATCTGGTGAGGTCGTTAGGTGCTTCTCTACTTAACTCCACCTAATGCTTTGATCCATGCTTCCTGTCAATGTTCCAGTGTTGGACTTGTTTTTCCCTGGATCATTCCTGTGGCCTGCTGCTCTGCATAGCTAAGTTCTTCTTTGCTATTTGTTTGCTATTTTTTCTGTCCAGCTTGTCTATTTGTTTTGCTGGAAGCTCTGGGACGCAAAGGGTGTACCTCCGTGCCGTTAGTTCGGTACGGAGGGTCTTTTTGCCCCCTTTGCGTGGTCTTCTTTAGGGTTTTGTGTAGACCGCAAAGTTATCTTTCCTATCCTCGCTCTGTTAAGAAAGTCGGGCCTCACTTTGCTGAATCTATTTCATCCCTACGTTTGTCTTTTCATCTTAACTCACAGTCATTATATGTGGGGGGCTGCCTTTTCCTTTGGGGTATTTCTCTGAGGCAAGGTAGGCTTATTTTTCTATCTTCAGGCTAGTTAGTTTCTCAGGCTGTGCCGAGTTGCATAGGCAGAGTTAGGCGCAATCCACGGCTGCCTCTAGTGTTGTTTGGAGAGGATTAGGGATTGCGGTCTGCAGAGTTCCCACGTCTCAGAGCTCGTTCTATTATTTTGGGTTATTGTCAGATCACCGTATGTGCTCTGACCTCTATGTCCATTGTGATATTGAATTGCCTATCATAACAGTACAGGAAGCCAAAAGTGCTAATGATTCTCAATAGAGGGAAAAAAGAAGTTCTGAGACCATTTTTTTTTCTTTGCACTGTGTTTTGCCTTTTTTTTCCCCTAGACATTTGGGTGGTTCAGGACACAGGTGTAGCAATGGACATTAAAGGTCTGTCTTCATGTGTGGATCAGCTCACGGCAAGAGTTCAAAATATTCAAGATTTTGTGGTTCAGAATTCTTTGTTAGAACCGAGAATTCCTATTCCAGATTTGTTTTTTGGAGATAGAAATAAATTTCTGAGTTTCAAAAATAATTGTAAACTGTTTCTGGCTTTGAAACCTCGCTCCTCTGGTGACCCAGTTCAACAGGTTAGGATCGTCATTTCTTTTTTGCGTGGCGACCCTCAGGACTGGGCATTTTCTCTTGCGTCAGGAGATCCTGCATTAAGTAATATCGATACGTTTTTCCTGGTGCTTGGATTGCTGTACGATGAGCCTAATTCAGTAGATCAGGCAGAAAAAAAATTGCTGGCTCTTTGTCAGGCTCAGGATGAGATAGAGGTATATTGCCAGAAATTTAGAAAATGGTCCGTGCTCACTCAATGGAATGAATCTGCGCTTGCAGCTATATTCAGAAAGGGTCTCTCTGAAGCCCTTAAGGATGTCATGGTGGGATTTCCTATGCCTGCTGGTTTGAATGAGTCTATGTCTTTGGCCATTCAGATCGGTCGACGCTTGCGTGAGCGTAAATCTGTGCACCATTTGGCGGTATTACCTGAGATTAAACCTGAGCCTATGCAGTGCGATAGGACTAGGACCAGAGTTGAACGGCAAGAACACAGACGTCGGAATGGTCTGTGTTTCTACTGTGGTGATTCCACTCATGCTATCTCTGATTGTCCTAAGCGCACTAAGCGGTTCGCTAGGTCTGCCACCATTGGTACAGTACAGTCACAACTTCTTCTGTCCGTTACCTTGATCTGCTCTTTGTCATCGTATTCTGTCATGGCGTTTGTGGATTCAGGCGCTGCCCTGAATTTGATGGACTTGGAATATGCTAAGCGTTGTGGGTTTTTCTTGGAGCCCTTGCAGTGTCCTATTCCATTGAGAGGAATTGATGCTACGCCTTTGGCCAAGAACAAGCCTCAATACTGGACCCAGCTGACCATGTGCATGGCTCCTGCACATCAGGAGGTTATTCGCTTTCTGGTGTTGCATAATCTGCATGATGTGGTCGTGTTGGGGTTGCCATGGCTACAAGCTCATAATCCAGTTTTGGATTGGAAATCCATGTCGGTGTCCAGCTGGGGTTGTCAGAGGGTACATGGTGATGTTCCATTTCTGTCAATTTCGTCATCCACCCCTTCTGAGGTTCCAGAGTTCTTGTCTGATTACCGGGATGTATTTGATGAGCCCAAGTCCGATGCCCTACCTCCGCATAGGGATTGTGATTGTGCTATCAATTTGAATCCTGGTAGTAAATTCCCAAAAGGTCCACTGTTTAATTTATCCGTGCCTGAGCACACCGCTATGCGCAGTTATGTGAAGGAATCCCTGGAGAAGGGGCATATTCGCCCGTCATCGTCGCCATTAGGAGCAGGGTTCTTTTTTGTAGCCAAGAAGGATGGTTCGCTGAGACCTTGTATAGATTACCACCTTCTTAATAAGATCACTGTTAAATTTCAGTACCCCTTGCCATTGTTATCTGATTTGTTTGCTCGGATTAAGGGGGCTAGTTGGTTCACTAAGATAGATCTTCGTGGTGCGTATAATCTGGTGAGAATCAGGCGAGGCGATGAATGGAAAACTGCATTTAATACGCCCGAGGGTCATTTTGAGTATCTAGTGATGCCATTCGGACTTGCCAATGCTCCATCAGTGTTTCAGTCCTTTATGCATGACATTTTCCGAGAGTACCTGGATAAATTCCTGATTGTGTACTTGGATGACATTTTGATCTTCTCAGATGATTGGGAGTCTCATGTGCAGCAGGTCAGAACGGTTTTTCAGGTCCTGCGTGCTAATTCTTTGTTTGTGAAGGGATCAAAGTGTCTCTTTGGTGTGCAGAAGGTTTCATTTTTGGGGTTCATCTTTTCCCCTTCTACTATCGAGATGGATCCTGTTAAGGTCCAAGCCATCCATGATTGGACTCAGCCGACATCTCTGAAAAGTCTGCAAAAGTTCCTGGGCTTTGCTAATTTTTATCGTCGCTTCATCTGCAATTTTTCTAGTATTGCCAAACCATTGACCGATTTGACCAAGAAGGGTGCTGATTTGGTCAATTGGTCTTCTGCTGCTGTGGAAGCTTTTCAAGAGTTGAAGCGTCGTTTTTCTTCTGCCCCTGTGTTGTGTCAACCAGATGTTTCTCTTCCGTTCCAGGTCGAGGTTGATGCTTCTGAGATTGGAGCAGGGGCTGTTTTGTCGCAGAGAGGTTCTGATTGCTCAGTGATGAAACCATGCGCTTTTTTTCCAGGAAGTTTTCGCCTGCTGAGTGAAATTATGATGTGGGCAACCGAGAGTTGCTGGCCATGAAGTGGGCATTCGAGGAGTGGCGTCATTGGCTTGAAGGAGCTAAGCATCGCGTGGTGGTATTGACTGATCATAAGAACTTGACTTATCTCGAGTCTGCTAAGCGTTTGAATCCTAGACAGGCTCGTTGGTCGCTGTTTTTTGCCCGTTTTGACTTTGTGATTTCGTACCTTCCGGCCTCTAAAAATGTGAAGGCGGATGCTCTGTCTAGGAGTTTTGTGCCCGACTCTCCGGGTTTATCTGAGCCGGCGGGTATCCTCAAGGAAGGAGTAATTGTGTCTGCCATCTCCCCTGATTTGCGGCGGGTGCTGCAAAAATTTCAGGCTAATAAACCTGATCGTTGCCCAGCGGAAAAACTGTTTGTCCCTGATAGGTGGATGAATAAAGTTATCTCTGAGGTTCATTGTTCGGTGTTGGCTGGTCATCCTGAAATCTTTGGTACCAGAGAGTTAGTGGCTAGATCCTTTTGGTGGCCATCTCTGTCGCGGGATGTGCGTACTTTTGTGCAGTCCTGTGGGATTTGTGCTCGGGCTAAGCCCTGCTGTTCTCGTGCCAGTGGGTTGCTTTTGCCCTTGCCGGTACCAAAGAGGCCTTGGACACATATCTCTATGGATTTTATTTCAGATCTTCTCGTTTCTCAAAAGATGTCAGTCATTTGGGTGGTCTGTGATCGCTTTTCTAAGATGGTCCATCTGGTACCCTTGTCTAAATTGCCTTCCTCCTCTGATTTGGTGCCATTGTTCTTCCAGCATGTGGTTCGTTTGCATGGCATTCCAGAGAATATCATTTCTGACAGAGGTTCCCAGTTTGTTTCGAGGTTTTGGCGAGCCTTTTGTGGTAGGATGGGCATTGACTTGTCTTTTTCCTCGGCTTTCCATCCTCAGACTAATGGCCAGACCGAACGAACCAATCAGACCTTGGAAACCTATCTGAGATGCTTTGTTTCTGCCGATCAGGATGACTGGGTGTCCTTTTTGCCTTTGGCTGAGTTCGCCCTTAATAATTGGGCCAGCTCGGCTACCTTGGTTTCGCCATTTTTCTGCAATTCTGGGTTCCATCCTCGTTTCTCTTCAGGACAGGTTGAGTCTTCGGACTGTCCTGGTGTGGATACTGTGGTGGACAGGTTGCAGCAGATTTGGACTCATGTAGTGGACAATTTGACCTTGTCCCAGGAGAAGGCTCAATGTTTCGCTAATCGCAGACGCCGTTTGGGTCCCCGACTTCGTGTTGGGGATCTGGTTTGGTTATCTTCTCGTCATATTCCTATGAAGGTTTCCTCTCCTAAGTTTAAACCTCGTTTCATTGGTCCGTATAGGATTTCTGAGGTTCTTAATCCTGTGTCTTTTCGTCTGACCCTCCCAGATTCTTTTTCCATACATAACGTATTCCATAGGTCATTGTTGCGGAGATACGTGGCACCTATGGTTCCATCTGTTGACCCTCCTGCTCCGGTTTTGGTGGAGGGGGAATTGGAGTATATTGTGGAGAAGATTTTGGATTCTCGTGTTTCAAGACGGAAACTCCAGTATCTGGATAAATGGAAGGGTTATGCTCAGGAAGATAATTCGTGGGTTTTTGCCTCTGATGTCCATGCTCCCGATCTTGTTCGTGCCTTTCATGTGGCTCATCCTGGTCGGCATGGGGGCTCTGGTGAGGGTTCGGTGACCCCTCCTCCAGGGGGGGGTACTATTGTGAATTCTGTGGCAGAGTTCACTCCTGTGGTCACAAGTGGTACTTCGGCTGATTCTCTCTGGGAGCTTCCGTTTGTGGAGGAAAGTGGTACTGCGGCTTCTGAGTTTCCTCCCTCAGGTGATCTGGTGAGGTCGTTAGGTGCTTCTCTACTTAACTCCACCTAATGCTTTGATCCATGCTTCCTGTCAATGTTCCAGTGTTGGACTTGTTTTTCCCTGGATCATTCCTGTGGCCTGCTGCTCTGCATAGCTAAGTTCTTCTTTGCTATTTGTTTGCTATTTTTTCTGTCCAGCTTGTCTATTTGTTTTGCTGGAAGCTCTGGGACGCAAAGGGTGTACCTCTGTGCCGTTAGTTCAGTATGGAGGGTCTTTTTGCCCCCTTTGCGTGGTCTTCTTTAGGGTTTTGTGTAGACCGCAAAGTTATCTTTCCTATCCTCGCTCTGTTAAGAAAGTCGGGCCTCACTTTGCTGAATCTATTTCATCCCTACGTTTGTCTTTTCATCTTAACTCACAGTCATTATATGTGGGGGGCTGCCTTTTCCTTTGGGGTATTTCTCTGAGGCAAGGTAGGCTTATTTTTCTATCTTCAGGCTAGTTAGTTTCTCAGGCTGTGCCGAGTTGCATAGGCAGAGTTAGGCGCAATCCACGGCTGCCTCTAGTGTTGTTTGGAGAGGATTAGGGATTGCGGTCTGCAGAGTTCCCACGTCTCAGAGCTCGTTCTATTATTTTGGGTTATTGTCAGATCACTGTATGTGCTCTGACCTCTATGTCCATTGTGATACTGAATTGCCTATCATAACAATGACCCATGTGAGATTATTTGTCAGATTAAAATACAAGAATTTCATCTAGATAAACCACTAGAAGGTGCCCAATGAAGTCAGAAAATACATCATTAATGAAATTTTGAAAAAAAGCTGGAACGTTCGTGAGACCAAACGGCATGACCAAATTTTCAAACAGACCCTCAGAGGTGAGAAATGCCATTTTCCACCCATCCCCCTCTCGAATACGGAAAAGATTATATCCTCCCCTGAAGTCTATCTTGAAAACCACTTAGCCCCAGATAATTGGCTGTAAAGATCAAGAATAAGCAGGAGGTGGTAGGTATTTCTCGCCGTAATTTTATTTAGTTCCCAAAAATCAAGGCAAGGGTGTAAACCACCATCTTTCTTTATGATAAAAAAGAAGAAGCCTCAGTAGAGCCAGAGGGGTGGATGTGACCTTTAGGTAAACTTTCAGGGATATAATCTTTCGTACGTTCCGAGCCGGAAAGATTGTACAAACGGGCTTTGGGCAATTTAGCACCCGGAATAAGATCAATAGTACAATTATAGGGGCAATATCATGGCAAGGCCTCAGCCTCTTTTTCATAAAACACATCCTTAAAATCTTTCAGGTACTCCGGAATACCCTCCAGATTAACGGACGACACCATAATAGCAGAAAGACAACCATTTGAACAATTAGGACCCCATTTCACAATATCATGAGATTCCCAGTCAATAACAGGATTATGCAACTGTAACCAAGGGAATCCCAACACCAGTCCCACTGGAAGAATATCCAGAACATAACATGAAATGTGTTAATGATGCAAGGAACCCACCTTGAGGAGAAACTCCTCAGAGACAAGCATAACAATGTTCTTAACCAGCGGTGTCTTATTAATGGCAATGATATGGATTGTGGTTTCCAGTCTAACTGTCCCTATCTTACTATTGGAAACCAAGCTTGAGTCAATGAAGCTCATGGATGACCCATAGTCCACAAAAGCTGAAGTGGATGTGTAACCATCCCCACAACAATGTTCCACCTTCTACAAAATCTTTTGAAATTAGGAAAAAGGTACCTGAGAGTCTGGGTGAGCTCCTCGGCAATTAACCAGACTTTTCCCGGCAACTTGTTAGTCGGTGGGCAAGAGGGGCAGTCCTTTTTCCAATATCCAGGACCTCCACAATAAAAACATAATCGACCCTCATGTCATCACTTCCTCTCCTTCTCCTTGAGGTTAATGGCCCCAACCTCCATAGGTTCCGCATATGGCATCACATCAGAATTAGCAGGATGTAAGCAACCCTCTCGCTGAATTACACCTCTCTCCCGCAACCTCCGATCCATACGAATGGCCTGAGTCATGGTCTCCTCAATGGAGCTGGGTGGTGGATGGAAAGCCAGAGCATCCTTAAGATGATCCGACAGTCCTCTCCTGAACTGACATCTTATTGCAGAGTCATTCCAGGACACCTCGGCGGACCACCGTCTGAACTCTGAAAAATACCATTTCGCAGTGAGTTTACCATGGGAGAGATCCATTATCATATCCTCTTCCTCCCTGACCCTGTCTGGTTCATCAAAAATCAGTCCTAAAGCATCAAAGAACCTATCCACAGACATACACGTTTAGGGGCAGTAGCAGGTAAAGAAAAACCCCAAGTTTGAGGGCCCTCCCGTAGTAAAGAAATAATTATCCCCTGCTGTTGACTCTCATCACCTGAGGATCGGGGTGTCAGTGAGAAAAGCAGTTTGCAACTCTCCCTGAATGTACAGAACTTCTCCTTTTCTCTGGAGAAAGTATCTGGGAGCCTGACCATAGGTTCAGGTTAGTATAAAAAGACATCCATGGGATCCGAGTGCTTACAGGCTGATTGTATCATAGAACCCTGAAAAGACCTAACTGTCTCAGTAAGTTCCCCCTGAAGTTGATTATGGGAAGTGGCCAGGGCTCTATGTTCCACAGACAATTCCTGCATAATTTGAGTCAGATTAGACATCTGATCCACCAGGGAACGAAGCAGATCCATAAAGAGAGTTACAAGAGAAAAAAATCTGTCTAAGGCCAGTTATAATGTCACGCTGCAGCACTGCAGGTAAATGCAAAGTCCTCTAGATGGCAGCAGAGTGGAAAGAGGGCTGGAAAACCTGCTCAGAACAGACCAGCAGAACTGCAGCGAGGCTGCCACAAGATGGCAGAAGAAAAGTCTGACAAGCTGGGTAGATATAGAGTGGCAAAGTACCAAGGGAAATCCCAAACACAGTCAGAGGAGCGCCTAAAGGTCAGTAATGGTCCATAGCAGAAGTACAGGAGGGTATAGACAGAATCAGGTCAGAGCCAAAGCAGAGTCGAGTACTGGGGAATCCAAATACACAGGGACAAACAGAGTCGGGATGGGAAGAGAGGAATGAAAAGACATGGGCAAAGAAAGCTAAATGTAGCAGGACAAATCAGGGTCTCACCAGAGCCAGCTACACAAGCCATAAGCAGAAAATATAACTGGCACTGAATACAGGGAGCAGCACAGATATATAGCAGACCTGACACCGGAATGAGGCTGTGAAAGTTAACCCCTGACATGACCAGACCTGAAAAAGAGAAAAAAGACCTAAAACCCTATCGGAATCATGACAGCTCCTTATCCTATCCTTGTATGAATAGTTCCTATTAAAAAAAAACATCGTACTCACCTTCCACGCACTGTTGCAGCATCTCGTTGGTCCCGGCACCCTCGCAGTATCTCGTTAGTCCCGACGCCGGCAGCTCTTCCTGTGCTGAGAGATCACGTGGCTCGCTCATTAAGGTAATGAATATTCCCTCCACGCCCTATGGGTGTGGAGAGGCGTGCAAATTTAGTACCTTAATGAGCAGGTCCACGTGATCGCTTGGCACAAGAAGAACTGCCGGCGTTGGGGCCAACGAGATGCTGCAAGGGCACTGGAACCAACAAGATGCTGCGAGTGCACATGGGAGGGTGAGTAGGATGTCTTTTCGAAGGCGACGGCTGTGGGTTTCACTGTGCGCGCTATAAGAGAAATTAATATTAATTTCTCTTTAGCAGCAGCACAGACTTTAGCCACAGCCGCCGGCTCCTGCCTCTGTCACCCATCACTCCCCCTTTCCCGGCTTTCTGGGACAATTGACTCTTGCATAAGCCGAGGGGGGCTTATATACAAATACTGTAGGGATTTCACTCACTCAGGAGCGACGGCTGAGACTCAGGAGGCACGTTCCTTGAAAAGTTCACAGGGTTTATTGCATCATAAACCATATGGCAAAATAACAGAAAGGAAATAGCCTTTGGCTCAGGGAAAGAAAAAAACAAGTGTCCAGTCCTTCCGGCTCAGTCCTGGAGCCTTGACACACTCAGGAGGGTTCCACCTCCACACATATCTGCTGTGTAAAGCATTAGCCAGTCTTATATAGAGCTAACCACACCCAGTAACCCATCACATGATTAGCCATGTGGTCTGACATCACCACAGGTCCTGAAACACATATATATACAAGGTTATGTGCAAGAAAGAAATACTCCGGGCTATATTACAGCAACAAGGCACTTATGTGGCACATACCTCCCGTCGACTACACACCCTTTAGCCATGCTACAATACATACGGTATTTGATGCAATAGAAATACAGAACTTAATATTTGGAACAGAAATCTTTGATTCTTATTACAGAGGTCAGACAATTCCTGTAGTTCTTGACCAAGTTTGCACAAACTGCAGCAGGGATTTTGACCAGAGTCTCACTATATGTGACCATTCTCAGAATCATCCTTACCACACGAGGTGAGATCTTGCATGTAGCCCCAGACCGAGGAAGATTGACAGTCATCTTGTGTTTCTTCCATTTTCTAATAATTGTGCCAACAGTTGTTGCCTTTTCACCAAGCCGCTTGCTCATTGTCCTGTAGCCAATACCAGCCTTGTGCAAGTCTTCAATTTTGTCCCTGGTGTCCTTAGACAGCTCTTTGGTCTTGGCCATTGTGCAGAGGTTGGGGTGTGATTGAGTGTGTGGACAGGCGTCTTTTATAGAGGTAACGAGTTCAAACAGGTGCAATTAATACAGGTAATGAGTTCAGAGTTGGAGGACTTCTAAAAGACAAACTAATTGGTCTGTGAGAGCCAGAATTCTTGCTGGTTAGTAGGTGATCAAATACTTATTTCATGCAATAAAATGCAATTTAATTATTTAAACTTCACACAATGTGATTTTCTGGTTTTTATTTTTAGATTTTGTCTCTCACAGTTGAAGTGTACCTACATGAAAAATTACAGATCTCTCCACTCCTTGTAGGTGGGAAAATTTGCAAAATAGGCGGTGTATCAAATACTTATTTTCCCCATTGTATATATATATATATATATATATATATATATATATATTTATTTTCTTCACTTTAGTTTTAAAGATATACAGATATCTATATAAATCATAGATAGATAGATTTGAAAATGATGTCAAGAAAAAAATAATCGAATTGTATAATGGGCATATCCACAACAGTATTGATAGTAAATTGTATTATAAATGTCAATATGATTGATGGAGTCTGTCAGTCTTCCCTAGAGGCTATTAAAGATTTGGGCAGGACATGCTAAATTACACACACATCAGGTGTATAGACTTATTACATCAATTTTCCCATAATAAAGACCAAGCCGAGTGACAGTTTGCTCTAGATCACTGCTCAAGTGCATCTTGGCAATTGCTGTCCTCACAATCATTGCATCTTGCCGGTAAGTACATAATGGCTCTATCAGACAGTTTACCATCACAATGAAAGCCTATGATTGTCAATTATCTGTCCAATTAAACATCTTTAATTATCTTGCTCTTAAACCTTCATCTGTCACAATTCTCAAGTGCAAGTCGCCATAAACATATTATTTATTTTCTCTTAAAAAAAAAGAGGTGAGCAGATCGCGTATGTTTTTCTAAGTTGATAGCACCAGGGGTAATGAGGGATTTAATGTCTGTTAGTTGTAGCAATTGTAAACTAATAGCTTTCAATATGGTTTAATATTTGTTGGCCATTTGTGTGCATGGTTGCATTAAGTAGTCACAAATGAATATAAATCTGTTTATGGTCCTGGGCTTTTAACTTGTAATGTATAATGGTGACACATCTGAGTCAACTCAATGTCGGAAATCATAAGATTTGCTAAAACATATGTTAATTTTTATCTAACATTAAAGACAGCTGTAAACTTTGTTACATTAATGAGGGACTCCCTACTACTTTATACGAGTGTCAAAGAGAGGAACTCTATTTTCAGGATTCTGCATTTTTAGCTAGAATGGATAGTAATGAAAAGATGGAACTCAACACAACCATTACATACTGTATTTGCCCATTTACGAGTTACATGTAATACCACATTTCTCCTGCAGTGGCCACTGCTGTAAAAAGTTGATGCAAAGTAATCAACTGATTACCAGTATTTTTATAGGGTAGCTGTCACAATGTTTTTGCCAAGAAATCACCATAACGCATGAGCAGAGACCCTGATTACTGAGATGTGTCACTTACTGGGCTGTGTTTTGCTATTTCAGTACAGTGTTTTATCAGCAGGAAATTATCACTACAGGACTAGGTGTCTCATGCCTCCTGGTCCAACCTCACCCCCAGCACTGATTGGCCACTTTATCATACTGTATAATGTACACAGATAGCGTTGGTATGTGCGTAATTATACACAGCTCAATAACTGAGCTCTGCTAAAGCTGAAGCAAAGAAAACTGTGATGATATAACTGCCTCACCCAGTATACTATACAATGCTGGAATCAGGATGTCGCTCCCGATCTGATGCTGCTGTCAGATTACATATCAAGAACCTGCTGACAGATTCTCTTTAACCCTGCTGTTCTGTTCGCATTTGCTATACACTTGTACTGTTCCCGGGTCAATATGACCCGACCTATTAATTCTTGATTTTTAGATACTCTAATTGTTTTATTTGAATACTTTTTTCATTATTATACTGTACGTGAACATGGTTGATCATAAACAAATGACAAATTTAAACTTAATAATTTATTTTTTTTATAAAAAGGTAACACAGGCTTTTTACAATAATCTTCGATTGTTGGCATTCTGCACACAAATAACAAAGAAGCTTTACATTACTATTACTAAAACATGAAATTTAACTTTTTGAAAACAATATTTATAAATCAACAAATGAAAAATCATAAAAACTTCAACCTTTTTAGAAAGAAAAAAGAAAAACTGAACATGTTCATGCGTTTTTACACTGAACACAATAATAAGGCACATGTCCTTTACACAGATATTTTGAACATCCAGCACATGTCAGATTAGTCTTATTGTCACAGGAAGATGGACAGAAGCTACATCTCTTCCTTTTTTTTGCTGGTAGCTGTGCTGCTGGTAGGTGTGCTGGTGGAGGTCGTGGATGTGGAGTCTCTTTCTTGAGCATGCTGGACACTTTTTACAATGGCTGTTGCTCCTTCACTTCTGGGGGTCACTTTTCTGCTCTCAATATATGGCCTAACCAGGGATTTGCCCAATTCCTCAAGAAATAATCTTCTTTTATGCAGCTTATTCCGGTTCCAATCGGGGTCGATTTCTCTCCATAAGACAAATGCATTGTTATAAAATAAAATCATTGGCCACTGATTGCTTTTGTGTTTGCATGTATATGTGGATATTGCTTGGTCTAAAGTATCAACTGCTCCCTTTGTGGCATTATAATCCAAAATAATGTCAGGCTTTCTGTCTTCTCTATCACTTACGGCATTGTCATGGTGCATTGTGCTCATTAGAATTACCTAATTTTGGAAAAGAAAAGAATAGTTGTAAAGATATGTATTCACAGCGTCAGTCAATAGACATTTTAGAAACATTTTTATCCAAGTTTTGAAAAAAAAAAGAATACCTGTAAAGATGTGTATTCACAGCTCAGTGCGCTCTCTCTCACAGATTCCAGTGTCTCTTTCTCAGGACTTAGCTTCAGGGTGTAAGTCAAATGACTGATGTCCAATTTATAAGACAACAGTGTCTTCTCTCACAAACTGAAAATGCATTCAACTAAATAAATACTTGTTTACTGATGACAGTGAAACCCCCAGCCTTTGAATTATAGACAACCAGTCTCCTCTCTCACAAACAGCAAATGGATAATACTAGATAATTACTTGTTTACTGATAAGAACAGTGAAACCACCACCATTTTGAGATGAAGTACACATAAAAAAACATGACTTTTGCAGTCAGAAATAATCAGAGACCTGTAGAACTGTATAAAATGCTATTGGGTCATATTGACCCGAACAGTACAAGTGTAACAATCAGGGTGTAGCAAAAAGTAAACAAAAACAAAACAAACAAAAAAAAAATATAGAGAGCTCCACAAATGAGGAGAAGTCAAGATACCACTAGTTTCAAATCCTCATTTGAAAAAATCTACAGGGTCTCAAAAATCATTTTGGGTCATATTGACCCGAACAGTACAGCAGGGTTAATGCCTTAACCCCTTCATGACCCAGCCTATTTTGACCTTAAAGACCTTGCCGTTTTTTGCAATTCTGACCAGTGTCCCTTTATGAGGTAATAACTCAGGAACGCTTCAACGGATCCTAGCGGTTCTGAGAATGTTTTTTCGTGACATATTGGGCTTCATGTTAGTGGTAAATTTAGGTCAATAAATTCTGCGTTTATTTGTGATAAAAACGGAAATTTGGCGAAAATTTTGAAAATTTCGCAATTTTCACATTTTGAATTTTTATTCTGTTAAACCAGAGATATATGTGGCACAAAATAGTTAATAAATAACATTTCACACATGTTTACTTTACATCAGCACAATTTTGGAAACAAAATTTTTTTTGGTTAGGAAGTTATAAGGGTTAAAATTTGACCAGCGATTTCTCATTTTTACAACGAAATTTACAAAACCATTTTTTTTAGGGACCACCTCACATTTGAAGTCAGTTTGAGGGGTCTATATGACTGAAAATACCCAAAAGTGACACCATTCTAAAAACTGCACCCCTCAAGGTACTCAAAACCACATTCAAGAAGTTTATTAACCCTTCAGGTGCTTCACAGCAGCAGAAGCAACATGGAAGGAAAAAATGAACATTTAACTTTTTAGTCACAAAAATTATCTTTTAGCAACAATTTTTTTATTTTCCCAATGGTAAAAGGAGAAACTGAGCCACGAAATTTGTTGTCCAATTTGTCCTGAGTACGCTGATACCTCATATGTGGGGGTAAACCACTGTTTGGGCGCACGGCAGGGCTTGGAAGGGAAGGAGCGCCATTTGACTTTTTGAATCAAAAATTGGCTCCACTCTTTAGCGGACACCATGTCACGTTTGGAGAGCCCCCGTGTGCCTAAAAATTGGAGCTCCCCCACAAGTAACCCCATTTTGGAAACTAGACGCCCCAAGGAACTTATCTAGATGCATAGTGAGCACTTTGAACCCCCAGGTGCTTCACAAATTGATCCGTAAAAATGAAAAAGTACTTTTTTTTCACAAAAAAATTCTTTTAGCCTCAATTTTTTCATTTTCACATGGGCAACAGGATAAAATGGATCCTAAAATGTGTTGGGAAATTTCTCCTGAGTACACCAATACCTCACATGTGGGGTAAACCACTGTTTGGGCACATGGTAAGGCTCGGAAGGGAAGGAGCGCCATTTGACTTTTTGAATGAAAAATTATTTCCATCGTTAGCGGACACCATGTCGCGTTTGGATAGCTCCTGTGTGCCTAAACATTGGCGCTCCCCCACAAGTGACCCCATTTTGGAAACTAGACCCCCCAAGGAACTTATTTAGATGCCTAGTGAGCACTTTAAACCCTCAGGTGCTTCACAAATTGATCTGTAAAAATGAAAAAGTACTTTTTTTTCACAAAAAAATTCTTTTCGCCTCAATTTTTTCATTTTCACATGGGCAGTAGGATAAAATGGATCATAAAATTTGTTGGGCAATTTCTCCCGAGTACGACGATACCTCATATGTGGGAGTAAACCACTGTTTGGGCACTCGGCAGGGCTCGGAAGGGAAGGCGTGCCATTTGACTTTTTGAATGGAAAATTAGCTCCAATTGTTAGCGGACACCATGTCGCGTTTGAAGAGCCCCTGTGTGCCTAAACATTGGAGCTCCCCCACAAGTGACCCCATTTTGGAAACTAGACCCCCCAAGGAACTTATCTAGATGCATATTGAGCACTTTAAACCCCCAGGTGCTTCACAGAAGTTTATAACGCAGAGCCATGAAAATAAAAAATAATTTTTCTTTCCTCAAAAATGATTTTTTAGCCTGGAATTTCCTATTTTGCCAAGGATAATAGGAGAAATTGGACCCCAAATATTGTTGTCCAGTTTGTCCTGAGTACGCAGATACCCCATATGTGGGGGTAAACCACTGTTTGGGCGCACGGCAGGGCTCGGAAGGGATGGCACGCCATTTGGCTTTTTAAATGGAAAATTAGCTCCAATCATTAGCGGACACCATGTCATGTTTGGAGAGCCCCTGTGTGCCTAAACATTGGAGATCCCCCAGAAATGACACCATTTTGGAAACTAGACCCCCAAAGGAACTAATCTAGATGTGTGGTGAGGACTTTGAACCCCCAAGTGCTTCACAGAAGTTTATAACGCAGAGCCATGAAAATAAAAAAAAAAAATTATTTTCTCAAAAATGATCTTTTAGCCTGCAATTTTTTATTTTCCCAAGGGTAACAGGAGAAATTTGACCCCAAAAGTTCTTGTCCAGTTTCTCCTGAGTACGCTGATACCCCATATGTGGGGGTAAATCACTGTTTGGGCACATGCCGGGGCTCGGAAGTGAAGTAGTGACGTTTTGAAATGCAGACTTTGATGGAATGCTCTGTGGGCGTCACGTTGCGTTTGCAGAGCCCCTGATGTGGCTTAACAGTAGAAACCCCCCACAAGTGACCCCATTTTGGAAACTAGACCCCCAAAGGAACTTATCTAGATGTGTGGTGAGCACTTTGAACCCCCAAGTGCTTCATAGAAGTTTATAATGCAGAGCCGTGAAAATAATAAATACGTTTTCTTTCCTCAAAAATAATTATTTAGCCCAGAATTTTTTATTTTCCCAAGGGTTACAGAAGAAATTAGACCCAAAAAGTTGTTGTCCAGTTTCTCCTGAGTACGCTGATACCCCATATGTGGGGGTAAACCACTGTTTGGGCACATGCCGAGGCTCGGAAGTGAAGTAGTGACGTTTTGAAATGCAGACTTTGATGGAATGCTCTGTGGGCGTCACGTTGCGTTTGCAGAGCCCCTGATGTGGCTTAACAGTAGAAACCCCCCACAAGTGACCCCATTTTGGAAACTAGACCCCGAAAGGAACTTATCTAGATGTGTGGTGAGTAGTGTTGAGCATTCCGATACCGCAAGTATCGGGTATCGGCCGATACTTGCGGTATCGGAATTCCGATACCGAGATCCGATACTTTTGTGGTATCGGGTATCGGTATCGGATACATAGAGATGTGTAAAATAAAGAATTAAAATAAAAAATATTGATATATTTACCTCTCCGGCGGCCCCTGGACTCAGCGCGGGTAACCGGCAGGCTTCGTTGTTCAAAATCAGCGCTTTTAGGACCTGAGAATCACGTCCCGGCTTCTGATTGGTCGCGGGCCGCCCATGTGACCGCCACGCGACCAATCACAAGCCGCTACGTCTTTGAAAGCCATTAACGTGCTCATTTTTAAAAATGAGCGCGTTAATAGCTTGCGGTGACGTCGCGGCTTGTGATTGGTCGCGTGGCCGCGACCAATCACAAGCCGCTACATCTTTGAAAGTCATTAACGCGCTCATTTTTCAAAAATGAGCGCGCTAATAGCTTGCGGTGACGTCGCGGCTTGTGATTGGTCGCGTGGCGGTCACATGGGCGGCCCGCGACCAATCAGAAGCCGGGACGTGATTCTCAGGTCCTAAAAGCGCTGATTTTGAACAAAGAAGCCTGCCGGTTACCCGCGCTGAGTTCAGGGGCCGCCGGAGAGGTAAATATATCAATATTTTTTATTTTAATTCTTTATTTTACACATCCCTATGGATCCCAGGGCCTGAAGGAGAGTTTCCTCTCCTTCAGACCCTGGGAACCATGAGAATACCTTCCGATACTTGATGTCCCATTGACTTGTATTGGTATCGGATATCGGTATCGGCGATATCCGATATTTTTCGGGTATCGGCCGATACTATCCGATACCGATACTTTCAAGTATCGGACGGTATCGCTCAACACTAGTGGTGAGCACTTTGAACCCCCAAGCGCTTCATAGAAGTTTATAATGCAGAGCCGTGAAAATAATAAATACGTTTTCTTTCCTCAAAAATAATTATTTAGCCCAGAATTTTTTAATTTTCCCAAGGGTAACAGGAGAAATTTGACCCCAATATTTGTTGTCCAGTTTCTCCTGAGTACGGTGATACCCCATATGTGGGGGTAAACTACTGTTTGGGCACATGCCGGGGCTTGGAATTGAAGTAGTGACGTTTTGAAATGCAGACTTTGATGGAATGCCCTGCGGGCGTCACGTTGCGTTTGCAGAGCCCCTGATGTGCCTAAACAGTAGAAACCCCCACAAGTGACCCCATTTTGGAAACTAGACCCCGAAAGGAACTTATCTAGATGTGTGGTGAGCACTTTGAACCCCCAAGTGCTTCATAGAAGTTTATAACGCAGAGCCGTGAAAATAAAAAATCATTTTTCTTTCCTCAAAAATTATGTTTTAGCAAGCATTTTTTTAGATTCACAAGGGAAACAGGAGAAATTGGACCCCAGTAATTGTTGCGCAGTTTGTCCTGAGTATGCTGGTACCCCATATGTGGGGGTAAACCACTGTTTGGGCACACGTCGGGGCTCGGAAGTGAGGGAGCACCATTTGACTTTTTGAATACGAGATTGGCTGGAATCAATGGTGGCGCCATGTTGCGTTTGGAGACCCCTGATGTGCCTAAACAGTGGTAACCCCTCAATTCTAACTCCAACACTAACCCCCCCACACCCCTAACCCTAATCCCAACTGTAGCCATAACCCTAATCACAACCCTAACCACAACCCTAATCACAACCCTAACCACAACACACCCCTAACCACAACCCTAATTCCAACCCTAACCCTAAGGCTATGTGCCCACGTTGCGGATTCGTGTGAGATATATCCGCACCATTTTTGAAAAATCCGCGGGTAAAAGGCACTGCGTTTTACCTGCGGATTTTCCGCGGATTTCCAGTGTTTTTTGTGCGGATTTCACCTGCGGATTCCTATTAAGGAACAGGTGTAAAACGCTGCGGAATCCGCACAAAGAATTGACATGCTGCGGAAAATACAACGCAGCGTTTCCGCGCGGTATTTTCCGCACCATGGGCACAGCGGATTTGGTTTTTCATATGTTTACATGGTACTGTAAACCTGATGGAATACTGCTGCGAATCCGCAGCGGCCAATCCGCAGCCAAATCCGCACAGTGTGCACATAGCCTAATTCTAAAGGTATGTGCACACGCTGCGGAAAACGCTGCGGATCCGCAGCAGTTTCCCATGAGTTTACAGTTCAATGTAAACCTACGGGAAACAAAAATCGCTGTACACATGCTGCGGAAAAACTGCACGGAAACGCAGCGGTTTACATTCCGCAGCATGTCACTTCTTTGTGCGGATTCCGCAGCGGTTTTACAACTGCTCCAATAGAAAATCGCAGTTGTAAAACCGCAGTGAAATGCGCAGTAAAAAATGCGGTAAATCCGCCATAAATCCGCAGCGGTTTAGCACTGCGGATTTATCAAATCCGCAGCGGAAAAATCCGCAGAGGACCAGAATACGTGTGCACATACCGAAACCCTAGCCCTAACCCTAACCCTAGCCCTACCCCTAACCCTAACCCTACCCCTAACCCTACCCCTAACCCTACCCCTAACCCTACCCCTAACCCTACCCCTAACCCTAACCCTAACCCTAACCCTATTCTAACATTAGTGGGAAAAAAAAATTTCTTTATTTTTTTATTGTCCCTACCTATATGGGTGACAAAGGGGGGGGTCATTTATTATTTTTTTTATTTTGATCACTGAGATATAATCTATCTCAGTGATCAAAATGCACTTTGGAACGAATCTGCCGGCCGGCAGATTCGGCGGGCGCACTGCGCATGCGCCCGCCATTTTGGAAGATGGCGGCGCCCAGGGAGAAGACGGACGGGACCCCGGCTGGATCGGTAAGTATGATGGGGTGGGGGGGGACCACGGGGGGGGATCGGAGTGCAGGGGGGGTGATTGGAGCACGGGGGGGTGATTGGAGCACGGGGGGAGCGGACAAGAGCACGGGGGGGAGCGGAGCACTGGACGGAGGGGAGCCGGAGCAGTGTACCGGCCAGATCGGGGGGCTGGGGGGGCGATCGGTGGGGTGGGGGCACATTAGTATTTCCAGCCATGGCCGATGATATTGCAGCATCGGCCATGGCTGGATTGTAATATTTCACCCGTTATAATGGGTGAAATATTACAAATCGCTCTGATTGGCAGTTTCACTTTCAACAGCCAATCAGAGCGATCGTAGCCACGGGGGGGGGGTGAAGCCACCCCCCCTGGGCTAAACTACCACTCCCCCTGTCCCTGCAGATCGGGTGAAATGGGAGTTAACCCTTTCACCGGATCTGCAGGGACGCGATCTTTCCATGATGCCACATAGGCGTCATGGGTCGGATTGGCACCGACTTTCATGACGCCTATGTGGCGTCATGGGTCGGGAAGGGGTTAGCGACCGGTGATCCGCCTTTTAACGTGGTCATTAAGGGAGCTTATTCCTCAGCGCAGCTTGATAACGGCGCTGAGGAATAAGATGTATGTGACAGCTGACACCCTGGAGTATCGGCACTGGCAAATCGGGGCCAATTAACCCCTTAAATACCGCTGTCATTTATGACAGCAGTATTTAAGTTATTACAAGGGGATGAAAATTGCGGGTTCAGATGGTTACCATCTGATGATGCCAGGGTACAGTGGCCTGTGAGAAAATAAATAAAAAAAAGGCCAAAAATTTAGCTTTTTCATTATAGTGACTCAAGTAAAGAAAAAGTGATCAAAAAGACATATGTAAAATAAAATGGTATAAGTGAAAACGCCAATCCGTCTGGCAAAAAACAAGCCCTAATATGGCTCATTAGGCAAAAATATAAAAAAGTTACAGCTTACAGAATATAGCGATGCAAAAACAAATTCATTTTGCTAAAATATTGCTTTTAGTGCTTATAAATAGCAAAGCATAAAAAAAAATATAAATTTGGTATCACTGTAATCGTACCGACCCGACAAACAAATTTATCTTATTACTTTTACCACATGGTGAATGGAACAGAAAAAAATAAATTAAATACAATAACAGAATTGCTGGGCTTTGTTCATTCTGTGTCTGAAAATTTTGAATAAAAGCAATCAAAATATATTATGTGCCTCAAAATGTTACTAAAAAAATGTGCAACTCGTCCCTTAATAATTATGCCATCATACTTCTGTGTGCCAAAAAATAAAAAAGTTACAGCTCTCAGAATATGGCGACAAAAAAAGCTACTTTTTATAAAAAAAAGCATTTTCACTGTGTGATAGCAGCAAAATGTAAAAAACCCTCTATAAGGCCAGCGTCACACTCAGCGTATAAAAATACGGTCCGTAATTTACGGCCGTAATGCGCAGAAAAGTCCCCAAAATAGTGGTCCGTATCTCATCCGTAGGCAGGGTGTGTTAGCGTATTTTGCGCATGGCATCCTCCGTATGTAATCCGTATGGCATCGGTACTGCGCGATTTTCTCGCAGGCTTGCAAAACCAACATACGGACATACAATGGATCCATGTACTCCCAAAAACATAAAAACATATGTTCTGTCTATATATATATATATATATATATATATGTCAGTGAGACACATATATATATATATATATATATATATATATATATTAATATTTTATCCAGCGCGAGATAGCTTAAAGGCCGGTAATTCTATTGCCGGCTTTGCAATCTCCTTCCTAAACCCAACATGATATGAGACATGGTTTACATACAGTAAACTATCTCATATCACCATTTTTTTTGCATAATCCACACTACTAATGTTAGTAATGTGTATGTGCAAAATTTGGACTGTCTAGCTATTAAATTAAAGGGTTAAATGGCGGAAAAAATTGGCGTGGGCTCCCGCGCAATTTTCTCCACCAGAGTAGTAAAGCCAGTGACTGAGGGCAGATATTAATAGCCTAGAGAGGGACCATGGGTATAGGACCCCCCCGGCTAAAAACATCTGCCCCCCGCCACCCCAGAAAAGGCACATCTGGAATATGCACCTATTCTGGCACTTGGCCACTCTCTTCCCATTCCCGTGTAGCGGTGGGATATGGGGTAATGAAGGGTTAATGTCACCTTGCTATTGTCAGGTGACATTAAGCCAGATTAATAATGGAGAGGCATCAATTATGACACCTATCCATTATTAATCCAATAGCATGAAATGGTTAAAAAAACACACACACACAATATTGCAAAGTATTTTAATGAAATAAACACACAGGTTGTTGTAATATTTTATTCCACTCTCAATCCACCTGAAGACCCTCGCTCTGTAACAAAGGAAAAATAATAAACCAACAATATCTCATACCTTCCGTCGATATGTCGCACGATGTAAATCCATCTGAAGGGGTTAAATTATTTTACAGGCAGGAGCTCTGCTATAATGCAGCTGTGCTCCTGCCTGTAAAACCCTGGGAAATGAATGGAATGTAGGTCAATGACCTGTAGCTACCTTCATTCGCGGTGATGCGCCCTCTGCTGGATGTCCTCATATGACCTCGAGCTTGGGAACTTTTCTGAATATTTTCCCAGCCTCGAGTTCATATGAGGACATCCGCTAAGAATCTTCATTTTATCTATAACTAAGTTTTATGAAGAAAAATTTTTTGAAAAAATGTTTATGAAAAATATTTTTGAGAAGTATAATTCATATTGAATATTTGCCTGTGTTTTCACATGGCCTAGATTCATGTACATGTGCTGCTGTGTTCTTTTATATATATATATATATATATATATATATATATATACCTATTCTATGTGTACACATTTATTCTACCTATTCTATTGTAAGCTGTCAGTGTGATTTTACTGTACACCGAACTGAATTGCCGGCTTTTCTCTCTAACACCGCTGCGTATTTCTCGCAAGTCACACTGCTGGTCCGTGTAAAATCCGTATTTTTCTCGCCCCCCACAGACTTTCATTGGCAATACGGTGACAAACGCAGCATGCTGCGATTTTCTACGGCTGTAGAAGACCGTATAATACGGATCAGTAAAATACGGCACATAGGAGCTGGAGCATAGAGAAGCATTGTACCGTATGCAATCCGTATTTTCAGCACCTCTCATACGTCCGTAAAACACGGTAGTGTGAGGCCGACCTAAATCTGATATTGTAATCACACTGAAAATCCGCCTTATCACTTATACCGCATGGAGAATCGCACAAAAAAAAGAAAAATTCTTATACTGCTATCTATTTGTTCATTTTACCTCCCAAAAATCAGAATAAGGCTTGCCTCACATTTATCCTGGTCTCTCCGCTGAGCGCTTATGTCAGGGTTTCCATGTGGATTACCCAAAACCGTAAATCAGAAAATCCCAGGATGGAGCCACTGACTTATGAGGCAGAAGGAGCTACTTTAGTCTAGTCTGTGTTCCAGCGGTATCCCATCATTTATGGCATCTTTTTAGCGCACAAGTGTAGACAACCACAGATCTGTGCATGTCTAAATGATGGAGACCGCCAAAGACACTAAACAGAGTACAAAGTGTCACCATCTGCCTCATGGTGGGTGGTTCTGTTGGGGGTTTTGTCTGAATCATATTTTTGTGGGATTTACACTGAAACCCTCACATAAGTGGACAAAAATGGGGAAAGATTCTGGCACAACCATCCAGGGATAAAATGGATTCTTTATTCAAATGTAGTTAAAACATTAAAAGGCAAGGCCTCCTACCTGACACGTTTCAGTTGTATGCATACCCTTCAGCTGATTGCCTCCATGCCACTCTGCATTGATGCTGTAATTAATGCAAAAGAAGCCCCGGCAAAGTATTGAGTGGTCGGGGCTTCTTCCAGGCTGATCGTCTCTATGCCACGCCGCATTGATGCAGTAACTGATGCAAAAGAAGCCCCGACAAATTATCGAGTGCATTTACTGGACATACATTTCAGTAGGTCTACATTTCGGATTTTAAAATCATTTTTGAAGCTGGTGTTTTAACCCCTTTACCCCCAAGGGTGGTTTGCACGTTAATGACCGGGCCAATTTTTACAATACTGACCACTGTCTCTTTATGAGGTTATACCTCTGGAACGCTTCAACGGATCCTGATGATTCTGACATTGTTTTCGCGTGACATATTGTACTACATGATAGTGGTAAAATTTATTTGATATTACCTCTGTTTATTTGTGAAAAAGAGGAAATTTGGCAAAAATGTAGAAAATTTCACAATTTTCCAACTTTGAATTTTTATGCCCTTAAATCACAGAGATATATCACACAAAATACTTAATACATAACATTTCCCGCAAGTCTACTTTACATTAGCACAATTTTGTAACCAAAAACTTTTTTGTTAGGGAGTTATAAGGGTTAAAATTTGACCAGCAATTTCTCATTTTTACACCATTTTTTTAGGGCACATGTGAAGTCACTTTGAGGGGTCAAGTGTGTACCCAAGTGTGACACCATTCTAAAAACTGCATCCCTCAAGGTGCTCAAAACCACATTCAAGAAGTTTATTAACCCTTCAGGTGTTTGACAGGAATTTTTGGAATGTTTAAAAAAAAATGAAGATTTAATTTTTTTTCACAAAGTGACACTATTTTGGAAAGGAGACCCCTAAGGAACTTATCTAGATATGTGGTGAGCACTTTGACCCACCATGTGCTTCACAGAAGTTTATAATACAGAGCCGTAAAAATAAAAAATCATATTATTTCAAAAAAATGATATTTGTGCCATCAATTTTTTATTTTTCCAAGGGTAACAAAAGAAATTGGACCCCAAGAGTTGTTGTGCAATTTGTCTTGAGTACGCTGACACCCCATATGTGGGGGTAAACCACTGTTTGGGTGCACGGCAGAGCTCGGAAGGGAAGGAGCGCCATTTGACTTTTCAATGCAAAATTGACTGGAATTGAGATAGGATGCCATGTCGAATTTGGAGAGCCTTTGATGTGTCTAAACATTGAAACCCCCCACAAGTGACACCATTTTGGAAAGTAGACCCCCTAAGGAACTTATCTAGATGTGTGGTAAGCACTTTGACCCACCAAGTGCTTCACAGAAGTTTATAACGCAGAGCCGTGAAACTAAAAAAAAATTGTTTCCACAAATTTTTAGCCCCCAGTTTTGTATGTTCCCAAGAGTAACAAGAGAAATTGGACCCCAGAAGTTGTTGTCCAATTTGTCCTGAGTATGCTGATACCCCATATGTGGGGTGGAACCACCGTTTGGGCGCATGGCAAAGTTCGGAAGGGAAGGAGCGCCCTTTGGAATGCAGACTTAGATGGATTGGTATGCAGGGGTCACGTTGCATTTGCAGAGCCCCTGATGTACCAAAACAGTAGAAACCCCACACAAGTGACCCCATATTGGAAAGTAGACCCCCAAATGAACTTATTTAGATGTGTTGTGAGAACTTTGAACCCCCAAGTGTTTCACTACAGTTAATAACGCAGAGCCATGAAAATAAAAAATCTTTTTTTTCCACAAAAATTATTTTAGCCCCCAGTTTTGTATTTTCCCAAGGGTAACAGGAGAAATTGGACCCCAATAGTTGTTGTCCAATTTGTCCTGAGTACACTGATACCCCATATGTTGGGGTAAACCCTGCTTGGGTGCACAGGAGAGCTGTTTTACTTTTTCAACGCAGAATTGGCAGGAATTGAGATCGGACGCCATGTTGCTTTTGGAGAGCTTCTGATGTGCCTAAACAGTGGAAACCCCCAAATTCTAACTGAAACCCTAATCCAAACACACCCCTAACCCTAATCCCAAAGGTAACCCTATCCACACCCTTACCCTGACACACCCCTATCCCTAATCCCAACCCTAATCCCAACTGTAAATGTAATCCTAACCCTAACTTTAGCCCCAAACCTTAACCCTAACTTTAGCCCCAACCCTAACCCTAACTATAGCCCCAATCCTAACTGTAGCCCTAACCCTCACCCTAGCCCCAACCCTAACCCTCACCATAACTCCAACCATAACCCTAACCATTGCCCCAACCCTAACCCTAGCCCCAACCCTAACTTTAGCCCCAACCCTAACCCTAACCCTAGCCCTAAACCAAGCCGAAACCCTAGCCCTAACCCTAACCCTAATGGGAAAATGGCAATAAATACATTTTTTAAATTTAATTTTTTCCCCTAACTAAGGGGGTGATGAAAGGGGGTTAGATTTAGTTTTACAGTGGGTTTTTTAGCGGATTTTTATGATTGGCAGCTGTCACACACCAAAAGACGCTTTTTATTGCAAAAAAATAGTTTTTGCGTCTCCACATTTTGAGAGCTATAATTTTTCCATATTTTGGTCCAAAGAGTCATGTGAGGTCTTGTTTTTTGCAGGATGAGTTGACCTTTTTATTGGAACCATTTTCGGGCACATGACATTTTTTGATCGCTTTTATTCTGATTTTGGTGAGGCAGAATGACCAAAAACCATCTATTCATGAATTTCTTTTGGGGGGACGTTTATACCGTTTCACGTTTGGTAAAATTGATAAAGCAGTTTTATTCTTCTGGTCAGTACGATTACAGCGATACCTCATTTATATAATTTTTTTATGTTTTGGCGCTTTTATACGATAAAAAAAACTATTATTTAAAAAATAATTATTTTTGCATTGCTTTATTCTGAGGACTATAACTTTTTTATTTTTTCACTGATGATGCTGTATCGTGGCTCGCTTTTTGCGTGAGAAGATTTTCTGCGGTACCATGGATATTTATATCCTTTTTTTATCGCGTGTTATTCCACTTTTTGTTTGGCGGTATGATAATAAAGCGTTGCTTTTTGCCTGTTTTTTTTTTGTGACGGTGTTCACTAAAGAGGTTAACTAGTGGGACAGTTTTATAGGTCATATCATTACTTACTCGGCGATACTAAATATGTGTACTTTTATTGTTCTTTTATTTAGATAAAGAAATGTATTTATTGGAACAATATATATTTTTTTTATTTAGGAATTTTTTTTAACTTTTTTTTTACACATGTAAATATAAGTGTTGAGCATTCAGATACTGCAAATATCAGGTATCGGGCAATATTCGCTGTATCGGATTTCCGAAACTGAGTGCCGATATTTTTAAGATATCGGATACCGGAATCTGAAGTTCCTATAGTGCAATGATTCACTATAATAGAGTGTGGGCGGTGCGTGGGCGGACACTGCATCTGTGAGTGCAGGCGGGGTCTGTGCGGGCCTGCCGCGGTCTATGCGGCCGGCCGGGGATCTGTGCGGCCTGCCGGGGGTCTGTACAGGCCTCTCGGGGGTCTGTGCGGCCGGACAGGGTCTGTGCGGGTGTGCAGCATTGTGCAATGGGACTACAAGTGCATTGATTGAAACATTAGCCAATAATGGGAAAGTAGTAGTCTCTTTATCCGGGTAATGTGTTGAATGAAAAAAAAATACTACATACAACATACATATAACATACTACATACATACAACATACATACATACAACATGCATACTAAATACATACAACATACTACATACATGCATACATACAACATACATACAACATGCATACTACATACATACAACATACAACATACATACATACATTCTACATACATACAACATACATACATACAACATACATACAGCATACTACACACATACAACATGCATACAACATACATATCACATACATACTACATACATACTACATACAACATACATGCTACATACATACTACATACATACTACATACATAAAACACACTACATACCTACTACATACATACTACATACATACATACTACATACATAATACATGCATACATACTACATACAAACAACATACATACTGCATATATACTACATTCATACTACATACAACATACTACATACAACATACTACATGCATACTAGATACATACTACATACATGCATGCTACATACATACATACAGCATACATACAACATACATACTACATACATACTACATACATACAACATACATACAACATACATACTACATACATACATACTACATACATACTACATACACACAACATACTACATACATACTTACTACATACATACATACATCATATATACTAAATACATACTGCATACATACATCCTACATACATACTACATACATACAACATGCTACATACATACAACATACATACTACATACAAACAAAAAACACACTACATACATACATACATACATACATACTACATACAATGCATTCATACATTACATACAATACATACATATAGACATACAGTACATATAACATAGAGTACATACTCACCTGTTATGAACAGGTAATTCAGAACCACAATGGACATAGAAGTACAGAGCACACAAGTGACCTGACAATGACCAAAAATTAAGGACGAGCTCTGAGACGTGGGAACTCTGCTGACCGCAATCCCTAATCCTAACACACCACACTAGAGGTAGCCGTGGATTGCGCCTAACGCTCCCTATGCAACTCGGCACAGCCTGAGAAACTAACTAGCCCTGAAGACAGAAAAATAAGCCTACCTTGCCTCAGAGAAATTCCCCAAAGGAAAAGGCAGCCCCCCACATATAATGACTGTGAGTAAGATGAAAATACAAACACAGAGATGAAATAGATTTAGCAAAGTGAGGCCCGACTTACTGAATAGACCGAGGATAGGAAAGATAGCTATGCGGTCAACACAAAAACCTACAAACAACCACGCAGAGGGGCAAAAAGACCCTCCGCACCGACTAACGGTACGGAGGTGCTCCCTCTGCGTCTCAGAGCTTCCAGCAAGCAAGAAAAAACAATAAAGCAAGCTGGACAGAAAAAATAGCAAACAAAAAATAACACAAGCAAAACTTAGCTTATGCAGGATAAACAGGCCACAAGAACGATCCAGGAGGAAGCAAGACCAATACTAGAACATTGACTGGAGGCCAGGATCAAAGCACCAGGTGGAGTTAAATAGAGCAGCACCTAACGACTTAACCTCATCACCTGAGGAAGGAAACTCAGAAGCCGCAGTACCACTCTCGACCACAGGAGGGAGCTTGGCCACAGAATTCACAACAGTACCCCCCTTGAGGAGGGGTCACCGAACCCTCACCAGAGCCCTCAGGCCGACCAGGATGAGCCACATGAAAGGCACGAACCAGATCAGCAGCATGGACATCAGAGGCAAAGACCCAGGAATTATCCTCCTGACCATAACCCTTCCACTTAACCAGATACTGGAGTTTCCGTCTCGACACACGAGAATCCAAAATCTTCTCCACTATATACTCCAATTCCCCTTCAACCAAAACCGGAGCAGGAGGATCAATAGATGGAAACACAGGTGCCACGTATCTCCGCAACAATGACCTATGGAACACGTTATGGATGGAAAAAGAAGCTGGAAGAGTCAAACAAAAAGACACAGGATTAAGAACCTTAGAAATCCTATATGGACCAATGAAACGAGGCTTAAATTTAGGAGAGGAAACCTTCATAGGAATATAACGAGATGACAACCAAACCAAATCCCCAACACGAAGTCGGGGACCCACACAGCGCCTGCGGTTAGCAAAACGTTGAGCCTTCTCCTGGGACAAAGTCAGATTGTCCACTACATGAGTCCAAATCTGCTGCAACCTATCCACCACAGTATCCACACCAGGACAGTCCGAAGACTCAACCTGCCCTGAAGAGAAACGAGGGTGGAACCCAGAATTGCAGAAAAACGGCGAAACCAAAGTAGCCGAGCTGGCCCGATTATTAAGGGCGAACTCAGCCAAAGGCAAAAAGGACCCCCAATCATCCTGATCAGCAGAAACAAAACATCTCAGATATGTTTCCAAGGTCTGATTGGTTCGTTCAGTCTGGCCATTTGTCTGAGGATGGAAAGCCGAGGAAAAAGACAAATCAATGCCCATCCTAGCACAAAAGGCTCGCCAAAACCTCGAAACAAACTGGGAACCTCTGTCAGAAACGATGTTCTCTGGAATGCCATGTAAACGAACCACATGCTGGAAGAACAATGGCACCAAATCGGAGGAGGAAGGCAATTTAGACAAGGGCACCAAATGGACCATCTTAGAGAAGCGATCACAAACCACCCAAATGACCGACATTCTTTGAGAGACGGGGAGATCCGAAATAAAATCCATAGAGATATGTGTCCAAGGCCTCTTCAGGACCGGCAAGGGCAAAAGCAACCCACTGGCACGAGAACAGCAGGGCTTAGCCCGAGCACAAATCCCACAGGACTGCACAAAAGAACGCACATCCCGCGACAGAGACGGCCACCAAAAGGATCTAGCCACCAAACCTCTGGTACCAAAGATTCCAGGATGACCAGCCAACACCGAACAATGAACCTCAGAGATAACTTTATTCGTCCACCTATCCGGGGCAAACAGTTTCTCCGCTGGGCAACGGTCAGGTTTATTAGCCTGAAATTTTTGCAGCACCCGCCGCAAATCAGGGGAGATGGCAGACAAAATTACCCCCTCTTTGAGAATACCCGCCGGCTCAGGCAAACCCGGAGAATCGGGCACAAAACTCCTAGACAGGGCATCCACCTTCACATTTTTAGAGCCCGGAAGGTACGAAACCACAAAGTCAAAACGGGAGAAAAACAGCGACCAACGAGCCTGTCTAGGATTCAACCGTTTGGCAGACTCGAGATAAGTCAAGTTTTTGTGATCAGTCAAGACCACCACGCGATGCTTAGCTCCTTCAAGCCAATGACGCCACTCCTCGAATGCCCACTTCATGGCTAGCAACTCTAGATTGCCAACATCATAATTTCGCTCAGCAGGCAAAAATTTCCTGGAAAAGAAGGCGCATGGTTTCATCACCGAGCCATCAGAACTTCTCTGCGACAAAACAGCCCCTGCTCCAATTTCGGAAGCATCAACCTCGACCTGGAACGGAAGTGAAACATCTGGTTGGCACAACACAGGGGCAGAAGAAAAATGACGCTTCAACTCCTGAAAAGCTTCCACAGCAGCAGAAGACCAATTGACCACATCAGCACCCTTCTTGGTTAAATCAGTCAACGGTTTAGCAATGCTAGAAAAATTAGCGATGAAGCGACGATAAAAATTAGCAAACCCCAGGAACATCTGCAGACTCTTCAGAGATGTTGGCTGAGTCCAATCATAAATGGCCTGAACTTTAACAGGGTCCATCTCGATAGTAGAAGGAGAAAAAATGAACCCGAAAAATGAAATCTTCTGAACACCAAAGAGACACTTTGACCCCTTCACAAACAAAGAATTAGCACGCAGGACCTGGAACACCATTCTGACCTGCTTCACATG
Organism: Ranitomeya imitator; assembly: GCF_032444005.1. NCBI lineage: Eukaryota > Metazoa > Chordata > Amphibia > Anura > Dendrobatidae > Ranitomeya > Ranitomeya imitator. The sequence goes on from NC_091291.1 coordinate 94,976,632, forward strand.
AGACTCCCAATCATCCGAGAAGACCAAAATATCATCCAAGTATACAATCAGGAATTTATCCAGGTACTCTCGGAAGATGTCATGCATAAAGGACTGAAACACTGATGGAGCATTAGAAATTCCGAATGGCATAACCAGGTACTCAAAATGGCCTTCGGGCATATTAAATGCTGTTTTCCATTCATCGCCCCGTTTAATACGCACAAGATTATACGCACCATGAAGATCTATCTTGGTGAACCAACTAGCCCCCTTAATCCGAGCAAACAAATCAGACAGTAGTGGCAAGGGGTACTGAAATTTGACCGTAATTTTATTTAGAAGGCGGTAATCAATACAAGGTCTCAGCGAACCATCCTTCTTGGCCACAAAAAAGAACCCCGCTCCCAATGGCGACGATGACGGGCGAATATGACCCTTCTCCAAAGACTCCTTCATGTAACTCCGCATAGCAGTGTGCTCAGGTACAGATAAATTAAACAGTCGACCCTTAGGAAACTTACTACCAGGAATCAAATCGATAGCACAATCACAATCCCTATGCGGAGGTAGGGCATTGGACTTGGGCTCATCGAATACATCTCGGTAATCAGACAAGAACTCTGGGACCTCAGAAGGGGTGGATGATGAGATAGACAGAAATGGAACATCACCATGTACCCCCTGACAACCCCAGCTGGACACAGACATTGATTTCCAATCTCATACTGGGTTATGGACTTGTAGCCATGGCAACCCCAACACGACCACATCATGCAGATTATGCAACACCAGAAAGCGAATATCCTCCTGGTGCGCAGGAGCCATGCACATGGTCAGCTGGGTCCAATACTGAGGCTTATTCTTGGCCAAAGGCGTAGCATCAATTCCTCTCAATGGAATAGGACACTGCAAGGGCTCCAAGACAAACCCACAGCGCCTAGTATACTCCAAGTCCATCAAATTCAGGGCAGCGCCTGAATCCACAAATGCCATGACAGAATAGGAAGACAAAGAGCAGATCAAAGTAACGGACAAAAGAAATTTCGACTGTACCGTACCAATGGTGGCAGACCTAGCGAACCGCTTAGTGCACTTAGGACAATCGGAGATAGCATGAGTGGAATCACCACAGTAGAAACACAGCCCATTCTGACGTCTGTGTTCTTGCCTTTCAGCTCTGGTCAAAGTCCTATCGCACTGCATAGGCTCAGGTTCATGCTCAGATAATGCCGCCAAATGGTGCACAGATTTACGCTCGTGCAAGCTTCGACCGATCTGAATGGCCAAAGACATAGACTCATTCAGACCAACAGGCATAGGAAATCCCACCATGACATCCTTAAGGGCTTCAGAGAGACCCTTTCTGAAAATAGCTGCCAGTGCGCATTCATTCCATTGAGTGAGCACGGACCACTTTCTAAACTTCTGACAATAAATCTCTATCTCATCCTGACCCTGACACAGAGCCAGCAAATTTTTCTCTGCCTGATCCACTGAATTGGGTTCGTCGTACAGCAATCCGAGCGCCAGAAAAAACGCATCAATATTACATAATGCAGGATCTCCTGGCGCAAGGGAAAATGACCAGTCTTGAGGGTCGCCACGTAATAAAGAAATAATGATCTTAACTTGTTGAACTGGGTCACCAGAGGAGCGGGGTTTCAGAGCCAGAAATAGTTTACAATTATTTTTAAAATTCAAAAACTTTGCTCTATCGCCAGAAAATAACTCAGGAATAGGAATCTTAGGTTCTAACATAGGATTCTGAACCACTAAATCTTGAATATTCTGTACATTTATAGTGAGATTATCCATCAAAGAGAACAGACCTTGAATGTCCATGTCCACACCTGTGTTCTGAACCACCCTGATGTAAAGGGGAAAAGAGAGACAGAACACAGTGCAAAGAAAAAAAAATGGTCTCAGAACTTCTCTTTTCCCTCTATTGAGAAGCATTAGTACTTTGGTCCTCCAGTACTGTTATGAACAGGTAATTCAGAACCACAATGGACATAGAAGTACAGAGCACACAAGTGACCTGACAATGACCAAAAATTAAGGATGAGCTCTGAGACGTGGGAACTCTGCTGACCGCAATCCCTAATCCTAACACACCACACTAGAGGTAGCCGTGGATTGCGCCTAACGCTCCCTATGCAACTCGGCACAGCCTGAGAAACTAACTAGCCCTGAAGACAGAAAAATAAGCCTACCTTGCCTCAGAGAAATTCCCCAAAGGAAAAGGCAGCCCCCCACATATAATGACTGTGAGTAAGATGAAAATACAAACACAGAGATGAAATAGATTTAGCAAAGTGAGGCCCGACTTACTGAATAGACCGAGGATAGGAAAGATAGCTATGCGGTCAACACAAAAACCTACAAACAACCACGCAGAGGGGCAAAAAGACCCTCCGCACCGACTAACGGTACGGAGGTGCTCCCTCTGCGTCTCAGAGCTTCCAGCAAGCAAGAAAAAACAATAAAGCAAGCTGGACAGAAAAAATAGCAAACAAAAAATAACACAAGCAAAACTTAGCTTATGCAGGATAAACAGGCCACAGGAACGATCCAGGAGGAAGCAAGACCAATACTAGAACATTGACTGGAGGCCAGGATCAAAGCACCAGGTGGAGTTAAATAGAGCAGCACCTAACGACTTAACCTCATCACCTGAGGAAGGAAACTCAGAAGCCGCAGTACCACTCTCGACCACAGGAGGGAGCTTGGCCACAGAATTCACAACACTCACCATCACTTGTCACTTTGATCCCCGAAGCGAGTGTCACCTGTAAAAAATATTAAAATAACAAACAAACAATTTACTCCCTGATCCGCAGAAATCTACGAGTGTCCCATGACGATCTCCCGTGGAGAACGGCAGCATCAGCTGATGCGACCGCTCTCTAGGGGCCCCAGGAACACAATGACGGGAGGAAGGTATCCTTCCACATTGTATTCCTCAGCCGCTGTTAAAAAAAAGTCCCTAGTCTCACTTTTGGCATTGCTGTGTGAGAAATTTTCCCACGCAGCAATTGCCATAAAGTGAGACTTAGAACTCTAGTAACCTCTCAGTGATGCACTACAGTTGTCATTGTTTTCTGTCAGTGTGTCACTGAAGGTCCTATAGAGCAGTGACATCACCCGAGAGGGGCTAATGCCGGAATTGGCGCATATTACAGATGCACCATTTCTGGGGCGGCTGCGGACTGGTATTTGTAGCCGGGGGGGGGCAATATCCATGGCCCCTCTCTAGGCTATGAATATCAGCCCACAGCTGTCTGTGTAGCCTTTCTGGCTATAAAGTATAGTGGGACCCCACTTCATTTTTTTGCAGGTCCCCCTATTTTAATAGCCAGTAAAGGCTACGCAGACAGCTGCGGGCTGATATTCATAGCAGGCTACAAAAATTGGCCCCTGGCCGTCGGCTTTCCCCCTCTGGCGCAGAAAATTGCACGGGAGCCCACGCCATTTGTTCCATTTTTTTTAAATTCAACACTCATTAAGGAATCGTTCACACTTGCGTCGGTATGGGTCTGTCGCTATGTGTCGGGCCGACGTAGCGATGCACGTTGTGAAATTTGTGCATGACGTGTGCAGCAGAAGCAGTTTTTCAGCGCATCCGCTGCCCATTCTGAAGTCCGGGAAGGAGAGGGCGGAGTTTCAGCCGCGTTATTTCGTGCCGATGGTCTGCCAAAACACGAAGTATCCGTTGCACGACGGACGCGAAGTGTGGCGATCCGTCGCTAATACAAGTCTATGGGTAAAAAACGCATCTGGTGAGCACATTTGCAGGATCCGTTTTTTTCAAAACTCGCCGGATTGTGCCTGACGGCAAAAACCTGATGTGTGAAAGCAGCCAGGTATATGGATAGATACATCTATGTATCTATAGATATATCTATCTATAAATATATCTACAGTTACGGTCAAAAGTATTGTAGTAAAGGACAAGACGTGCACTCTCGCTATTAGTGGTGCAGACTGAACATGGATATAGTCCTGTACAACAACAGTGGCACTCAAGAAAGAGGTCTTTAGATTTTTTTTGCCAAAAAAAAACGTGGTTTTTTATTGTGAACAAACAGCAAATTTTTGTGGTATCACCGCAGTGTTTCAAGGTTTCAAGGTAACGTTTTGACCCACTGGGTCTTTCTCAAACCTTACTTCCAATAGTAGATACCGAGAAGGGCACAAATCCCTGGAGAGATGCAGGAGTCCCGTTAGGGGCTGTAGTTTAGTAGTAGCGGGTGTCTGCGGTGGTGGTGTGTCACCATGACGTCGCAGTCAGGTGACCGGTCATCGAAGGTCCTTCACTCACTACATTCTCAGGAACGGAGGCGGATGCTTGCACCGGTGACAGCCAGGGTTCTTCGGAGGGGTGAGTATAGCAATATTTTTTATTTTTATTCTTTATTTTTTACATTAATATGGATCCCAGGGCCTGAAGGAGAGTTTCCTGTCCTCCAGACCCTTGGAAACACGCACCGCACACTCCGATACCGATTTACGATATCACAAAAATATCGGAACTCGGTATCGGAATTCCGATACAGCAAGTATCGGCCGATACCCGATACTTGCAGTATCGGAATGCTCAACACTAGTTGTTTGTTATTTTAATCTTTTTTACAGATGACACTGGCTTTGGGGATCAAAATAACAAGTAATGGTGAGTATGTAATCTACTAGCTGAAGAGCCCGGCGTTGCCTGGGCATAGTAAATATCTGTGGTTAGTTATAGCACCTCCCTTCTCTTATTTTCCCATCACGCCTCTCATTTTCCCAATCACATCTTTAATTTTCCCCCTCACATCTCTCATTTTCTCCCTCACACCTCTCATTTTCTCCCTCACTCCTCTCATTCCCCCTAACACTTGTCATTTCGACCTCACATCTGTCATTTTCCGATCACTACACTATTTTCCCTCACTCCTCTCATTTTGCACTCACACCTTTTCATTTTCACCTCACACCTCTCATTTTCACCTCAGTATATACATGTTTGTCATCTCCCTTATATATAGTATACACCTGTATGTCATCTCCTGTATATAGTATATACCTGTATGTCATCTCCCCTGTATATAGTATATACCTGCTGTGTGTCATCTCCCCTGTATATAGTATATACCTGTATGTCATCTCCTCCTATATTTAGTATATACCTGTATGTCATCTCCTCCTATATATAGTATATACGTGTATGTCATCTCCTCCTATATATAGTATATACCTGTATGTCATCTCCTTCTATATATAGTATATACCTGTATGTCATCTCCTCCTATATATAGTATATACCTGTGTGTCATCTCCCCTGTATATAGTATATATCTGTGTGTCATCTCCTCCTGTATATAGTATATACCTGTATGTCATCTACTATATATAGCATATACCTGTATGTTATCTCCTCCTGTATATAGTATATACCTGTAGGTAATCTCCTCCTCTATATAGTATATACCTGTGTGTCATCTCTCCTGTATATAGTATATATCTGTGTGTCATCTCCCCTGTATATAGTATATACCTGTGTGATCTCCTGTATTAGACCTCGTTAACACGTTATTTGCTCAGTATTTTTACCTCAGTATTTGTAAGATAAATTGGCAGCCTGATAAATCCCCAGCCAACAGGAAGCCCTCCCCCTGGCAGTATATATTAGCTCACACATACACATAATAGACAGGTCATGTGACTGACAGCTGCTGTATTTCCTATATGGTACATTTGTTGCTCTTGTAGTTTGGCTGCTTATTAATCAGATTTTTATTTTTGAAGGCTAATACCAGACTTGTGTGTGTTTTAGGGCGAGTTTCGTTTGTCAAGTTGTGTGTGTTGAGTTGTGTGTGGCAGGTTAGTGTAGCAAGTTGTGTGCAGCAAGTTTTGCGCATGGCAAGTTTTGCACGTGGTGAGTTTTATGTCTGGTGCCTTTTGAGTATGTGCAAGTTTTGTGTGAGGCAACTTTTGCATGTGTTGCAAATTTTGTGCATGTGGCAATTTTTCCGCGTGTGCAAGTTTTGCGTGTGGCGAGTTTTCCATGAGGTGAGTTTTGCACTTGTGGCGAGTTTTGCGTGAGCCTAGTTTTTGCATGTGGCGAGTTTTGCGCGTGGTGAGTTTTGAGCGGCGACTTTTGTGTTTCGACTTTTATGTGGCGAGGTTGGTGTATGTGTGGGGAAATGTGTGCTGAGGGTGGTATATGTGTTCAAGCACGTGGTAGTGTGTGGTGCATTTTGTGTGTGTGTTCATATCCCCGTGTGTGGTGAGTATCCCATGTCGGGGCCCCACCTTAGCAACTGTACGGTATATACTCTTTGGCGCCATCGCTCTCATTCCTTAAGTCCCCCTTGTTCACATCTGGCAGCTGTCAATTTGCCTCCAACACTTTTCCTTTCACTTTTCCCCATTATGTAGATAGGGAAAAAATAGTTTGGTGAATTGGAAAGCGCGGAGTTAAAATTTCACCTCACAACATAGCCTATGACGCTCTCAGGGTCCAGACGTGTGACTGTGCAAAATTTTGTGGCTGTAGCTGCGACGCCTCCAACACTTTTCCTTTCACTTTTTTCCCCATTATGTAGATAGGGGCAAAATTGTTTGGTGAATTGGAAAGTGCGGGGTTAAAATTTCACCTCACAACGTAGCCTATGACGCTCTCAGGGTCCGGCATGTGACTGTGCAAAATTTTGTTTCTGTAGCTGCGACGCCTCCAACACTTTTCCTTTCACTTTTTTTCCCATTATGTAGATAGGGGTAAAATTGTTTGGTGAATTGGAAAGCGCGGGGTTAAAATTTCACCTCACAACATAGCCTATGACGCTCTCAGGGTCCAGACGTGTGACTGTGCAAAATTTTGTTGCTGTAGCTGTAACGCTTCCAACACTTTTCCTTTCACTTTTTTCCCCACTATGTAGATAGGGGCAAAATTGTTTGGTGAATTGGAACGTGCGGGGTTAAAATTTCGCCTCACAACATAGCCTATGACGCTCTTGGGGTCCAGACGTGTGACTGTGCAAAATTTTGTGGCTGTAGCTGCGACAGTGCAGATGCCAATCCCGGACATACATACACACATACACACACACACAAATACACACATTCAGCTTTATATAGTAGATGTTTAATGTACTGTATATCTATATGTATGAATTGTATGTAATTTATGAATGTATTGTATGTAGTATGTAGTATGTATGTATGTTGTATGTAGTATGTATGTACGTATGTAGTATGTATGTAGTATGTAGTATGTATGTAGTATGTAGTATGCATGTAGTATGTATGTAGTATATATGTAGTATGTATGTAGAATGTATGTATGTAGTATGTATGTAGTATTTATGTAGGCAGTATGTATGATGTATGTATGTATGTAGTATGTATGTAGTATGTATGTAGAATTTTTTTTTCTTACATTCAACACATTAGCCGGATGATGGGACAACTACTGTCCCATCATTGGCTAATGTGTCAATCACTGTCACTGTTGCAGGTATCGTCCGATGGGACTTGTAGTCTCATCGGACGATGCCTGCACAGACCCCCGGCAGGCAGCACTGAGCCCCGGCAGCCCGCACAGAGCCCCGCCAAGCCCCCACAGAGCCCCGGCAGCCTGCTCAGAGCCCCGGAAAGCCCGCACAGACCCCAGCAGCCCGCACAGAGCCATGGCAGGCACATACATAGCCCCAGCAGGCTGCACGGAGCCCCGGCAGGCACGCACAGAGCCCCGGCAGGCCACACAGAGCCCCAGCAGGCATGCACAGAGCCCCCACGGTCACGCACAGACCCTGCCCGCACACACACACACGCAGTCTCTGCCCACACACCGCCCACACTCCATTATAGTGCATCATTGCACTATGGAAACTTCCGATTCCGGTATCCGATATCGCAAAAATATCGGAACTCAGTATGGGAATTCCAATACAGTGAATATTGGCCGATACCCAATATTTGCAGTATCGGAATAATAATAATAATCTTTATTTATATAGCGCCAACATATTCCGCAGCGCTTTACAGTTTAACAGCTTCAAACACAACAGTCATAAGTAACAATGTTAACAACAATACAATAATTAAAGCAACACAAGACGACCCTGCTCGTGAGAGCTTACAATCTACAATGAGGTGGGGAAATACAAAGTACAGGTGTGTATTTACAATGATGTATTTACAATGGTGGTCCAGCCATCTTCAGTGAGTGGGGGATAGATGGAAGTAGTGAATGGGCTACACACAAACAAAATAACTGATTAGGGAACATGATAGGCCGCTCTGAACAAATGTGTTTTGAGGGAGCACCTAAAACTATGCAAATTGTGGATGGTCCTAATTTCTTGGGGTAGAGCATTCCAGAGGATTGGCGCAGCACGGGAGAAGACTTGTATTCGGGAGTGGGAGGTACGGATTAGTGCAGAGGTTAGTCGAAAGTAATTTGCAGAGCGCAGAGGTCATTTAGGCCGATAGACAGAAATGAGGGAGGAGTTGTAAGGGGGTGCTGCACTGTGAAGAGCTTTGTGGGTGAGAACAAGTACTTTGAATTGTATTCCTGTAATGAATGGGCAGCCAGTGTAATGACTGGCGAAGAGCGGACGCGTTTGAGTAAAGATTAGCTAGATAGACGACCCTGGCTGCTGCATTAAGGATAGACTGGAGAGGGGAAAGTTGAGTGAGGGGGAGGCCAATTAATAGAGCGTTGCAGTAGTCCAGGCGGGAGTGGATCAGGGCGACAGTGAGGGTTTTTGTTGTTTCTATGGTGAGAAAAGGGCGGATCCTAGAGATGTTCTTTAGGTGTAAGCGGCATGAGCAGGCAAGAGATTGTATATGGGATGTGAAGGAGAGATCGGAGTCAAACATAACACCCAGACAGCACACCTGCTGCCGGGGTGTTATTATGGTGCCACCCATGAAGAGGGAAATGTCAGGTTAGGGAGGTTAGTAGATGGTGGGAGCAGAAGAAGTTCAGTTTTGGAGAGGTTGAGTTTCAGATAGAGAGCGGACATGATGTCAGAGACTGCGGACAGACAGTCAGTGGTGTTCTGTAGTACAGCAGGAGTAAGGCCAGGGGATGACGTATATAGTTGTGTGTCGTCGGGATAAAGATGGTACTGAAAGCCAAATCTGCTGATGGTCTGTCCAATTGGGGCTGTGTAGAGGGAGAAGAGAAGGGGGCCTGTTGTGAGTTCTGTTTTTGGGCTCCCTCTGGTGGTTACTGATGGTACTGGGTGACTTGTGTTCTCTGCGGTCTCTGGTGTCCACCTGTTCCATCAGGTTATGGGAGTTTCCTATTTAACCTGGCTTTTTTGTCATTTCCTCGCCGGCTATCAATGTAATCAGCGTGTCTTTTTACCTCTGCTCCCTGCGTCTGTTATCTTCAGGACAAGCTAAGTTTTGATTTTCCTGTTCCACGTTTTGCTTAATTTTTGTCTTAGTCCAGCTTGCAGATATGTTATTCCTTGCTGCTGGTTGCTCTAGTGGGCTGAAATTACTCCTCATGTTCCATGAGTTGGCACATGAGTTCAAGTAATTTCAGGATGGTTTTTTTGAAGGGTTTTTCGCTGACCGCGCAGTTCACTTTTGTATCCTCTGCTATCTAGCTTTAGCGGGCCTCATTTTTGCTGATTCTATTTTCATAACTACGTATGTGCTTTCCTCTCATTTCACCATTATTACATGTGGGGGGCTGCTATTTCTGTGGGGTGTTTCTCTGGAGGCAAGTGAGGTCTGTGTTTCTTCTAATCGGGGAAGTTAATCCTTCGGCTGGCACGAGACGTCTAGGAATCATCGTAGGCACGTTCCCCGGCTACTGCTAGTTGTGTGTTTAGGTTCAGGATCACGGTCAGCTCAGGTTCCATCACCCTAGAGCTTGTTTTGTTTTTGTGCTTGTCCTTTTGTGATCCCCTGCCATTGGGATCATGACAGTATAGCCGGCCAGAAAAAATTGGTCATCGTTTTGGCTGAAGTAGGAGGAAAAGTAGTCTGAGGAAGTTTTTTTTTTTTTTTTCCCCCCTCCTCAGTGTTTGCTGCCTAGCCTTAATTGCAGCTTGACTGCTTCTTTCCTCCTCTTAATCCTTGAATGGCTCTGACCTCAGCTGTTTATCATGGACGTCCAGAGTTTGGCTTCCAGCCTGAATAATCTTGCTGCTAAGGTTCAAAATATACAAGATTTTGTTGTACATACGCCTATGTCTGAACCTAGAATTCCTATCCCAGAGTTTTTTTCTGGAGATAGATCTAGTTTTCTGAATTTTAGGAACAATTGCAAGTTGTTTCTTTCCTTGAAATCTCGCTCCTCTGGAGACCCTGCTCAGCATGTCAAGATTGTTATATCTTTCCTGCGGGGTGACCCTCAGAATTGGGCATTTGCATTGGCACCAGGGGATCCTGCGTTGCTTAATGTGGATGCGTTTTTTCTGGCATTGGGTTTGCTCTATGAGGAACCTAACTTAGAGATTCAGGCTGAAAAAGCTTTATTGGCTCTCTCTCAGGGGCAAGATGAAGCAGAAATATATTGTCAGAAATTTCGGAAATGGTCGGTGCTTACTCAGTGGAATGAGTGCGCTCTGGCTGCAAAATTCAGAGATGGCCTTTCTGAGGCCATTAAAGATGTTATGGTGGGGTTCCAGGTGCCTACAGGTCTGAATGAGTCCATGACTATGGCTATTCAGATTGATCGGCGTTTACGGGAGCGCAAACCTGTGCACCATTTGGCGGTGTCTTCTGAACAGGCACCTGAGATAATGCAATGTGATAGAATTCAGTCCAGAAGTGAACGGCAAAATTATAGGCGGAAAAATGGATTGTGTTTTTATTGTGGTGATTCAGCTCATGTTATATCAGCATGCTCTAAACGCACAAAAAAGGTTGATAAGTCTGTTGCCATTGGTACTTTACAGTCTAAGTTCATTCTGTCTGTGACGCTGATTTGTTCATTATCATCCATTTCCGTCGATGCCTATGTGGATTCAGGCGCTGCCCTGAGTCTTATGGATTGGTCATTTGCCAATCGCTGTGGGTTTAGTCTGGAACCTCTGGAAGTTCCTATTCCTTTGAAAGGAATTGACTCTACACCTTTGGCTATGAATAAACCTCAGTACTGGACACAAGTGACCATGCGTATGACTCCCGTTCATCAGGAGGTGATTCGCTTCCTGGTACTGTATAATTTACATGATGTCTTAGTGCTTGGTCTGCCATGGTTACAAACTCATAACCCAGTCCTGGACTGGAAAACAATGTCTGTGTTAAGCTGGGGATGTCAGGGGGTTCATGATGATGCATCTCTGATTTCTATCGCTTCATCTACTCCTTCTGAGGTTCCGGTATTTTTGTCTGATTATCGGGAGGTTTTTGAGGAGCCTAAGCTCAGTTCGCTTCCTCCTCACAGGGATTGCGATTGTGCTATAGATTTGATTCCTGGCAGTAAATTCACTAAAGGTCGTTTGTTCAATCTGTCAGTGCCAGAGCATACTGCTATGCGGAATTATGTTAAGGAGTCCTTGAAAAAGGGACATATCCGTCCATCTTCGTCCCCTTTGGGAGCAGGTTTTTTTTTTGTGGCCAAAAAAGATGGTTCCTTGAGGCCTTGCATAGATTATTGTCTTTTGAATAAGATTACAGTCAAATATCAGTATCCTTTGCCATTGTTGACTGATTTGTTCGCTCGCATTAAGGGGGCTAAATGGTTCACTAAGATTGATCTTCGGGGTGCATATAATCTTGTGCGGATAAGGCAGGGTGATGAGTGGAAAACCGCATTTAATACGCCTGAGGGCCATTTCGAGTATTTGGTGATGCCTTTTGGACTTTCTAATGCTCCTTCTGTCTTCCAGTCTTTTATGCACGATATTTTCCGTGAATATCTGGATAAATTTATTATCGTGTATTTGGATGATGTTTTGTTTTTTTCTGATGACTGGGAGTCTCATGTTCAGCAGGTCAGGAAGGTGTTTCAGGTCCTGCGGGCCAATTCTTTGTTTGTAAAGGGTTCTAAATGTCTCTTTGGAGTCCAGAAGATTTCTTTTTTGGGGTATATTTTTTCCCCTTCTACTATTGAGATGGATCCCGTCAAGGTTCAGGCTATTTGTGACTGGACGCAGCCTACATCTCTTAAGAGTCTACAGAAGTTCTTGGGCTTTGCTAATTTTTATCGTCGCTTCATAACTAATTTTTCTAGTGTTGTTAAGCCTTTGACGGATTTGACTAAAAAGGGTGCTGATGTTACTGATTGGTCTCCTGCGGCTGTGGATGCCTTTCAGGAACTTAAGCGCCGGTTTTCTTCTGCTCCTGTGTTGCGTCAGCCAGATACGTCGCTTCCTTTTCAGGTTGAGGTTGATGCTTCCGAGATCGGAGCGGGGGCTGTTTTGTCGCAGAGAAGCTCCGATGGCTCGGTGATGAAGCCATGTGCGTTCTTTTCTAGAAAATTTTCGCCCGCTGAACGGAATTATGATGTTGGTAATCGGGAGCTTTTGGCCATGAAGTGGGCATTTGAGGAGTGGCGTCATTGGCTTGAGGGTGCTAGACATCGTGTGGTGGTCTTGACTGATCACAAGAATCTGATGTACCTTGAGTCTGCCAAGCGTCTGAATCCTAGACAGGCTCGTTGGTCACTGTTTTTCTCCCGTTTCGATTTTGTGGTTTCATACCTGCCAGGTTCAAAGAATGTGAAGGCGGATGCTCTTTCTAGGAGTTTTGTGCCTGACTCCCCTGGAAATTCTGAGCCCACTGGTATCCTGGAATATTTGGTACTAGAGACTTGGTGGCCAGGTCTTTTTGGTGGCCTTCCTTGTCGAGAGATGTGCGTTCTTTCGTGCAGTCTTGTGGAGTTTGCGCTCGGGCTAAGCCTTGCTGTTCTCGGGCTAGTGGATTGTTGTCACCTTTGCCTATCCCGAAGAGGCCTTGGACGCACATTTCCATGGACTTTATTTCGGATCTTCCTGTCTCTCAAAAAATGTCCGTCATATGGGTTGTGTGTGACCGCTTTTCTAAGATGGTTCATCTGGTACCCTTGCCTAAGTTACCTTCCTCCTCTGAGTTGGTCCCTCTGTTTTTTCAAAACGTGGTCCGTTTGCATGGCATTCCGGAGAACATCGTTTCTGACAGGGGATCCCAGTTTGTGTCTAGATTTTGGCGGACGTTCTGTGCTAAGATGGGCATTGATTTGTCCTTTTCGTCTGCATTCCATCCCCAGACGAATGGCCAGACGGAACGAACTAATCAGACTTTAGAAACTTATTTAAGGTGTTTTGTTTCTGCTGATCAAGATGACTGGGTTTCCTTTTTGCCGCTTGCCGAGTTTGCCCTTAATAATCGGGCTAGTTCTGCTACCTTGGTTTCTCCTTTCTTTTGTAATTCGGGGTTTCATCCTCGTTTTTCCTCTGGTCAGGTGGAGCCTTCTGATTGTCCTGGAGTGGACATGGTGGTGGATAGGTTGCATCGGATTTGGAGTCATGTGGTGGACAATTTGAAGTTGACCCAGGAGAGGGCTCAGCAGTTTGCTAATCGCCGTCGCCGCGTGGGTCCTCGACTTCTTGTTGGGGACTTGGTGTGGTTGTCTTCTCGTTTTGTTCCTATGAAGGTCTCTTCTCCTAAGTTCAAGCCTCGGTTCATCGGTCCCTATAGGATCTTGGAAATTCTTAACCCTGTGTCGTTTCGTTTGGATCTCCCGGCATCGTTTGCTATTCATAATGTGTTCCATCGGTCGTTGTTGCGGAAGTATGAGGTACCTGTCGTTCCTTCGCTTGAGCCTCCTGCTCCGGTGCTGGTGGAGGGTGAATTGGAGTATGTTGTGGAGAAGATCTTGGATTCTCGTGTTTCCAGACGGAAACTCCAGTATTTGGTCAAGTGGAAGGGTTATGGTCAGGAGGATAATTCTTGGGTGATTGCCTCTGATGTTCATGCTGCCGATTTGGTTCGTGCTTTTCATAGGGCTCATCCTGGTCGCCCTGGTGGTTCTCGTGAGGGTTCGGTGACCCCTCCTCAAGGGGGGGGGTACTGTTGTGAGTTCTGTTTTTGGGCTCCCTCTGGTGGTTACTGATGGTACTGGGTGACTTGTGTTCTCTGCGGTCTCTGGTGTCCACCTGTTTCATCAGGTTATGGGAGTTTCCTATTTAACCTGGCTTTTTTGTCATTTCCTCGCCGGCTATCAATGTAATCAGCGTGTCTTTTTACCTCTGCTCCCTGCGTCTGTTATCTTCAGGACAAGCTAAGTTTTGATTTTCCTGTTCCACGTTTTGCTTAATTTTTGTCTTAGTCCAGCTTGCAGATATGTTATTCCTTGCTGCTGGTTGCTCTAGTGGGCTGAAATTACTCCTCATGTTCCATGAGTTGGCACATGAGTTCAAGTAATTTCAGGATGTTTTTTTTTAAGGGTTTTTCGCTGACCGCGCAGTTCACTTTTGTATCCTCTGCTATCTAGCTTTAGCGGGCCTCATTTTTGCTGATTCTATTTTCATAACTACGTATGTGCTTTCCTCTCATTTCACCGTTATTACATGTGGGGGGCTGCTATTTCTGTGGGGTGTTTCTCTGGAGGCAAGTGAGGTCTGTGTTTCTTCTAATAGGGGAAGTTAATCCTTCGGCTGGCGCGAGACGTCTAGGAATCATCGTAGGCACGTTCCCCGGCTACTGCTAGTTGTGTGTTTAGGTTCAGGATCACGGTCAGCTCAGGTTCCATCACCCTAGAGCTTGTTTTGTTTTTGTGCTTGTCCTTTTGTGATCCCCTGCCATTGGGATCATGACAGGAGCCAAGGACTGAGCCCTGGGGTACACCGACAGTGAGAGGAAGAGGAGATGAAGTGGAGCCAGAGAGCAGAACACTGAAGGAGCGGTCAGAAAGATAGGAGGAAAACCAGGAGAGAGCAGTGTCCTTAATGCCAAGTGACTGGAGCCTAGAGAGTAAGAGAGGGTGGTCAACAGTGTCGAAAGCTGCAGAAAGATCGAGAAGAATGAGCAGAGAGTGGTCACCATTACATTTTGCTGTCAGAAGGTCGTTGGTCACTTTGATGAGTGCAGTTTCTGTCGAGTGTAGGGGCGGAAGCCGGACTGTGAAGGGTCTAGGAGGGAGTGAATGGAGAGGTAACAGGTAAGGGAGTAGACTAGGCACTCCAAGAGTTTAGAGATGAAGGGGAGATTGGAGACCGGTCTGTAGTTGTTTGTGCAGGATGGGTCGAGGGTGGGTTTCTTTAGTAACGGAGTAATGGTAGAGTGTTTGAAGGAGGACAGGAAAATGCCTGAGGAGAGTGAGAGATTAAAGATTGTAGTTAGGTGAGTAGTGACGACTGGAGATAGAGACAGTAGGAGATGAGAGGGAATGGGGTCGGTAGAGCATGTAGTCGGACGAGAAGAAGTGAGGAGCCTGGAGACTTCTTCTTCTGTGATGGGATCAAATGCGGAGAGTGAGCCAGGGGAGATGCAGGGAGGGATGGGAGGAATGCTCAACACTACCGGTGACATTATACACAGGAGCTCTGTATAAAGTATCAGTGTACAGGTAATACAGTGATCAACAGTGACATTATACACACGGGCGCTGTATATATTGTCTAGTTTATACAGTGAACAATGACATTATACACAGGAGCTCTGAATATAGTGTCAGTGTAAAGGTAGTACAGTGATTACTTGTGACATTGTACACAGGACCACTGTATATAGTATACAGTGTATAGTGTCAGTGTACAGGTAACATACTGACTCACCAGTGACATCTCTAGGTGAAGTCTTTCATCTTTGCTTTTCATCTTCATCCAGCAAAGACCGCCATCACTTCTTCTAGCCAGGGTTCGTCTCTGCAGGAAATAACATAGCTATCTAGAGCACCGCTTGCAGAACACATTACTTAACTTTTACCCAACTTCTACACTACAGCAGATGAAGAAAAAAAAGGTGACATAGTGTCGCTCTGCAAAGTAACAGCACCCCCCATTTAATACAGTATCCTCAAAAAAATAAAATAAATGCATGACTGCAGTAATAATATCCTTTAATTATCCCCTATGGTAATAATATCTCCATGTGTCTCATTCCAGGCTCCAGCCATATGTTCTCCCACCCTGGCCCCATATGTTCTCCCTTCTTGCCCACATCAGTATCCATTCTGCCCTATGTGATGTCCCGTGATCCTGCCCCATCTTCCCCATGATCCTGCTCCCTCTGTCCCATTAACCTGCCCTGTCTGTCTCCATTGTATCCATCCTGCACCATGTGTCTCCATCCTGCCCCATGTCTCCATCCTGCCAAATGATCCTGCCCCTTCTGTCTCCATCCTGCCCCATGATCCTGTCCCATAATCCTGCCCCCTGCATCTCCATCCTGCCCCATGTCTCCATCCTGCCCCTGTGTCTTCATCCTGCCCCCTGTGTCTCCATTCTTTCCCCCTTTGTCTCCATTCTTGCCCCCTGTGCCTCCATCCTGCCTCAAGTGTCTCCATCCTGCCCCCTGTGTCTCCATTCTTCCCCTGTGACTCCATTCTTCCCCCTGTGTCTCCAGTCTTGCCACTGTGTCTCCATTCTTGCCCCTGTGTTTCCATTCTTGCCCCTGTGTCTCCATTCTTGCCCCCTGTTTCTCCATTCTTGCCCACTGTGCCTCTATTCTTCCCCCTGTGTCTCCATTCTTTCCCCATGTCTCCCATCCTGCCCCCCTGCCGTTTTCAATAAAATTTTTAAAAAACTCTCTCCTTACCTTGCTGTGCTCCTGCAGCGAAGTTCCCTCCACGCAGTTCAAGAGCGCACTCGCCGAGTCGCCGGTGAATGAAAATGATGTCGTACGCCGGAGAAGTGCTGACATCAGCTGCCAGCCTCCGATCGGCTGGCGACTTTTAACTGTTGCTGTGCAGGCATTGGCCCTCACAGCAAAAGAGTTTAACTGAACCTGCGTCTCGGATGAAGATTCAGTTTCTGCAGTGGCAGATGCGTTCCACTGGGGCCCGATGCAGGCCCCCTTTGGTCATCAGGCCCATATGCCAATCAGGGCAGTAATGCCTTGATGGCGGCCCTGCTTAGGGTGATTAAATATATAATTTAAATTTGGGCTGCTCTTTTATATCAATTCTCAGCTTAACTTTCCATGCTAGTGGGGCTGGTTTCTGGCCCGATATAATTCCGTTAATGAATCGGATTATATCTCACGAGGAACAGGTGGCAATCCTACCAGGCTGTTAATGAAAGTGGTCTCTCAGCCTGTAAGGGTTGTGAACGAGTGTGGTGCCACATCAGTGGCTGCATGGGCCATCCTCCCTCACTCCCTGTGCCTCCTAAGGGCCCATATGGACAGGGGATGTCTGTGTAAAGCTGTGCCAAGCTGACCTTTCATGTCCCAAAGGGATGAGGAACATCATGTTCGTGTAAGTCAAAAGAGCGTACTATGTGATTCCTCGGACGTAATAGTGACATCAGGTGGGGTGGCAAGGTGCAGGTTCTTCACATGTGGTGGCAGTGATGGGATTCTGCGTGATCTCTCTGGTGCCATCCTTCACAAGTACATTATTATCTTCTGTCCTGGTCCCTTGTCTGTCCATCCAAATTCACCACAGCTTCCCGGTTTACTATTCTGGTCTTCAATTCCTCAGGTGCTCTCTTCTATTGCTTATTAGTCTCATATTGTTATGGTGGGGGTGGCCTTCAACCATGTGAGGTCAATCACTGGCCTTCAGGCCAGAAGGTCCAGAAGACTAGGCACACAGTGGGTCTACTAGAGAAAAATGCACTTACTTCTGTATGACCTAGAACATTAATAAATTGTCCCCCTTTCTCCTTGAACTAGTCACCTTCCTTCAATAAGCCAGAATGTCCTTATGCAATATTTTATAAAGAGTTTACTAAATTCATAACACTTTTATGGTCTACATAAATTAGAACAGCGTGTATTGTGCATACTGGGCCTGGTGGCATTTACTTCTGTGGAGAAACTGAGAATAGGTGCATTCTCATCCTGAATGTGGGAGGGCTACAGGAAGACCACAACCAATATAGCAAAACAATAGTATGATATTGGAGAAATTGATATCTGCCATTTATTGTATTTTTTTCAATAATTTAAACCCCTTTTAAAGATTTATTTGGCTATACTGTATTATTTTAAAGGAAGGGCAACATGGTGGCTCAGTGGTTCCTTTGCAGTGCTGGGGTCCCAGGTTCAAATTCCACCAAGGAAACCTTGGTTTGTGTGGGTTTCCTCCAGGTTCTCCAGATCCTCCCACACCCCATACATACTGATAGAGAATTTGGATTGTGATAGTGATGATGATGTCTGTAAAGTGCTGTGGTATTAATGGAAAGAAAGAAAGAAAGAAAGAAAGAAAGAAAGAAAGAAAGAAAGAAAGAAGGAAAGAAAGAAAGAAAGAAAGAAAGAAAGAAAGAAAGAAAGAAAGAAAGAAAAAGAATAAACATTAAATTTAAGAAAACAATTATTTCTTGCTTTATGGTAATGAGAAAGTTCTAAAGTGACCAAATGACTTGCAGGAGGGGTAAATCTTTAAATTTTTTCTTTGCAAAGTAAAAATTTCGACACATCTGACATGGTTATAATGAGCGCAAACATTTTTTTCTCTAATAGTCTATGAATTCAGCCCTACTATATAGACTATGAGAATCTATTTATGGATAACGTTGTTTCTTTCCTCGCCCAGCAAACTTTTAGCACCTAATAAAA
The DNA here is from genome assembly GCF_032444005.1 of Ranitomeya imitator. Lineage (NCBI taxonomy): Eukaryota > Metazoa > Chordata > Amphibia > Anura > Dendrobatidae > Ranitomeya > Ranitomeya imitator. The sequence continues at coordinate 94,995,271 of NC_091291.1, forward strand.
TTTAATGAAAAACAGGCGGCCTTAGTAATAAGCTGGAGAAGCTGGATTTTTTTTCTTTTTTTTTTCCTTCAGTCTTAGATAATAAGTTATTTGATAATCACATCATAATGCTATAGTCCTCAACTGTTTCTAATTTAGATGGACAGTACATGGTTTTACAGAATAGTTCCAGCTTCCTTACTAATAACTGGAGAGAACTAATTATCTGTTTCTGTGTATAATACATTGTTTTCATCACATATTATAGTATAACATTTCCCAATTGCACCATTTCACCACATTGTGGATCACATGGAAATCAATGCTTAAAGTCCTCAAAATATTGATGAAGACTTACCCAGGGTCTGAGACATAACTTGAAACTCTTGGACCCTAGTACAAATTCTGAACCTACCTACCTCACCTACCATGTGCCAGGTATACTATCAATGCTCAGACCTATCATTCACCAGGGTGTAACTGCTACCTCTGCACCCCCTACAGATATGCCCTTTCATTTTGGAGTGTCCTATACTAATGTTTTGTCTGAGGCCCATCCACTGGGCTTCTGGTCCTCATGGCAGTCCACTATTGGTTCCTTATGTGGTCTATATATATAATATTTTAAGAGGTAGGAAACTTTGATGGGAGTGCTTCTTTAAAAGGGCTGTTCACTACTTGGAAAACATCTTCTCAGCTTTTACTCATGCTTGCACCATTAACCCCTTCCCAACCTGTGGCACAGCGTATGCGTCATGAAAGTCGGTGCCAATCCGATCTGTGACGCATATGCTGTGTCACAGAATGATCGCATCCCTGCAGGCCGGGTGTAAGGGTTAACTGTAATTTCACCTGACCTGCAGGGACAGGGGGAGTGGTACTTCAGCCCAGGGGGGGTGGCTTCACCCCCCCGTGGCTACGATCGCTCTGATTGGCTGTTGAAAATGACGTTTCACTTTCAATCAGAGCAATCGTAATATTTCACCAATGAAAATTGGTGAAATATTACAATCCAGCCATGGCCGATGCTGCAATATCATTGGCCATGGCTGGAGACCGCGATCTGCCCCGCCACTGCCACCGATCCACCGCCCCCATCCTCTGTCCTGTCCTGTGCTCTGCTCCCCTCCGTCCTCCTGTCCGCTCTCCCCACAGTCTGATCTCACCCCCCTCTGTCCAATCCCACCCTCGCATACATACTAACCTCCGGTGTCCCTCCCAGTGTCCTTCCGTCTTCTGCATGTGAAGCACCTGAAGGGCTAATAAACTTCTTGAATGTGGTTTTGAGCACCTTGAGGGGTGCCGTTTTTAGAATGGTGTCACTTTTTGGTATTTTCAGCCATATAAACCCTTCAAACAAACTTCAAATGTGAGGTGGTCCCTAAAAAATGGTTTTGTAAATTTTGTTGTAAAAATGGGGAATCGCTGGTCAAATTTTAACCCTTATAACTTCTTTTTGTTTCCAAAATTGTCCTGATATAAAGTAGACATGTGGTAATGTCATTTATTAACTATTTTGTGTCACATAACTCTCTGGTTTAACAGAATACAAATTCTAAATTTGAAAATTGCAAAATTTTCAAAATTTTCACCAAATTTCCGATTTTTTCACAAATAAACGTAAAAATTATTGACCTAAATTTACTACTAACATGAAGCCCAATATATCACGAAAAAACATTCTCAGAATCGCTATGATCCGTTGAAGTGTTCCTGAGTTATTACCTCATAAAGGGACACTGGTCAGAATTGCAAAAAATGGCCAGGACATTAAGGTCAAAATAGGCTGTGTCATGAAGGGGTTAAAGCAATGCCACAACCTGGTCTCTTTGGGTTCATTTATATGTCTTGTGAGTCCTAAAGTCAATCAGCAGCTGCTTCACTTTCCCTTTCTTCAGAAGTAACTGACACCAAAAAGAAGTAAGAGCTGCTATTGCTCTCTGATTTCCTTTGAACGACAGTTTCGCCCATGGTAATTGAGTTGAAGTGACTGCTAATTGGCTGCAGGGCTCACGTGACATAATAACGTCAAGTGAGCCCTGGGGATACCATGTGCTGATGTCACCGGAACAATGTCAGCATCAGAGGTGAGTATAGGTTATTATTTTACACGGCAGAATATAGCAATGGAGAAAGGGTTGTCTAAGTAGTGGACAACCCCTTTAAAGGTAAGTGTACCTCAGAATCTGCTTTTGCTTGGTGTTTACTTATTCTTATTTTATATTACATTTTGTAACATTTTAATGGTGGAGAATGAAGTGCTAAATGAGGTTCTATGAGTCAGTATCTCATATAATAGGCTTAGTGTAGAAACAACAGACTAGGAGCGAAAATCTATAAAACTATGTAAAACTAGAACATATATAGAACCCCACATATAATGGAAATAAATAAGAAGACTGGTAGATTCCAATCTGTGAATCTTCAGGGGCTGCAAAACCTCAACTCCCAGCATGCTCTGACGAACTACCAGATGATGGGACTTGGAGTTCAAAAGCAGCAAGAAAACCACGTGCCAACTGTTTCTACAATAAAATATGACAAGTCAACATTTGTTTGAGCAAAGAATCTATTAAAGATATAGAGCGTTAATGGGTGATTGTCCTGAGATGTCATCTGGAAAATTGCCTTTATCTGCGAGTCCCTTATACTTAGGCTTATTAAAATCAATAGAACCCATTAGCTAAGATTGTTTCCATTTCTAATAATCTATTGATATATTGCCCTGGCTTTTATTGAACTAAACAAATTTCCTCTTCATGTGCCCTGTTATAGCCGGAGGTCAGGCTGGTTGAGAGGAGTTGCTGTATATAAATGTGTATTTACTGCCTGTCTACTGATTGAGAACATATCTGGTCCACAAGCTTCAGGTGGCTTTTAAACTCAAGATTTATGGTTCACTTCCTGCTTTTTGAGACAAAGAGCACCATTTTTCGAAAAAGTAATGAATATGAGGTACGGCAGAGTCAGGAGCCTATTTAATAGGGATATTGTAGCCAAAATAACCTGAGTTGCCTTTATATGATGGCAATTGGTAGTCAAGGTCATAATGCCTATTACTTTAGGTTATGAAAATTGCAATTCAACACACCATATATTGTGAATACTGTAAAGCTCCTGCTTTACACCAGATGGCAGTAATGAACACAACAAAAATTCTGCAAGCTATATAGCATCACATTGAGCGTATCTAACAATATGCCGAAGGCAATTTTGTTAATTTTTTTCAGTCTATTAAATTAGGAGAGCTGATTTAATGTTTGTAACAATAAATAAATAAAAATAATTTATCATTTCACATTTTGAAAAAACTGGAAAAACATATTCTTGTCTATAGGTTCCTAACAGATGCGTGCACTATAATGAGTATTGTAGAAAATGCAATTACTGTTTCAGTTTTGCATATTATGAAACACTGATGAGCATGTTAATATTTAGGTAAAATGGCTTTTTTCAGAAATAGCACTAGTTTTGATTTTAAGCTATCTATGGTATTGAAGTTTAGCTGAAACAGAAATTAACTGTAGAGAACCCCAAATAACACTCACTGTGAAGCCTTAAAATTGAACTTTCATTAGTTTTTTTTATTATTTAAACATGCTTTAGGGTATATAAAATTATGTATGCCTCAATGGCTTCCCATTGTCTCATCCCCTGATGATGCCGCAAAAGCCGTGAAACATGTGGGGGGACTAGTGTTCTAAACCTATATGTCCTATTCTGCCAGATAAGTGCTAGCACACCGGGGCGTTACCCATTAAGTCTAAGAAAATAAGCTTTGAACACTTTATTGGTGATAAATTGAGGCAGGTTAGGGACATAATTTTATATACCTCAAAGCAATTTTATATAATAACAAATTAATAAAAGCTAAATTTTAAGGCTTCATAGTGAGGGTTATTTGGAGTTCTCTCCAATTTGATAATAATTGATGTATACCTCCAAAGCCTTTTTCTTTATTTTCAAATTTTCAGCTTCTTATAAAATTAACTGTATTACCAAATATATCCTGTGGCCGAGAGTGATACCATTTAGTTAATCCTGGAAAACTCCTGGACTGTATGTATTACCTAGCTTGGACACCTTGTTAGGTCAAGTCTGTCTGTGAAAATTTGATTTCAGAGCCCATTGTGGATAAACTATACATCAGCTGTTATATGTGGGGCCATTATAGTATTCCCATTACCTTCAATGCCAGACAATTTTATCTACTAACTTCAATCAGCTATTCTTGCCTTTTGAGAGCATTGGTAGAAACAATTCAAACATTTTTTGCACACATGGACAAATATCTAAAGCAGTTGCTGTTATAGTGTAATAATTAGATTAATAGAAATGGTTTAGATAACATATGCATCTACAATTTATTAAAGAACCTTTAAAGTTAAGTTGAAAATATATATATTTTTTTATAAAAGCTTAGATAGGTTAATTTGCTATTCACGAAAGGCTCAAAACAATAACTAGAAATATGATTGATATATAACAGAACTCTATGCTTTCAAACGTTTTATAATTTTGTTTTGTATTTTCTTACAGGCTAAAAAGGGTTTGTAGACCTTTCCATGCCACACTGTACTGTATGTAAATTATTACTTCTCACTGAAAAGGTTCATATTATTTGTGCAGGATATCCATTCTCATATGAAAACATATTCATTATAACATTAGAAAGTTGTGAATACAATTACTGTCAAAACTATTTGCAGCAGCAAACATTTCCAGTTAAACTAATAAATCAAATGTATCTTCTTTATTCTAATAGTGCAAAAATATGTTTGTTTTATTAAACTCTTTGTCTGATAGAATAATTTGAAATGATAAACTAATTTCAACTTTCTTAGGAATGAACAATTTTTAATGAAAGTTCTTTGGGAACCGCAATGGGTGCAACACACTGGCCATATTTTTTATGCATAAATACATATCATAAAATACTTTGTTTTCTACTACTGTATGAAAACATACAAATTTTAATTATACTGGGTTTAAAAATTACAGAAAACAGTGTTAAAATCTTATAAGCCCCAAACTAAACAAATGAAGAAATGTTTATTACATTATTATTACTAATTTCTATCTCATAACCTATTGTAAAGGGGTTTTCCAGCTGTACACATAAGTATAGGTCATTAATATGTGATTGGTGTATTGGAGGGGGCAAACCTTCATAGTCACCCACTTGACAGCAGAACAAAGTTTCAGCTATAAATTAGGTTGTTGCATTACTAAACTTGGTCAAACATGATTGCATATCTGGGTCAAAAAACAGTGTCTTGTACTCTCTAGCAAGAGCAAGAACTGTTGCTCCCTAATTCTGCCAAATGGTAATGGGCCTATAAAATCTTTATAAAATTCAATAATTAGCTTTCTTCATAATCTTATAAATTCTACATTTGAATGTTCATAAGATTTTTCTCCATTTCTTCATGCAAATATTTACTGTATGTGGAAAATAGGCTGCAGCACAAAATTTGTCTCATACACTTAATCATATTAGTGGTTAGGTTGCTTCTTTATACAAATTCAATAGTTTGGTCTTTCAGATTACTCAGTTCTTATATTCTGGTGTTGTAACCTTACCAATGTTTTGCTCAGATAGCTAGCCTTACTGTTTGGGCATTTGGACAAGAATTAATATCTCGTCATTTGTTAGTTACATTACTTTTTAATGTGTGAAATGTATTACCCCAAAACAAGTGTATTATAGTTGTAATGATTGTTGGAAAGCCCACAATTCTAATTCCCTCAGATGTAGATTAATTTCATTCCATCCCTGCTGATGATATCGCAACCTGCATTTCTAATGAAAGCAACTCAAGCAAACATTACAGTAAATAAAAATTAAAATTGGATTTAAAATGTAAAACACATTGTCATTTCACATAAAACCTTTAAAACAGCATGGTCTAGTTGTCCTCATCTAAAAATTGTAATGATTGCTTTTGGTACGCATGCTCAAATATTATGACCGGGAGCTGTCCAGATTCTATTGTTCTGTAATTTCCCATTAACTCTTTTTAAGTGGATAGATCTTCTTCATCAGTGAAAATGCTCTGATTAGAGCGAAGACCAGAGTGATAGTGATATTGTGAATCATCAAAGTGGCAGGGAAATATTACTACACTCACCACTAGTGAAGGGCAGAGAGCGGTCTTCTAATGTCCCCGGAAGTGGAATGTACAGTCATGGCCTAAAGTATTGACACCCCTGCAATTCTGTCAGATAATACTCATTTTCTTCCTGAAAATGATTGCAAACACAAATTCTTTGTTATTATTATCTTCATTTAATTTGTCTTAAATGAAAAAAACACAAAAAAATTGTTCTAAAGCCAAATTGGATATAATTCCACACCAAACATAAAAAAGGGGGTGGACAAAAGTATTGGCACTGTTTGAAAAATCATGTGATGCTTCTCTAATTTGTGTAATTAACAGCACCTGTAACTTACCTGTGGCACCTAACAGGTGTTGGCAATAACTAAATCACACTTGCAGCCAGTTGACATGGATTAAAGTTGACTCAACCTCTGTCCTGTGTCCTTGTGTGTACCACATTGAGCATGAAGAAAAGAAATAAGACCAAAGAACTGTCTGAGGACTTGAGAAACCAAATTGTGAGGAAACATGAGCAATCTCAAGGCTACAAGTCCATCTCCAAAGACCTGAATGTTCCTGTGTCTACGGTGTGCAGTGTCATCAAGAAGTTTAAAGCCCATGGCACTGTGGCTAACCTCCCTAGATGTGGACGGAAAAGAAAAATTGACAAGAGATTTCAACGCAAGATTGTGCGGATGTTGGATAAAGAACCTCGACTAACATCCAAACAAGTTCAAGCTGCCCCGCAGTCCGAGGGTACAACAGTGTCAACCCGTATTATCTATCGGCATCTGAATGAAAAGGGACTGTATGGTAGGAGACCCAGGAAGACCCCACTTCTTACCCCGAGACATAAAAAAGCCAGGCTGGAGTTTTCCAAAACTTACCTTAAAAAGCCTAAAACGTTTTGGAAGAATGTTCTCTGGTCAGATGAGACAAAAGTAGAGCTTTTTGGGCAAAGGCATCAACATAGAGTTTACATGAGAAAAAAAGAGGCATTCAAAGAAAAGAACACGGTTCCTACAGTCAAACATGGCGGAGGTTCCCTGATGTTTTGGGGTTGCTTTGCTGCCTCTGACACTGGACTGCTTGATTGTGTGCATGGCATTATGAAGTCTGAAGACTACCAACAAATTTTACAGCATAATGTAGGGCCCAGTGTGAGAAAGCTGGGTCTCCCTCAGAGGTCATGGGTCTTCCAGCAAGACAGTGACCCAAAACATACTTCAAAAAGCACTAGAAAATGGTTTGAGAGAAAGCACTGGAGACGTCTAAGGTGGCCAGCAATGAGACCAGACCAGAATCCCATAGAACATCTGTGGAGAGATCTAAAAATGGCAGTTTGGAGAAGGCACCCTTCAAATATCAGGGACCTGGAGCAGTTTGCCAAAGAAGAATGGTCTAAAATTCCAGCAGAGCATTGTAAGAAACTCATTGATGGTTACCGGAAGCGGTTGGTCGCAGTTATTTTGGCTAAAGGTTGTGCAACCAAGTATTAGGCTGAGGGTGCCAATACTTTTGTCTGGACCATTTTTGGAGTTTTGTGTGAAATGATCAATGTTTTGCTTTTTGCTTCATTCTCTTTTGTGTTTTTTCATTTAAAACAAATTAAATGAAGATAATAATACCAAATAATTTTTGTTTGCAATCATTTTCAGGAAGAAAATGAGTGTTATCTGACAGAATTGCAGGGGTGTCAATACTTTTGGCCATGACTGTATGGCAATACTTCCTTTTTTCTCTCTTTGCTAACCAGAAATCCCATGACTTACTAGATCTCACAGTTTAGTGAGGAGAGAGACAAGAAAGTGTTACAATATACAGTACATGGCCCCCAGGAACCTCATTGCACTTTATTAGGAGACTGATCACCATCGCTCCAGCGGCCTTCACTAGCAGTAAGTTTTTTATTAGAGTTTTCTCTGCAGCTTTACTATTTATCACTATCACACTGGTTTTGCTCTGATTGGAGCATTTACACAATTAGTGCACAAACCAGTGTGACAATGGCAGATAGTGAAGCTGAGGAGCACGGAAAAATTTTCTAACAAAGTACTAGCATGTCCCCAGGAGTAACGAACATATTCACTCCATAACACTGGACATGGTTAGTGACAAAATGTATAATTAGTGGAGAAAGGTTAAACTTGATGGATAGTGGTCTTTTTTTAACCTATGTAACAATGTATCCACCCTAAGTATATATGTATATATGCCCTCTGTTATATGTACGTTCCATGAAAGTATGGCAGGCATCTTCCCCTAAACACCGGGGTTAGGTGCTATCCACGATTGTTGTTATTTCATTTTTTAAATGACGCGGTCAATCAATGATGGCGGCATTTAAATAGCGCAGTCACCAGAGTTCACTGGTCCAAGTTAACGCAATTCTGATGGACTGATAGGTTACCATGGCAGCTGGGGGGCCTGCTGATGGCCACTGACACTACCATCTTGGTACTCCTGAAGCTCAGCTACAGGCTGAGCTTCAAGGGAGACCATAAATGATATAATACACTGTAATGCTGTGTTACTGTAGTTTATAGTATAAGCAACCAAATGATCGCAGGTTAATATTCCCCTAAGGGGACTAAAAAATATTTTAAAAAAAGTTTAAGATAAAATAAAAAATATAAAAAGTATAAATCACCCCCTTTTCCCAGTTTTAAAATAAAGAAATAAAAATTAATAACAATCAACAGAATTGGTATATCTCAATCAATAGGATCCTGGTCGATCAGAATATAAAATTATTTAAAACATATGATAAACTTCAAAATAAAAAAATAAAAAATAAAAACTTCACCACTGTTCCCACAAAAAAATGAAATAAGAAAATGAACATTATATCAATTGCACCCCATAATGGCATTATTGAAGACTACAGGTAGAAATGCAAAAAATCAGGCCCAAACACAGCTCCATTAGGGGAAAAATAAATAAAATAAAATGTATTGGTCTTTATTTTTTGTATATTTCATATTTTTTTCATTATTAAAAATATTTAAAAAATGCAAATGTAATTTTGCAATAACCATACTGATGCCAGATCAACTTTACTGCACAGTGAACTAAAAAGAAAAAATTGAGATAAACAATAGTGGGATTTTCACAATTTCACTACACTTGAATTTTTTTCCAGGTTTTCAGTACATGACACAATAAATTGAAATGTGTGACTCAAAACTACAATTCGTCTGGCAAAAAACAGTCCCTTATATGGCTATAATCAAGGGAAGAATAAAAAAAAAGTTATGGCTCTTAAAAGAAGGGTATTAAAAATCTAAAACACAAAAATAAAACTTGGACAGTTGTCAAAGTTTTAATGAACATATCTTATCCGTTAAACCTGTTGAGTTAAACTTGTGTCTTTTTGCCATAAAAAGTTTCAAGACAAATTAAAGAACATTTTTTTATTTTGCAAAAAAAAAATTTAAGAATTTAGCGGAAAAAAACCATCAACGAATACTACAAAGCATGAAACAGAAAAGTGACTTAAGGGAACACAAATGATGAATTAGGCCGTCAGTGTCTATAGACAGACAGGTTAGGTGTGGTGGGTGTAGTTGTCACACAATGTGCAGATAATAGCTGTAATTTTGTGAATCCCACACAACATGTATTTAGGATACAAATGATTTTGTTCCCAAACGTTTAATGAAAATGTCAAAGAGAAACAAATGGCGTTTCATGAAGAGCTTGACAACCACTGTCTGTTTCCAAACACAAGACAATTCTGTGTAAGTTCATCTCAGCATCTGGAACAATTCCATCTGTCTACAATCCACTTCTCAGTAATGCACATTCTTGAGAACACAAATCCTTTGTTTTGATATAATTTTGAATTATCTTGTCATCAGGGAATAATTAGCTTATATTGTTCCTTATAAACAAAGGAGAGCGCCTGAGCTGATATCTCAGGCAGCGTCTAGTGAATCTTCCAGCTCTCTAATTATACTCTATGAAACAATGTAAACAGAAAATTACATAAGGTTTAACCTCGATTGAGATGAATGTGGGAAAATATAGGACAACTCTACTTCCAAGAAATAGTTACATTGATGATATATCAAAGCTAACCTTAAACATAGAATGGCTGATGGCAAAATGTTAATTCAGCTATTTGATATCTTTACCGACTTCCCTTTTATATATGAATGTTCAGCTTGGCTGAAAAAATGTAGATTTGAGAGTCCTCAGTGGTTGATACCTTTTAATTGTTAACTGAAATGATGGTAGAAAACTGCATGCTTTCAAGACCGCTCAGGTCTCTTCATCAGGCAAGACGAGACCTGAGTAGTTTCGAAAGCTTGCAATTTGTTACCATCTTTTCTGTTAGCCATTAAAAGGTATCAACCAATGAGAATTCTCAAATCTAAATATTTTTCTATCTACTGCCTAACAAGGTACAAAGATATATATCGTTCCTGTAACAGCTCGGTTGAGCATTCAGCTGTTCTCAGGGAGAAGAGCAAAGAATGCCAATGCCAGATGTTTTACAGCATCTTAGCTCCTAAAGCAGTTAAGGGCTGGTTTTACAATTCAAAGTTCAAGACCCTTATCTCTCCAGACATCATCAGTCGGGCAAGAGTCAGGAGGCTTCCATGAACATTAAGTTGTTGTCTTGTTGACTGATCCAACCAGGTTTGGCCAACTTTAGTCTAATGAGTATCGGAGTCTTAAACAGAAGCTGTTACCCGTTTTTTGCTATCCCCTAAAAAAGTCACATAATGTAGTGAAAAGGACCTTGATTTCAGTGCCGGGTCATTTATTGGGCTCTTTATTGAGCTCCTTACTTGGTCTACTGAGAAATAGCAAACATGAAGCAGTGCAGTCCTCAACATTCATGAGCTCTGTCTATCCCCGACCCTCCTTCACTGCTAATTGGTAGCTTTGTGCATAAGCAAGGAAGCAAACAATCAAATATGTGGGTTTGGTAAAATGGAGTTAATTATTGAGAGGACTAGCATATCTGCAGTAGATAATGCATTGATTTTATCAAAACTACAGCAAGCAGTCCCATAAGGATCTGTTTAAACATGGACCAATCAGTGGCACTAAACTGCCCATTAATATACAAATGATAAGCAGTCATTTAAAGCGCGTGTAAACAGTTGGCTGCCATTGCTCAGGGCACAGTCAGTGCACATAGACTGTCCTTGCTCAGTGTGCATCCAGTGCACTTAGCCTGTCATTGCTCGCCATAGCATGAGTTCTCTTTGCACAGAACAATGTTCCCAGAGAATGCTGATCTTTTGTGCTGAACAAAACATCATTGCACCTGGTGAACAAGATTTTTGCTCCTTCATCGGGAAATCGGCAGCGTATTCACTCTGAAAGATTATTGTGAAAGGAGAATTCTTAAGATCACTCATTCATTATCATCCTTCAGTTTAACGCCTCCTGGGTGTCTCTTTCCTTATAGTATGGTGTCCTTTTATATAGGGCTGCAAACAAACATTTTTCTTACAGAATACTTGCTTTTATTTTGCTTTTATAATTTAACAATTAATGTGAAGATGAGAAACTTACACTGATTGTTCAGTTTCAATTAACTGTTAAAATATATTTTTAATGATGACACTGCTCATAACAGTCTATGGAGAAGAGAGAAAGAGAGAGAGAGGGACAGACACAGATACGCTACTGAAAGTTCACATAAATTGACAGTTAAACATTAAAGAGGTTTTCTGGGCTTGCACTAATCATTTGCACGAACTCTGTAACTACAAATTGCTGAATCTTGACAGTGTGATCTGCATACTCATGGTCATGTGCCGACTAACAACTTCTGCTTCTTTCAACATTCTATTCTATGTACATCTGTGGTATTTTTCCTGATGAAGGAGTCTGAGAACTCCGAAACGCGTTGAATAAAACCACAACCTATATGACATACATCTGGACTTTCACTTACTCAGCAGCGCAGAGTGAATCCACATCTACCCATTCTTTTTCCTTTCGGTTGGTCATTATTGGACCTGTGGATCCGCTGCAGCAAATACATCATAAGCCATAAACTGGCTTTATCTGGTGAGTACAATTTTATTGTGTTTAACTATCTGAATCTCGGATAAGACCCTATTTTTGTGCTATTTCTAGAACAGTATCTTTCGGAGAAAGAAGAAGTATAGTTACTTCAGAGTTGTGTGAATGTGACCAAAAATTACACCATATCCATAATGCTACTAATTAGTGGGACTAGTAGGATCAAATAGTCATAGACATGATTCAAAGAGGGGGGACACAATGATCAAAAATGTCCAGTCAAATATTAGAAATGTAACAAAACTTTATTAATTAAAATACGTATGTGAGCAAGCAGAGATAACAGAGGACACACATACATACAGTAGATCAGGAGTATATGGGGTGCGCAGGGTGGGAGCAATATAATATATAAGCCATGAATCACAACAATTGTATATTATTATCATTTATTATTATAGCGCCACTTATTTCATGGAGCTTTACATGTGAAGAGGGGGTATACATAATACAAACAAGTACAGTAATCTTAAACGATACAAGTCACGACTGATACAGGAGGAGAGAGGACCCTGTCCGTGAGGGATCACAATCTACAAGGGATGGATGAGGATACAATAGGTGAGCACAGAGCTGGTTGTGCATCAGTCTACTGGTGGTTACTGCAGGTTGTAGGCTTGTCGGAAGAGGTTGGTCTTCTGGTTCTTTTTGAAGGTTTCCACAGTAGGCGAGAGTCTGAAATGTTATGGTAGAGACTTCCAGAGTAGGTGTGATGCGCGGGAGAAATCTTGTATGCGATTGTGGGAAGAGGAGATGGGAGGGGAGTAGAGAAGGAGATCTTGTGAGGATCAGAGGTAAGTACAGGGAGACAAGGTCACAGATGTATGGAGGACAAAGGTTGTGGATGGCTTTGTATGTCATGGTTAGGGGTTTGAACAAGAGTCTTTGGGTAATAGGGAGCCAGTGCAGAGTTTGACAGAGGGGAGAGGCCGGGGAATAGCGGGGGGATAGGTGGATTAGTCAGGCAGCAGAGTTTAGAATAGATTAGAGGGGTGCGAGAGTGTTAGAGGGGAGGTCACAGAGCAGGAGGTTGCAGTAGTCAAGGCGGGAGATGATAAAGGCATGGACTAGGATTTTTGCAGATTCTTGGTTGAGGAATGTACAGATCTGGAAAATATTTTTGAGTTGAAGTTGGCAGGAAGTGGAAAGGGTTTGGATATGTGGTTTGAAGGAGAAATCAGTGTCAAGGATTACCCCGAGGCAGCGAGCTTGTGGGACTGGGGAGACTGAGCAGCCATTTACTTTACTGGATAGGTCTGTTGGGGGAGTCGAGTGACATGGGGAAAGATGATGAATTCTGTTTTGTCCATATTAAATTTTAGAAATCTAGCGGAGAAGAAGGATGAAATAGCATACAGATATTGTAGGATTCTGGATAGTAGGGAGGTGATATCTGGTCCAGAGATATGGATCTGTGTGTCATCATCATAGAGGTGATACTGAAAGCCGTGAGATTCTATGAGCTGTCTGAGGCTGAAGGTGTAAATGGAGAAGAGCAAAGGCCCTAGGACTGAACCTTGCGGGATCCTGACAGATAGGAGTCAAGGTGAGGAGGTGGTGTGCGAGTGGGAGACGCTGAATGTCCGGTCCGTTGGGTATGACAAGATCCAAGATAGAGGCAAGTCAGTGATGCCAAGAGATGAGAGCGTCTGTAATAATAGGGAATGGTCCACTGTGCCAAAGGCAGAGGACAGGTCTAGGAGGAGGAGGACAGAGTAGTGTCGCTTGGCTTTGACGGATAATAGGTCATTGATGACTTTAGTTAGGGCAGATTCAATGAAGTGATGTGGCCGGTAGCCAGATTGTAAGCGATCAAAGAGGGAGCAAGAAGAGAGGTGGGAGGACAGTTCAAGATAGACGTGTTGTTCCAGTAGTTTTGAGGCATAGGGGAGAAGTGATATGGGGCTATAGCTAGATGCAGAGGATGAGTCAATAGAGGGCTTTTTGAGTATAGGTGTGATTAAGGCATGCTTAAAGCTTGAGGGGAAAACACCAGTTGTTAGTGATAGGTTGAAGCGATGGGTTAGGGTTGGGATGAATACTGTGGAGAGGTTTGGGATGAAGTGGGATGGGATCGGGTCAAGTGCACAGGTGATGAGATTTGATCTTGAGAGTAGAGTGAAGAGTCAACCTTCTGCACTGGTGAAGAAGTTGGTTTTGGAGGAGGAGGGCTGAGCAGTTAGGAGGAAGGGCTCTGGGGGTTGTCGACCAAAACTGTTTCTGACGTTATCAATCTTCTGCTTGAAAAATGAGGCAAAGTCTCCTGCTGAGATGAGTGAAGAGGGAGGGGCTGCTGGGGGATGCAGGAGAGAATTGAAAGTGTTGAATAATTGTTTAGGGATGTGAGACAGGAACAATATGAGAGATGAGAAGTAGGTTTGCTTTGCTGCAGCTAGTGTGGTCTTGAAAGTAGTGAGGGACTGTTTGAATGCGATGAAGTGCTCATATACGATGGTAATTTATATTAAGCCATTATACTGTAATTATACCCTGCAATGAACACCAAACACCTCTCTGAACCCTGCTCATATAGGTAATATACAGATGATCTGGTTTTTTAAATATATCAGATAGGGATTACGTACATCACTTAGGACTAGGGTTGAGCGACTTTTACTTTTATAGGATCGGGTCGGGTTTCACGAAACCCAACTTTTTCAAAAGTCGGGTCGAGTGAAATCGCCCGATCCTATAAAAAAGTCGGGGTCGGGGTCGGCCGAAACACGAAACCCAATGCAGTGCATTGGGTTTCCAATGGTTCCCAGGATCTGAAGGAGAGGAAACTCTCCTTCAGGCCCTGGGATCCATATTTAAGTGTAAAATAAAGAATTAAAATAAAAAATATTGCTATACTCACCCTCTGACGCGCCCCGGTACTAACCGGCAGCCTTCCTTCCTTAGAATCAGCGCGTGAAGGGCCTTAGATGACGTCGCGGCTTGTGATTGGTCGCGCGACCGCCCATGTGACCGCTCGCGCGACCAATCACAAGCCGCGACGTCACCGAAGGTCCTTCAAGCGCTGATTCTTAGGAAGGAAGGCTGCCGGAAAGAAGCAGGGCGCGTCCGAGGGTGAGTATAGCAAGTATTATGTATATACTCACACTCGGACGCGCCCTGCTTCTTTCCGGCAGCCTTCCTTCCTAAGAATCAGCGCTTGAAGGACCTTCGGTGACGTCGCGGCTTGTGATTGGTCGCGCGAGCGGTCACATGGGCAGTGACAAGCCGCGATGTCATCTAAGGCCCTTCACGCGCTGATTCTAAGGAAGGAAGGCTGCCGGTTAGTACCAGGGCGCGTCAGAGGGTGAGTATAGCAATATTTTTTATTTTAATTCTTTATTTTACACTTAAACATGGATTCCGATACCAATTTCCGATATTGCAAACATATCGGAACTCGGGATCGGAATTCCGATACCAGATTCAGAAGATCGCCGACCTCATGGCCGACCCCACACAGGGGTCAGGTCGGGTTTCATGAAACCCGACTTTGCCAAAAGTCGGCGACTTCTGAAAATGGCCGACCCGTTTCGCTCAACCCTTCTTAGGACTTCTCTATATGGGTATACCTTGATGTTTGGTGGAGCAGCTTAGTATACATTTTTTGCAAAAAACGTATCTATCAAATACCATTTTTCACATCTTTTTACTAGCACTTGCTGATTATTGTGATTTTTTTTTGGCAGCGGAGTGTTTTTGGTTTTACTGTGCTGTTTAGTGTCTTCAAGTTTCTTGGTGGTGTGTGAACATGTTCCTACAGACTTGTTCACTGTGCCAGTAGCCCATGTTTTTGCTGTTTCCATAATTGTTCTCTTGTGTCTACAAGACTAGGGAGTTATCCACCACTCCCTGTGGGCTATCTGCACAAAAGCTGTTCCATTCAGTGTTTCCACATGGACACTTCCTCTCTGAACCCTGCTCATACAGGTAATATACAAATGATCAGGTTTTTTTAAAAATCAGATAGGGTTTGCATACATCAGTTAGGACTGCTCTATAGGGGTATACCTTGACGTTTGGTGGACCAGCTTAGTATACATTTTTTGCAAAAAAAGTATCAACCAAATACCCTGTTTTTCACATCTTTTTACTAGCACTTGCTAATTACTGTGATTTTTTTGCAACAGAGTGTTTTTGGTTTCACTGTGCTCTTTTGTGTCTTCAAGTTTCTTGGTGGTGTGTGAACATGTTCCAACAGACTTGTTCACTGTGCAAGTAGCCCATGTGTTTCTGTTTCCATAAATGAACACCAAATGGTAGGCATTAAACATCCATGTGGACAAAAGCAAAGGTCATAACCATAACCAACTACTAGCTAATAAATTACCTGTAATGGATACAATGCAGAGGTCCCACAATACCTGTGAATTTGCACCGACGCATCTTTCAGAGCTTCCGAAATAGATTTGAATTTTTTTTTCTAAATTAAATTAATCTATGCAGTGTAACATGCTTAGTGCTCGACAAAGATGGCAAAATCATTCGAGACTGTCAAAGGAGTGACTGGAGGAATATTGGAGCCAAACCACGGTGGTGTGACAGTGGACATGGCAGGAGCTTTTGGTCTGGAATTGGTTGCTTTCCTGAAAACCAGGTCTCAGCCTTAATCACGGAGGTTCTTGTGGACTGTGGACGGGAGAGCCAGGGTCCATGAACTGGAAAGCAGACTGCGGGGCCTAGGTTGGTCAGAAGAGACAAGGTGGTGAGCCAGGACAAGAGCTGAAGAATTGCTAGTGGGCCTGCTAGCTGCAAGGTTACCGACTGTTGGCATCCCAGGGGGAGGTCATTACACATGACCAGCAGCCAAGATGGGTGTCCATCGAAGATTTTGGGACCCGTCATCACATCTCATTCAACCAGCAGGCAGAAGAGACAGAAAATTTGCCTTAAAGACTGCAAGAGCTGATGACTGGAACCAGGCTCACATTCCATAAAATGGAGGGGCAACATCACTGGTATGCGGTTGGGTGTGATCCAAGAAGGAAGGGAGCAGAATGAACCCTTCTTGTTGAATGAATGGGCTAGGGAGATGGTGCTCGAGGCGGCTCCAGACAGGTCTACTACCACCACCCGAGAGATCTGAATGTCCTTGGAGTTCCCCACCTCCTGTGCGGGAGGAGGCAATGGTGAAGGTGACACAGGGGACTGTCACCCATTTCTAAATGTCAGGGGCTCCAGTACTACAAAAAGTCAGGTAACTTATTTTTTCCTGCCCTTGCACTTTCCGCAAAGCCTTTATGAGTATATGAGTACATCAATTAATCTTTCAAAATATTTACCTTCAAAAAAAATTTCTGGATTCAATTAGTCATCCATACAGTTTAATGTGGTTCTTGTTACATTACGGTGGTATGTAACACACCAAAATAGCGTAAAATTGTTTTTGTGGATTTAATTACTCATCGTATATAAGATTCCAAAAAAAAAGTTGAAAAATTTAGCTTCATTCAATTATTTATCTATTCAATCACAGAGAAAAAAGGAGAGATGATTACCTGCTCAGGCCTCCAAAACAAATGCATTGGCAGGGTGCAGCGCACCCTATTAATGATGGCTGAAACACAGGTGCAACAATACCGATGAAATGACCACTTTCAATCCAGTGTTGTCTTGTTGGTATTTTAGTGCACAAAAAGATAAAAGATACTAGTCTGTATGTGGCATTATTCACACAGGCTATGCAGAGAATCTGGCTTACAGCCTATTACTAACGCACATACAGGCGGGATGCCCAGTGCTACAAAATGCATGCTGTGTGAACAGAGACCTACAGTTTACAGAGCCATCTTGGTCCAACTGCACCCTGCAAGATAAAGTGCAATCAAACATATCAATGTATGTAAGGTATTGGTTTATATTGGGGCCACAATACATAAGCTGGCAACCCACGTCAAGGGTCTTACATTTTGCCAGTCCTAACGCTAAACATTAAACAAAGCTCACAGACCAAAAAAGAGGACTTAAAAGATCCTCCAAAAATTTGAAAAAAGTCAAAGAGAAAGTCCTCTCTTTATGTCTGGGAGCTTTGTTTGATGTTCAGCATTAGGACTGGCAAAATGTAAGGACTCTTGATGTGGGTTGACTGCTTATGTATTATGGCCCCAATATAAACCAATACCTTTCATACATTGATATTTTTTTTGCACTTTATCTTGCAGGGCGCAGTTGGACTAAGACGGCTCTGTAAACTGTAGGTCTCTGTTCACACAGCATGCATTTTGTAGCACTGGGCAGCCCGCCTGTATGTGCGTTAGTAATAGGCTGTAAGCCAGATGCTCTGCATAGCCTGTGTGAATAATGCCACATACAGACTAGTATCTTTTATCTTTTTCTGCACTAAAATACCAAACAGCCAACACTGGATTGAAAGTGGTTGTTTCATCAGTATTGTTGTACCTGTGTTTCATCCATCATTAATCGGGTCCGCTGCATCGTGCCAGTGCATTTGTTTTGGAGGCCTGAGCAGGTAATCAGCTCTGCTTTTTTCTCTGTGACTTTTTTCAAATTTTTGGAGGATCTTTGAAGTCCTCTTTTTGTGTCTGTGAGCTTTGTTTGATGTTTAGCATTAGGACTGGCGAAATGTAAGGACCCTTGACGTGGGTTGCCAGCTTATGTATTGTGGCCCCAATATAAACCAATACCTTACATACATTGATATGTCTTTTGCACTTTATCTTGCAGGGTGCAGTTGGACCAAGATGGCCCTGTAAACTGTAGATCTCCGTTCATACAGGATCTTTGAAGTCCTCTTTTTGTGTCTGTGAGCTTTATATATCTATTCAGTATTATGTGCTTTGTGTTAAATTTTCGTGGTATATAATTTTCCAAAAAGCATTGAAAAATTTGTCTGGATTCAATTAGTCGGCCATCGAGAATTAGGTGCTTTCTGTTACAGTTCGGTGGCAAATAACCCTCCAAAAAAGGAGTTGAAAAATTTATCTGGAATCAAATACTAATCCATAAAGTATTAGGTGCTTTCTGTTATTTATCTGAAATATGAAATTCCAAAAAAGCATTGAAAAATTTGTCAGGATTCAGCTGCTCATCAACAGAGTATTAGGTGCTTTCTGTGACATTAGGGTAGTAAACAACACTCCAAATAGCGTTGAAAAATGTGTCTGAATGCAATTAGTAATCCATAGAGTATTAAGTGCTCTCTATTATATTTCAGTGGTACATAACACTCCAACAAAGACTTGAAAAATTTGTCTGGATTCAATTACCCTTCCATACAGTGTTAAGTGCTTTGTGTTAAATTTTGGTGGTAAATAGCACTAAAAAAGTTCCAAAATCTTTTATGGATTTAAATAGTCATCCACACAGTTTAACACAATTCCTGTTATATTACAGTAGCATATAACACTCAAAAGTTCCAAAATGTTTTATGGATTTATCCATACAGTATGGTGCAGTTCTTGTTACAATACGGTGACATATAAAACTCCCCAAAACGCTTACAAAAATGTTATGCATTTGGTTAACGTTTCTCCTTATGGAGAGTGACATGTCAAGCATGCCGAGATGAGGAGACTTTTAAGCCGCAATGCTCCTCTGAGAAATATGCAAATGTCTCTTCCGAGAGGAAGAGTACTAGAACTCTAGTGCTAACTATAGGAATTAATAGATCAGCACTAGAGTTCTAGTCCTCTCCAAGACTTTGAGGACTGCACAAAGATGGTGAGCAGCAATGACATCATCATCAGCCAGTCTAGATCGATAAGTCTGCAGTCACTGTGTATGCCTGCAGAATTATGAATCCCCCAGCAAATGCACTGTGTGCTGTGGAGATTCGCCGGTTTCTGAGCTGGGAACGGCAATGATATATGCATTATTCACTTTCACCTACTAGTGAGCGCTGCCTCGCTCAATACAAGTGTGTGGTGCAAAGCCACACCCACTAATCAAGTTCTGGCCGGGAGTATGTATAACTCATACATACCCCCTGGTCCTAGCTCAGAAACCGGCAAATCCCTTCAGCGCACAGTACAGGCACTAGGGGATTCATCTGCAGTCCCATAGAGTGACTGCAGGCTTATCCATTTAGACTGGACAAGCCATTTAAAGGGGTGTCCCATGAACAAAGTACATTTTAAGTAATAGCTTTTGTATTAATAGGTTCCACAATTGAGTGTGTTTAATAATGTTCCTGTCCTGCGATAAACTTATAAATGTGCCCCTTCTATGTACTTTTATTTCCAGTACCTATCCATGCAGTGTTGTTCTAGCTGATGGTCAGCACATACCATAGCTCCTGACTAGGGGAGATAACGTAAGTCACTTATGATAAATTAATATGCGGATAAAACAGCAAAGGCTCACAACTAGTGTTGAGCGATACCGTCCGATACTTGAAAGTATCGGTATCGGATAGTATCGGCCGATACCCGAAAAATATCGGATATCGCCGATACCGATATCCGATACCAATACAAGTCAATGGGACATCAAGTATCGGAAGGTATTCTCATGGTTCCCAGGGTCTGAAGGAGAGGAAACTCTCCTTCAGGCCCTGGGATCCATAGGGATGTGTAAAATAAAGAATTAAAATAAAAAATATTGATATGCTCACCTCTCCGGCGGCCCCTGGACATCATGCTGCTAACCGGGAGGCTTCTTTGTTTAAAATGCGTGCCTTTAGGACCTGGGAATGACGTCCCGGGTTCTGATTGGTCGCGTGCCGCCCATGTGACCGGCACGCGACCAATCAGAAGCCGTGACGTCATTCGCAGGTCCTCAATTCCTAGAATTAGGAGTTTTTGTGAATGAGAATGACGTCGCGGCTTCTGATTGGTCGCGTGCCGGTCACATGGGCGGCACGCGACCAATCAGAAGCCGCGACGTCATTCTCATTCACAAAAACTCCTAATTCTAGGAATTGAGGACCTGCGAATGACGTCACGGCTTCTGATTGGTCACGTGCCGGTCACATGGGCGGCACGCGACCAATCAGAACCCGGGACGTCATTCCCAGGTCCTAAAGGTGCGCATTTTAAACAAAGAAGCCTCCCGGTTAGCAGCATGATGTCCAGGGGCCGCCGGAGAGGTGAGCATATCAATATTTTTTATTTTAATTCTTTATTTTACACATCCCTATTGATCCGATACCGATACCCGATATCACAAAAGTATCGGATCTCGGTATCGGAATTCCGATACCGCAAGTATCGGCCGATACCCGATACTTGCGGTATCGGAATGCTCAACACTACTCACAACTGTTGATTTTTTAGATAAACTTTCTTCTTGGATTTTTTACCTCAAGAGTGAGTGTTTCTGTCACATCTCCAGTCCTGTGAGCTCGTCATAAATCAAGTTAGTGGCATATAAGTTCAATAATTGTTGGAGTTCCTATGTCACTGACTTGATTTATGATGAGTTCAGAGAGCTGGAGACATAGCAGAAACAATTACTCATGTGTTACACCAAGTAGGGAACTGTGTTACCTCTGAAATCAGCAGTTGTGAGCCCCTGCTGTTTCATCTGTATACTCACTTATCATCAGTGATTTATACTTCCTTCTCTGGCCAGGAGCTGTGGTGTGTGTGCCTACCATGAACTATAGCAGCTCATCATGGTAAGACACAACCATTACACAGTACATGGCAGGGACTCATTCATAAGATTACCTCAGGAACATTTTTATTAGTAATGAGTGAGTATGCTCTTTACTTGGGTTTTCCGAGCATGCTCAGGTGGTCTCCAAGTATTTTGAGCGTGCTCGGAAATTTAGTTTGTGTCCCTGCAGCTGCATGATTTGCTGCTGCTAGACAACCTGAACACATGCAAGGATTGTCTGTTTGTTAGGAAATCCCCACATGTATTCAGGCTGTCTAGCAGCTGCAAATCATACAGCTGCGGTGACACAAACTAAATCTCCTAGCACGCCTAAAATAATCGGAGACCACCCGAGCATGCTCAGAAAACCCGAGTAACGAGCATACTCACTCATCACTAATTTTTATGTAACACATCCAATTTTGGAACTGATTATTATACCAATATCAATTAATTAAAAGGTACTTTCTTTGTGGGAAAAATCTATTTAATGATCATTTGTCCAAAAACCAATTCATTGTTATGGCTAACCATAAGATACCTTTTGATGGCCTATCCCCGGCTTCTCTATTAGTATATATCTAGTTTCTATGGAGGGTGATAAAGACCAGTTAGGGTATGTTTCAACATTCAGGAAACGCTGCGTTTTTGACGCTTCGTTTTTCCGCAGCGTCAAAAATGCAGTGTCCAGATGTTACAGCATAGTGGAGGGGATTTAATGAAATCCCATCTCCACTATGCAGGAAAAAACGCATGCGTTTTTGCCACGAAAACGCACATGCGGCGCAGGTGACCTGCCAGTGACCTCAGGTGCAGATTTGGTCAGGATTTTACCTGCATAAAATCCTGACCAAATCCTGAAGCAAGCCTGAACGTGGACACATACCCTTAGGCTTCTTTCACACTAGCGTCAGAATCTCCCCGTCGCAATGCGTCGGGGAGAGATTCCGACGCTAGCGTTTAGCGCATTGCACAATGGAGGCAGCGGATGCATTTCTCCGGCGCATCCGCTGCCCCATTGTAAGGTGCGGGGAGGTAGGGGCGGAGTTCCGGCCGCGCATGCGCGGTCGGAAAAAGCGGTCCGTCAGGAGCAAAAAAAACGTTACATGTAGCGTTTTTTGCTCCCGACGGTCCGCAGAACCACGACGCATCCGTCGCTCGACGGATGCGACGTGTGGCAATCCGTCGCAAATGCGTCGTCAATACAAGTCTATGGGGAAAAAACGCATCCTGCAAGCACTTTTGCAGGATGCGTTTTTTCTGCAAAACGACGCATTGTGACGGATTGCAGAAAACGCTAGTGTGAAAGTAGCCTTAGACACCACTTATGTGGCATATATTTCAAGAAACAAAGGATGAGGCTAGTAAAAGTAAAACTGGTGCAATATCTTCTTTCCCTGATGTGAGACATTGTGGAACAATTGTCTTGGCCCGAAAATATAAGACTGATAGGAATCTGGATCTCGAGTACGGTATCTTATCTTTGGTAATCTCACTTCATGGACAATCCTCCAAAAGCAATCCACGCAGCCATAGCATTAAAAGATTAGTAATGTTCTATTTTCAAAGTATGCTCAGACTTGGATATGGGTCAAGGAAGACCCCATCTTGCATTTATTTTATAAGGCATGTATGTAATTTTTTAAAATCAAGCATGGTTTAGTGATAAACCCATTCAACAGACTTAGCTTGCCAGAATGTGCAACATTCTGAACAAGTGTAACACATGAAGCCAAAAGTATTAAGCAGATGTTTTGTATTATTCTACCAGGAAAAAAAATCAGAATGTAATAAAATATTCTTTCTATTGCCAACAAGAAAGAAATATATTTTTATGAACACATGCACAAATATATGTATTTGATAAATCACAGGGCTAGATCCCATTACAAGTCTTCAATATATAATTTCCAAAAGAGGATAACTTGTTTCCCCTAATCTAGAGTCCTTGTGTTTGACATGGAAGCAGATATATAAATTGCTGCGTCCTAAATTCAAATTGTGCATTTTTCTGTAGATGTTTGCTGAAGGGTTGGCAGCATGAAAGGAAAGTGTTTAGCAATGATGATTTTAAAGGGGCATTATGTTGAAAAATAACCTGTTCCAGGAACACTAGGGGTTTGCTGACTAGTACAAATAAAAACTAAAAGGTTCATACAGTGGTTTTTTTTTCATTGGCATGTGTTGTACAGCATTTGGTGGAGCCAGTAAAGGAGAGCACGGAAACTGTGCTGATCTATACTATTAGGCATATCTCCTCCATGTTCATGAGTTCTCAAGAGAGTAAAATTACATTTTCAGCAAAACGACTTGTGAATTTAGAGTTCATGGTGGGAATTCGCCTTTTCAGAACTTTTATGGAGTTAAAGGGAATCTATCAATAGGATCAACCCTCATAAGTTATCTATACAGGTATGTAGGTCATAGGCTGCTGAATGAACTGATACCTTGATATCTGCTATCTGATGTCTTATTCCAGAGACAACCATGTTTTTCTGCTTTTGTTAATGAGAGATTAAGATCTATGGGCCAGACACTGATCTACATGAGAATCTCTCTCCAGAAATAATTTTTTCAATAAAAGGAGGCATTACCAGTATGAGGCATGAAACTACCACGGGACAGTAGAACTGAACTTTGTCTCATTACAAACACATTAGCAGCTGCAATCCTCACAGCTCTGATGTATCGCAACAATATTGCAACACTGGCTATCTGTGAGATGGAAGCTGAAGCTGAGAAGAACCTTCAGATGTGTCTGTTATAATCACACACAGCTCTGCAGTGGGATCAGAAGAGCAGAGAGCGGCCATCACACATCACACTGGTAACCATTATATATCACACTGGTAACCATTACATAGCTCACTGGTAACGCCTCCTTCATGTAAAATACGCTTTGCAGGTAGAATGTCAGAGACATCAGTGTCCATCCAACCTATAGTTTGGAATAGCTCATTTAATTTTTCTGAAATAAGACATCGGATCGCAGATATCAAAGTATCATTTTATTTAGCTTCCTATGACCTGAATGCCCATATACATGGCTTAGGAGGGTTGACCCTACTGATATTTTTCCTTAAAGACTGTCCACACAAAGTAGTTCTTAGTTTGGAGGACCCAACACATGAGCACATCCCATGAACTGCACGTTGTCTTCAATAGAGACTGTGCCATGCTTTGTTTCCACCTGTGCTAGCCCTGCAGGACATTTGAACACACGCTGCACCAATTCCCCACATTGCCTTGCTGATTGGCAATAACCTGCTAAAATGAGAATATCATTTTAATTTAAAAAAATCTTGCTCTTCAGTAACTTACAAAAATTCTCCCAAAATTGACCCAAAGTGAAGGTAGTTGTGTATTCAATGCAAGGTTCCAGCTGGTGTGCAAATGTGTAGAGTGGCAAATTTATGCATATGTAACTCAGTAGTGGAGTGTCACAGGGTTGATGAACCCCTAACAAAACAGTTGGAAACATTTACAGATGTTTTTCTCAACACAATGTCAAATGCCAGTAAGTAACCAAATGTTAGAAACCAGTAGAGAAATCAAAGGAACAACAATGCACAGGAAACAAAAGATTACTTGAAAGACCAAGGTTCTTTCCGCAATAGTAACTTACTGTCAGACCTCTAGCAATCTCGGGAAGCACAAGCCTATTCTCAAGATCACTGGGGTTAGCAATTTTTGGCTTTCAGCGATGAGTAAGTTATCTCTTATCCCACTGGTGGATAAATATAGAAAAGGGTCTCTGTGCATGAACAATGTACGGGCTCTTTGGAGCCCAATAGATCATCATAATGCATAATTCCACCTGTTTTGGAGGTGGTAATGGTCCCTTTACCTCTTGGTCCCCGAGCAGCTTAACAGCTTGCACCAATGATATGTCGGCCCCTGCCTTTGTAGAAGCGGCAAGAACATGGGCTGCAGTGATGGAGAGGAGGCAAAGCAAGGATTAACAGGTTTATTTACAGGGGAATTCTCCACGCAGGGAGGTAAAGAGTTGAAAAGTATGAATGGCAAAGTGAAAGACAAAGGTACATATAACAACACTTCGGTAGCAAGCATGTCAGAAATTCCTAACACTGCAGCTCCTGCTGCAAACTCAATAGCGTCGGCAACAGCGGGAGCAGTGCCTTTTCTAGGATGGTACTGTAGACATTGGTCTGTCTCCTGGTGACAGTGGTCAGTCTCCGGTACCTTCCACTGCTCCTTGTCCATATACTGATGTGGCTAACAAAAGCATGGGTTACAGTCCTGTACAAGCTCAACGTGGCTCCTTAACTATCTTAAATGGGGTAGTCAGGTAACAAGGGTCAGGACAATTATTCTCTGCCCATGTCAGGGTGCAAGTGTCATTTCAAAAACCTGACCGGCACATCCAAACATAGACTCAGTGTGAACAGGTGCTGAACCTAGAGTCGCCAACTCGTATATAGTTAAGTAAATAAGGCAGCACACTGCAGCGCTAGAACATACAAACTTGAAAAACGAAATTTGAACTGCATTACTGCACTAAAAATATGAAAAATATGAAAAATGAGAGCTTTTAGCGCATAAAAATGGCCAATTTTATGTGTACCTGGTAGCCCCTTTACGGCATCTCTCTTATACCAGGTCCTACACTTGCCTTACCTCGCTGAGAATAAATGTCTCCATCTGAATGGGTACATGTGAAACCTCTTCCTAGACCAAAATTCTCTCTCTCTGTGGAGGGGTATCGGACTGCCCTGCTTCATGCACTTTTTCCCGCTTTTTTTCCACCCCCTCTGACAGCAGGAAGCCCCCTCCTCTCTAGAGCTTTTCTTTGGCAACATGGGGAGGTCCGCCTCACTCAGGCTTCCCCCGGGATTAGTGGATGCAGCCTCTCTAGTTCCGGACCGAGCATGCAGGTACCCGCTGCCTCGTTGACCCCCTAACACCTTATCCTATCTTCTTCTATGTTAAGGATAATCTTTTAAGGTAATTAATGAGAGACCTGGCTCAGTTTAAATAGTTTGCTCTATCAAAACAACAATAGTGTCACGCTGTGACTGTCCTGGTGTGACATGACCTGGCTGGTGGTCGGTCACAAAACGGCAAAACACAAGGGTACACCGGGGACACTTTAACAACGGTGGGCCCTGTCGGTAGGGAACGGGGAATAGGCACCTCCTGCACTCACCTGAGGCTGTGCCCTGATCTTGCTACCGTCCCTATACGGGTTCTTTCAACCCATCGCCGACCAGGATACCTTGTCCCTCACTTGCCCTGCTCTAATCCCTACGTAGGTAACTGGCAAGTGAGAGCACTGGTCCCACCGCTGCACTAATACAACACTGGGAAAGTTATAAACAACAAAGGGACAAAGAAACAATAACACCACACTTCAATGCACCGCAGTAAGGTACCAGGAATAAGTATTCAGCTGTAGAACAACAGCAATCAGCAAGCTCCTATTCCAGCAAGGTTGGTATCCAAAGGACCTGTGTAACCAACAGTCAGCTGATGCACCAGGTGACCTTTTAAAGGAAGGTGGGAGTGGTCACCAACCACATCAGCAGAACAAGCTGCAATGCAATTGCACCAGCGGCCACCGGGGAAAAACTGCATTAACCCCCGATGACCTGAAAGGAAAAAAGGTTTTAATCTGAAGGAAACCAGATCTGCCACAGATCCAAACATGGATTGTGACAAATAGGAAATTAAAGAAAACCCCTTTTTTCTTGCTGCAACAGAGCACCTTTTGACATTAGTTCCTGGGCAGGTATGTAATGGGGGTCTATAAGGTTATGCATGAACTAGACGGACCCAGTCACCACTGGAGGTGTTCTTGTATGATGCTGCCTATCAGTGCCATAAAAGATTTGTTAGGGCGCAGTCAGATGGCCGGCCACATAACACGGTCAAGTGCTATCCATTGTTTTATCTGATAGCACTCAGACCAATGTTATGCTATGGGGCAGAGCAGACCTGATTTTTTTCTCATGGCGATTTGGCATAAGAAAAAAAATCACAGCATGCTGCTTGTGCATCCATTGATCAGATCACACGCACCCATACAAGTCTATGAGTGCGTGTGAAACACCGGAATGCAATCTGATCTCATTTGAGTGCTATCTAACATCTGCGGACAGAGACAATGGAGAAGATGGAGAAATTAAGTTCTCCATCTTCTCCACACCTATGATGCGATTCTCACATGCGAGAGAATCAGATCACACTCAGATAACACTCAGCTCATACTCTGACAAAGTTTGAGCTGGGAGGTAAGCCATATGCACACGTTCAGTATTTGGTCAGTATTTTACCTCAGTATTTGTAAGCCCAAACCAGGAGTGGGTGATAAATACAGAAGTGGTGCATATGTTTTGATTAAACTTTTCCTCTGATTGTTCCACTCCTGGTTTTGGCTTACAAATACTGAGATAAAAAAAACTGAAGCCATACTGAACGTGTGAATGTGGCCTTATTAGCATTATCAGCTCAATTCTCTTGCCTGAGAAAATCAGCGGCGGAGTCACCCCGACCTAAAGATGTGCACTATCAAGGCTGTCTTAGGTGCCATTCACAAGTCCATTTAAGAGTGTGCCATCAGTGCCTCATGAGTATGTCATCAGTGTTTTTCCGGTATGGCAAAATAAAATTACATAGCTTCATCCATACCTTGGAATGTTAAACACAGACAGCCCACAAATAGTACACGAATGCCATCTGTGTGCGTTACATGTTTTTCACGGACCCAAAGACTTGCAATGGCCCTTGTCATCAGTTCTTCCAGTAAAAAATTTATTTATTTGTGTGGTTTACACGAACACATGTGCACAGCAGCATAGGTTATTGTTGTGAATTCTGCTCTTGGGCTCCCTCCGGTGGTTATGAGTGGTAGTGCTGCTGTCTTTGGATCGCAGCATTTATCAGGTGTGTCCACTTATTGCAATTTGGACTGGGCTATTTAGTCTTGCTTGATCCTTTAGTCAGTGCCAGTTGTCCATTGTTTTTGGAGGATTCACATCCATACCTGGTCTCTCCTGTTTTGCTGTTCTTTTCAACAAAGATAAGTTCTGGCTTTGTTTTTGCTGTCCACATGCTGTGGACCTTATTGTTCAGTGCATTTTCATATTTTGTCTTGTCCAGCTTTGTCTGTGAAGGATTTTTTGCAGCCAAGCTGTGTCTCTGGAGATGCAGATATACCCTCCATGTCTTTAGTCAGATGTGGAGATTTGTATTTTCTGTGGTGGATATTTTCTAGTGTTTTAATACTGACCGCATAGTACTCTGTCCTATTCTTTCTTTTTAGCTAGAATGGCCTCCTTTGCTAAATCCTGATTTCTGTCTGCGTATGTCATTTCCCTCTCCTCTCACAGTCAATATTTGTGGGGGGCTGTCTGTCCTTTGGGGATTTTCTCTGAGGCAAGATAGTATTCCCGTTTCTATCTTTAGGGGAAGTTAGTTCTTAGGCTGCGTTGAGGTGTCTAGGGAGTGTTAGGTACATCCCACGGCTACTTCTAGTTGCGGTGCTAAGTTCAGGGTCTGCGGTCAGTACAGGGACCACCTTCTCCAGAGTACGTCTCATGCTGCTCCTAGGCCACCAGATCATAACAGGTTATAATGGGTATGTGTGGCATCCATGAAAAAAACGGATGCCACAGGGACTGCAAACACGGACATGTGAAGGGGGCCTAACTCATGACCAGTGGGGTTATAGATATTTGCACTACGTCACTGGAGCCCACTGTACAAGCAAAATCTCATCAAAGAAAATTGCGTTTTCTCTATTTGTTGTGTCCACGATTGCACTTTTATGAACGATATTCCCCAAAATTCCACATCTGAGCATCATGAATTTCTTGAACCTGCTTCCTGATGTGAGATTCACTTGCAATGTTTCAGTTCGTCACCTACAAATGAAGAACAGAATATAGATTTACCATTAAGGGCCAAGACCACCCTAAACAACATTTTCTTCCAATACTTTTGTCTTACACTTGAAATATGTTATCATCAAACCTTCACCTTAAGTAATACAGCTACGATGGTCATGTCTGACAGTACTGAACTCTCCTCAACCTGCACCCTATAAAAATATCCTCATAAGTTTAGTGGAAGCATCCCAAGGTAACATATCATCTTACACCTATTACCAGATTATTAAATTGTGTTTTCTCTGGGGCAAAAATATGAATCTTGTTCTGCATTCCCACAGTAATACATCTGTGTATTGTTTAATCGTGACCTTTCCGAATGCTGCACATATTTATTGATTTATTTATCAGTGTTACATTGTGTGAGTCGGATCGAACTTGACCATCCAGGGACAGAAAGGTCAACATTTGATTTTTTTTTTTTTAACATGTAGCACTAAATAAAATGATAATGATTGCAGGTTTGCTAGAAGAATAGGCTGATGTGCTATTTAGTGCACAATTAAAATCAAGGGATAAGCTCCCGTCAAGACACTAGATGGCACTAAAGAGGTGACGTAAAGTGTTAGAGACGGGCAGCGTGGTCACATGGTGCACGAAAGTGGGAGCAAAACACTATAGAAAAATTGTATAGAAAGAAGATAACATATTTTATGTGGTTTACATATATAATAGCTATAATATGAGATCCACATTCCAGATCTTTCAAAATGACTTGTATTTTTTTTTTTTTATAAAATAGACATGAAAAAAATAAAAAGTTTTGTACATGTTGTTTGGTAACCAACCCGGATTTTTCATATATTACACATGGTTATAGCAGTTTATTAAATTCCGTTTTGTTTTTCTATGTAGCCGGATAGAAATTACTATACTGCAGGTAAGAAAATAATAGCAAGCATTAATATTTTAATTTCTAATCTTTATTATTAGGTTAAAGTAAAAATGGATCTTACAGCACAAAAACATTTTATATATATAATTTTATTATAGCATACAGATAGAAGAAAACTTCCAGAAATCCCCAAACATTATGCTTAAAACAACACCCTACCTGTGCCAGTTGCCAGAAAATATTTTGTGCATGCCTAGATATAAAAAAAACCTCTGCTAGACCCTTGGGAATACTGTATGACTACATTTATACCTCTGGCTTTTAATTCTATTTTGTATCAATTGCATATATACACTTTATCATGTTCATTGTGTCATTATATTACAGTTTCTTAGCGGTTGTAGCTGTAGAATTGTTTTTCTTTTTTTTTTGTCAAAATATATCTAGATTTGAAGCGGAATATATTATTATTATTATTATTATTATTATTATCATTATATTTTATTATTACTATTTTTATTATTATTGTTATTGATATTATTTTTAATATTTTTATTATTATTATTTATTATATGTATTATTATTATTATTATTATTATTATTTATTTTCATTATTGTATGTGCTATTATTATAATTATTATTATTATCATTATTATTATCATTATTGTCATTATTATTATTAAGTGTGCTATTATTATGTTTTTGCTTATGTTTGTATTATTGTTATTATATTTCATATTATTTATATTATTATGTGATGCAATCTAGTAAGTTGCAAGAATAATATAAAAAAATGAAAAGCTTAAATATAGAATATTTATTAAATATGAGTTATTACGACTACTACTAATAATAATAATATATTTATTAAAAAATATTATTAGAAACATACATTTATTGTATTAAATATTGTTTGATTTGCTGATTTTTTATATTAATTTAAGTTTTTATTATTAGATGTAATAATGAAAATACAACGTAAGTATTATTATTAATAATAATAATATTATAATTATTAGTAGTTCTATTAGTCGTCATCATGAACATCATCATCACAATTAACTCCAATGTGAAATTCCCTTAAAGATTGCCATTTTTAAACCTAAAGATTATGGCCATATACTTTTTTTTTCTCCCTATATATATACTTTTCCACTTTTCTCTCTAGTAATCAGGTTATAAAAATATGACTTATTACCACGTTGCTTTTACAGCTAAGTGAAACCATCTATAAGCCACAAAATGCTAAATATTAAATATGCCATATTATTTTATATAATAAACTAGAAGTTGTAGCAATGAATACAACATTAAATTAATTTAGCACCTAAAGGCAGTATATATAAAAAAAAAAAACCCTTCTCTGTGGTAAAGCTTTACACATAAGATTACCTGCACTCTATAGCATCTTTAATACACTAAAGGGTCTACTAAACTGACGGTCCACCAGCATCTAACAGCTTCTCAACTGACAACAGTAGGGAATCAAATGTATTTTATTATTTGGGAACTCCATATAGGGGAAGCCAGACTCGAATTTGTCACTGATCCAAGAACCGCACCTCCCCTGGGAATTAATTATTTTCTTAAAATGCAACTTGTACTGTTAGTTTAAAACATTCCAACTGTGTTCACACTCTTTAAATCTTCCGTAAACCTCGGAGTTTAAATCATTTGCAGATAAGAATAATTCTATTACAGGGGGGAGGAAAAAAAACTAAGCAATTGATGAGAAATAGAAATAAAAAATAAAAAGTGTATTTAGGGAAGAACCTTTCTTTTTTTGCCGGTTGCCATCGACTTCCCTCCCCCCCGCCAGCCCCTACAACTTGGCATTCATTATATGTGGCAGGTTTGTTTTACAGCCCCTGGCAAGGGCTTCTATTAAATAAATACATGGCATATTTTATGGGCTGTAGGAAAGTTTGCCCTACTATTTTGGAACTTGATTTGTAAACATTCGAAGGCAGGTTCAAAAACGTAAGACCAAAGGCAATAGGAAAAGAGAGAGGTCAGCCAGCTGACGTTTGCTTAAAGGTGATGTTATGAATGAATTTGGGTTTTCGTCCTAGGAGCCATGCTGAGTTGCGTGTATTGATATGATGACGCCATATCTGACCGCCCCCGATATGCATTTGCTGTCAGACTCGCTACTATTAATATAGGGAGTTGTCTGATATTAAGGGAAAAACAGATTAAAAGGATCGCCCTTTATAGAGATGAATGCGGCCTTTAAAGAAGCAAAAATTGATAAATCCTTGGGTCAACGAGTTCCCCTGGAGAGATGCAGACGGCCAGAGATTCTCTCACCTCTCACTATGCTGATGACACTCCCATCAAACTCCGATCTGAGTGTCAGCATAGTATGATCCCACTCTCTGGGATGTAATCCGAGTGCAGTCTGATGGTTTCCATTCACTCACCAAAAATCGGACTTGTGCACGGCCTCATAGACTAACATCGGTCAGGGGCGCGATCCAATGTTCTGTAGGATCGCACTTGGACCGTTAAAACGGCCATCTGCACAAGTCCTTAAAGCACCACTCCAGCTTTTTTTCTTTTTTTTAATGGTGGAGTGTCTCTTTAAATGCCCCGGTTCTTATGCTCGCATTCCGGCAGCTTCACCTTTTACCGACGCTGCTGCAGTTCCAATGCGCCATCTTGAGCCCTTAACTTCTCACTGGCCGCAAATCAGAATTTATGTCACAAGATCTAACCAACTAATCCAAGTCTATGAGAACCAGAATGAGGCACTCATCCAGACGTATAGAAAAGTGACCTTCAACGCTGGAGCTGCCGGCAGGTCACTTTCCACCGGAGACTGATGGGAGCAGCACAGGAAAAGAATGAAGGCAGCGGCAAGTGAGTATCAGACAGGGGGCAGGGGAATTACATTTAAAGCACCACTCCAATAAATAAAAAACGCTGGAGTGGCGCTTCAAGTAGAACAAGTGTATAGGACAAATCACGGCTGAACTGCCTCTCTCCAAACGGCTCATTGCCCCATATCTCGATGAATCTTCTGTATTAATAATTTCCATACCTGCCTATGTTGAAGCAAACTAATCCTGAAACCTTGGGGGTACGGAATCCTGAGTCAAGTTATTTTCCAGCTACTTTATGGGACTATTGACCAGATGCCATAGAGCCCAGTCATTTACAGGTTCCCATAGTGGTCGGTCTATAGTTCTCACCATTGCAGGATTTTGAATTACTTTTGCTTGTTAGTCTGCATATAGGGCCTACAGGATTTGGTCTTTAAAGGGGAGATGCATTATTTAAAGGGGTTAGCCATCAATGAAGTGCATTTTCTTTAGACATGGATGGTTTTAAAACAATAAACAGAGGCATACTCACCATTGAGCACCCTAGGCTACTCTATAGGTGTGTGATGGCTCCAAAGTCAATGTCTGTGACTGGTTGCAGCGGTCAGGTTACTATTACACTGAGAGATATCAGATGACATTTGACCTCTGCAGCCAATCAGAGGATGCAGCGATCCTGTTGATTTTAGAAAGAAACAGGCATTACTTCAGAAGCTGGCACAGAACTCTAGAGAGGGAGTGCTCTAAGATGAGAATGCTTGTTCAATTGTTTTTAAACCATCCATATCTAAAAAAAAATGTTTTGGAAAACCTCGTAAAGGGAATTTGTTGCCAGTTTTTTGCTAAGAAATCTCACAGCAGCATTAGGTCGGGGAAGAAACCTTGATTCCATTGATATGTCACTTACTGGGCTGTTTGCTGTAGTTTTGATACAATGACTATTTTCTCTGCTGCAGATAACCTTGCCCGCTGATTGGCAGCTTTCTCCGTTCACTGCAAATTGGCAGAACGATACCAATCAGTAGTGGTGTATACACAGAAGGAGGACTAGGAGGCACAAGACAACTAGTCCTCTAGTGATAATCTCCTGCTGATAAAACACTGATTTTATGGAAGCAACAACATACATCCTAGTAGATAACAAATCACTCGAATCAGGGTCTCAGCTCTGCTGTTCTCAGATTACATAGCAAAAAACTTCTGACAGATTCCCTGTAAAAAATGTTATATGAAGAGAAATATAGCATTGTATCAGGTCAGCCATACCTAATTATATGAAACTTGAAATCAATGGATTAGGATGCTTGACAGATCAGGGTCATTTTCTCTTGTGGACTGTGAGTAGACAGTAAATTCTATGAGCTATTCAAAAGGCTGTCCACATTTCACAGTTCTGCACATTGCGAAGCAAACTGTATAGCATTTATAAATTAAAAATGTAACTCTATAGATGGGCAAATAAATTGGATAACTGTTAACTGAACATTTGTTCTATCGATAGAAATTCCCAATGATCTCTCTCTCTATATATATATACTAGCTGAAGAGCCCGGCGTTGCCTGGGCATAGTAAATATCTGTGGTTAGTTATAGCACCTCACTTCTCTTATTTTCCCATCACGCCTCTCATTTTCCCAATCACATCTTTCATTTTCCCCCTCACATCTCTCATTTTCTCCCTCACACCTCTCATTTTCTCCCTCACTCCTCTCATTCCCCCCTAACACTTGTCATTTCAACCTCACATCTGTCATTTTCTGATCACTCCACTATTTTTCCTCACTCCTCTCATTTTGCACTCACACCTTTTCATTTTCACCTCACACCTCTCATTTTCACCTCATCACCTTAGTATATACATGTTTGTCATCTCCCTTATATATAGTATACATCTGTATGTCATCTCCTGTATATAGTATATACCTGCTGTGTGTCATCTCCCCTATATATAGTATATACCTGAATGTCATCTCCTTCTATATATAGTATATACCTGTATGTCATCTCCTCCTGTATATAGTATATACCTGTGTGTCATCTCCCCTGTATATAGTATATATCTGAGTGTCATCTCCTCCTGCATATAGTATATACCTGCATGTCATCTTCTATATATAGCATATACCTGTATGTCATCGCCTCCTGTATATAGTATATACCTGTGTGTCATCTCCCCTGTATATAGTATATATCTGAGTGTCATCTCCTCCTGCATATAGTATATACCTGCATGTCATCTTCTATATATAGCATATACCTGTATGTCATCTCCTCCTGTATATAGTATATACCTGTATGTCATCTCTTCCTGTATATATATGTACCTATATGTCATCTCCTCCTCTATATAGTATATACCTGTGTGTCATCTCTCCTGTATATAGTATATATCTGTGTGTCATCTCCCCTGTATATAGTATATACCTGTGTGTCATCTCCTCCTGTATTAGACCTCGTTCACACGTTATTTGCTCAGTATTTTTACCTCAGTATTTGTAAGCTAAATTGGCAGCCTGATAAATCCCCAGCCAACAGGAAGCCCTCCCCCTGGCAGTATATATTAGCTCACACATACACATAATAGACAGGTCATGTGACTGACAGCTGCCGTATTTCCTATATGGTGCAATTGTTGTAGTTTGTCTGCTTATTAATCAGATTTTTATTTTTGAAGGATAATACCAGACTTGTGTGTGTTTTAGGGCGAGTTTCGTTTGTCAAGTTGTGTGTGTTGAGTTGCGTGTGGCGACATGCATGTAGCGACTTTTGTGAGATGAGTTTTGTGTAGCAACATGCGTGTAGCAACTTTTTGTGTGTCGAGTTGCATGTGACAGGTTAGTGTAGCAAGTTGTGTGCAGCAAGTTTTGCGCATGGCGAGTTTTGCGCGTTGCGAGTATTATATGTGGTGCCTTTTGAGTATGTGCAAGTTTTGTGTGAGGCAACTTTTGCATGTGTTGCAACTTTTGTGCATGTGGCAATTTTTCCGCGTGTGCAAGTTTTGCGTGTGGCGAGTTTTTCATGAGGAGAATTTTGAACTTGTTGCGAGTTTTGCAAGAGCCTAGTTTTTGCATGTGGCGAGTTCTGCGCGTGGCGAGTTTTGAGTGGCGACTTTTGTGTTTTGACTTTTATGTGGCGAGGTTGGTGTATTTGTGGTGAAATGTGTGCTGAGGGTAATATGTGTTCAAGCACGTGGTAGTGTGTGGCGCATTTTGTGTGTGTTCATATCCCCGTGTGTGGTGAGTATCCCATGTCGAGGCCCCACCTTAGCAACTGTACGGTATATACTCTTTGGCGCCATCACTCTCATTCTTTAAGTCCCCCTTGTTCACATCTGGCAGCTGTCAATTTGCCTCCTACACTATTCCTTTCATTTTTTCCCATTATGTAGATAGGGGCAAAATTGGTGAATTGGAAAGCGCGGGGTTAAAATTTCACCTCACAACATAGCCTATGACGCTCTCAGGGTCCAGACGTGTGACTGTGCAAAATTTTGTTGCTGTAGCTGCGACGCCTCCAACACTTTTCCTTTCACTTTTTCCCCATTATGTAGATAGGGGCAAAATTGTTTTGTGAATTGGAACGCGCGGGGTTAAAATTTCGCCTCACAATATAGCCTATGACGCTCTTGGGGTCCAGACGTGTGACTGTGCAAAATTTTGTGGCTGTAGCTGCGACGGTGCAGATGCCAATCCCGGACATACACACACATACACACACATACACACATTCAGCTTTATATAGTAGATATATATTGTAGCGTGGCTAAAGGGTGTCTAATCGCCGGGAGATATGTGTCACACAGATGGCTTGCCGCTGTGATGTAACCATAGCTACCTATATGTGTTTCAGGACCTGTGGTGATGTCACAACCACATGTCTGGTCATGTGATAGGTTCTGGGTGTGGTTAGACATATAAAAGAAAGCCTAATGCTTAACACAGTGGATATGTGTGGAGGTGCTAGCCTCCAGAGTGTATTAAGGCTCCAGGACTGAGCCTGATGAATTGGACATTTGTTTTTCTTTCCCTGAACAAAAGGCTATTTGTTTTCTGTTATTTTTGCCATGTGGTTTATGAAGTAATAAACCCTGTGAACTTTTAAAGGAACGTGCCTCCTGAGTGTCAGCCGTCGCATCTGAGTGAGTGAAATCCCTACAATTGGTGGTAGACGTGCGGGCAGCGTTCCCAGCGAAGACATAAGTCTATTATTGGATGTCCTGGGTCAAGTCTGTTGCAAGCCAGCAAGCATTGCCGGGGAAAATGGAGGACCTGCTGAAACACTTGGTCCAGTTGCAGTCACAGCAGCAAGAGACCAACAGGCTGTTGCAGTCACAGCAGCAAGAGACCAACAGGCTGTTGATGCAGCAGATACAACAGAGCCAGCAGGAGCAACGGCAGAGCCAGCAGGAGCAATGGCAGCAGATGCAACAGAACCAGCAGGAGCAACGGCAGCAGATGCAACAGAACCAGCA
Source organism: Ranitomeya imitator (assembly GCF_032444005.1). Taxonomy (NCBI): domain Eukaryota; kingdom Metazoa; phylum Chordata; class Amphibia; order Anura; family Dendrobatidae; genus Ranitomeya; species Ranitomeya imitator. The sequence continues at coordinate 95,032,989 of NC_091291.1, forward strand.
GGAGCAACGGCAGCAGATGCAGCTTCTGGCAACCGCCATCCAGTGCAAGACGAGCGCCCCAACCCCAGGTCTGGCTGATGACACCCACGTCCGGAAGACGATAAGACGCGCATTGCAGAAAATGACTCCCGGGGATGATGTTGAGGCCTTCCTGACGGTGTTTGAGAGGGTCGCTGAGAGGGAAAAACTTCCACCAGAGCAGTGGGCAGAGGTATTGGCGCCTTACCTGACGGGGGAACCTCAGAAGGCGTACTATGATTTGACCTTGCAGGATGCCAAAGAATATCACAAATTGAAATCCGAGGTTCTCGCACGTTTGGGGGTGACACTGACTGTTAGGGCACAGCGAGTTCACTGCTGGGCCTATCATCGGGACAAACCGCCTCGCTCCCAAATGTTTGACCTGTTGCACCTGGACCAGAAATGGCTGCAGCCAGAGTCCTCTACGCCTGCACAGATGGTAGAACGGGTGATGATGGATCGGTTTGTGCATTCCCTCCCGAGGTCCATACAGACTTGGGTTGCCCAGGGTGATCCCCAGAATGCCAACGAACTGATCGGACTGGTCGAGAGATACCAAGGGATGGAAGGCTCCTTTGGGAGGCAGCCCATGATGTACTGGGGATCCCAGAAAGGTGCTGAGTCCCAAAAAGGGGTGGGGCGTCCAAGGTCACAAAGGACGGGGGAGGTGGTGCCCAAGGTCCCTACAGGTGATATTATTTGCTGGAGGTGCCACGGGCCAGGACATATAGCTGCCCGTTGTTCCCAGACCACTGAGCAGATGGACTGCGGCATGGGACGCCGTAGTTCATACTATGCATATCCAGCCTGCAGTGTAAACTCTCCGCCCAACGAGGGGCCTCAAGCGTGTTCTGTAAAGGTGAACGGTCGAGCAGTAACGGCGCTGTTAGACTCGGGGAGCTTAGTGACCCTGGTGACGGCCACTTTCCCTCTCCGCATGCTCCTGGGAAAGAAGGTTGGCGTGCGGTGCATACATGGTGATGCCAAGGACTACCCTACGGCCAGGGTGGATATTGAAACGGCGTGTGGCACTGAGTCCCATGAAGTTGGCGTCGTTCGGGACTTGTTGCACCCTATAATTATTGGTCGAGATTTCTGTTTGTTTTGGGATTTATGGGGTAAGGGTTCTGAGGTCGCTAGCAAGAGTAGGGAACCAATGAACCCTAAAAAGGTATCGCCACACCCAGAGTTAGACAGGTTTCCTTTTTGTGTTCTGGTTGGGGATGAGGAGGAAGTGTCCCCTGCATCTGACATTCTGGAGTTAGAGGTGACCGGTGAAAATTTTGGGACTGCCCAACATAGGGACCCCACTCTGAGGGAAGCCTTTAATAATGTCACAGTTATTGACGGGGTGGAACAGGAGCCGGGGGCAGACACAAGATTTCCCCATTTTCTAATGAGTGGGGAGTTGTTGTACCGGGTCACGAAAATAAGGGAGGAGTTGTTAGAGCAGTTGGTAGTGCCGGGTCCATATAGACGGAAGGTGTTGGACATGGCCCATTCACACATCTTGGGTGGACACCTAGGGGTGGAAAAAACGCAGGAACGGGTTGTGCAGAGGTTCTATTGGCCTGGGTGTCACCGGGAAATAGTGAACTATTGCAGGTCCTGCCCTACATGTCAGCTAACTGCTCCCACTCCTCATTTCCGGAACCCCCTTGTGCCACTGCCCATTATTGAGGTGCCATTCGAGAGAATTGCCATGGACTTGGTCGGTCCCTTAGTTAAATCAGCCCGGGGCCATCAGTATATATTAGTCATCCTGGACTATGCCACACGCTATCCTGAGGCAATTCCCTTGAGAAATTCTTCCTCAAAGAGTATAACTCGCGAGTTGGTCCATGTCTTTTCCCGGACAGGTCTGCCGAAGGAGATCCTGACTGACCGGGGGACACCTTTCATGAGCAAGGTGATGAGGGAATTATGCAAAGCCCTGAAAATCTCCCAGTTGAGGACCTCGGTGTGCCATCCCCAGTCAGATGGCCTTGTTGAGAGATTTAACAAGACACTGAAGAGCATGCTGAGAAAAGCTATAGAGAAAGACAGTAGAGACTGGGATTGTCTCTTACCCTATCTGATGTTTTCCATTCGTGAAGTTCCACAGGCCTCCACAGGGTTCTCACCGTTTGAGCTTCTATATGGCCGACATCCGCGAGGACTCCTGGATATAGCCAAGGAAACCTGGGAAGCCGAAGTCACGCCCCACAGAAGCGTCATTGAACATGTGGCCCTGATGCAGCAGAGGATTGCAAAGGTGATGCCTATCGTGAAAGAACACCTCCTCCAGGCACAAGAAGCTCAGGCCAGAGTCTACAACTGGTCTGCAAGAGTGAGGCAGTTCAATCCGGGAGACCGAGTTCTTGTGTTAGTTCCGACGGTGGAAAGCAAGTTCTTGGCCAAATGGCAAGGGCCGTATGAGGTTGTCGAGAAACTTGGTGAAGTAAATTATAAAATTCACCAACCAGGAATACGGAAACCATTCCAAGTATACCATGTCAACCTCATCAAGCCGTGGCAAGAGAGAGAGCCGACAGTAACTCCATCGTTGTTAAGCAACCCCGAAGGTGAGGTTGGAGCGGTTACTATAGCGGAGACGCTATCGAAGACCCAGAAACAGCAGTGCCGGGAGTTACTCCAGAAAAACAGGGACCTGTTTTCTGAGTTGCCTGGGTACACAAAGGTCATAGAGCATAAGGTCCTGACAGAGCCACATGTGCGCGTGAACGTGAAGCCCTATAGAATTCCTGAGGCCCGTCGAGAAGAAGTCTCCAAGGAAGTGGAGCATATGTTGAAGCTTGGAGTCATTGAGGAATCCAAGAGCGGTTGGTCGAGCCCAATTGTCCTGGTCCCAAAACCTGATGGGGAGTGGAGATTTTGCAACGACTATAGAAAGTTGAATGAGGTCTCCAAGTGCCCCGCGTTGATGAACTCATCGAAAGGCTTGGACCCGCCAGGAACATAACCACCTTGGATTTGATGAAGGGGTATTGGCAGATCCCCATGGCACAGGAAGCCAAGGAGAAGACAGCATTTTCTACACCAGATGGATGCTTCCAGTATGTCCAGATGCCATTTGGCCTACAGGGAGCTCCGGCCACCTTCCAAAGGGCTATGGATAGAATCCTTGCACCCCACAAGGCATACGCTGCTGCGTACCTGGATGATATCATCATCTTTAGCCCGGACTGAGAGAGTCATCTGGAAAAGGTCCAAGCAGTGTTTGATGCTGTAAGAGAGGCGAGGTTTACAATAAAACCGAAGAAGTGTGCCTTGGGTAAAGAAGAAGCTAAGTACCTTGGATATATAGTGGGTCATGGAGAAATAAAACCCCAAATCAGTAGAGTTGAGGCAATTCAAACATGGCCAAAACCAGTTTCCAAAAAGCAAGTTAAAGCCTTCCTGGGAATCGTGGGATATTACAGGAGGTTCATCCCAAACTTCGCCACGATGGCTGCGCCTCTGACTGATCTGCTAAAAGGGACAAAATCAGTAATGACTAAATGGTCCGAAGAGACAGAGTCAGCCTTCCAAGAGATGAAAGAGGCTCTGTGTAAGCAACCCGTTCTGATGGCCCCAAACTTCAAGAAAGAGTTTATCCTTCAGACAGATGCCTCAGATGTTGGGGTAGGAGCAGTCCTTTCCCAAGAACTACACGGGGAGGAGCATCCTGTTCTCTATCTGAGTAGGAAGCTGTCCTCATCTGAAAAGAACTACTCAGTTGTAGAGAAGGAGTGCTTGGCCATAAAGTGGGCGGTGGACACATTACGGTACTATCTGCTGGGACGTAAATTTAGACTGATATCCGACCATGCCCCACTTAGGTGGATGAGGGAAACGAAGGGTAGAAATGCTAGGGTCACCCGTTGGTTCTTAGCCCTGCAGGACTTCTGTTTCCATGTGGAACATAGGGCCGGAAAGCTGCACGGTAATGCTGATGCCTTGTCAAGAATCCTTGTCTAGTGGGGGAAAGTGCCAAGCCCCACGGCTTTAGGCAGAGGGGGGAGGTATGTAGCGTGGCTAAAGGGTGTCTAATCGCCGGGAGATATGTGTCACACAGATGGCTTGCCGCTGTGATGTAACCATAGCTACCTATATGTGTTTCAGGACCTGTGGTGATGTCACAACCACATGTCTGGTCATGTGATAGGTTCTGGGTGTGGTTAGACATATAAAAGAAAGCCTAATGCTTAACACAGTGGATATGTGTGGAGGTGCTAGCCTCCAGAGTGTATTAAGGCTCCAGGACTGAGCCTGATGGACTGGACATTTGTTTTTCTTTCCCTGAGCAAAAGGCTATTTGTTTTCTGTTATTTTTGCCATGTGGTTTATGAAGTAATAAACCCGGTGAACTTTTAAAGGAACCTGCCTCCTGAGTGTCAGCCGTCGCCCCTGAGTGAGTGAAATCCCTACATTATATATATATATATACATATATATATGTGTATGTGCTCTCGGTTTTTGAAAGCATGCATATTTTGTCAATGGGAAGAAGAGAGAAAGCTGCTGCCACAAACCTCTGGGGGTGGCTTATTTCCAAAAAGAGCAAGATAATAATATCTAATATTCCAGTCCTTTTGTCCCCCAAAATAAGCCAAACATCTAATCATCTAATAGATGGTTGGGGGTTACAATTAAATCACCTGCTTTCGCCAACCTTGGTCTAAGTCCATAGTTATAAGTCCATGTTTCACAGTCCAGACCATGATTTTCGGACTAGACAAGGGTCTCCTGTCCTGATCTCAACATAAGGGCAGGTGCACATGACTGTTTTTTCGGTGTGACTGCAATACGACAAAACATTTGATAGCCCCTGGACCAATATTATTCCATGGGGTCATGCACATGTCCGATTTTTTTCCTTAGACAGAGCCGATCCAGAGGAAAAAAAAGGTTCCTTCTCAAGTTTGATCTTATATTCAGATCGCGCTCAGCCATGCAAGTCAATGAGTTATGCTGGTGTCACGCTTGCGTGTGCAATGCCTCTCGCATACATGCAATACAAATTCATGCAGCCGAACGCTATGGTCCTGAGAGCCAGCGGCAGTGCCGGGTACTGATGCGAGAGACTCGCGCGAGTTTCTTGCATTGCACACGTAAGTGTGACACCAGGCTAAGTGGAAAACACCAGATGGAGGACATGTGAATGCAGTATGATCTTCTTCGAATAGAGAATATGGAGGCATTTTTTTCTCCATCTACTCCTTGTCCGAGATAATTGGATCAATCTATGTTCACACTCTGATCTCACTCCAATCAGAGTTTGATCAGAATGTGATTTGTATAATTGACCTGATACTCTTGGATGAGAAAATACGCGATCGTCTCCACCTGCCCTACAGTAGATTCTTCAGCTCAGGTCAGTAGACCCACGGCTAGTCTGGATTTCATGGTCTGTCCAAGAAGCATGGGAGTGCAGAGTAATTTATATGGTCTCCAAGAAGCATGGGAGTGCAGAGTAATTTATATGGTCTCCTTAAGACATTGTCAATAAATAGTAGTTCAAGTTTATACACTGGAAAGTAAGCCTCTCATCTTATGCGGTAAGCAGAGGTTGAGTCTCGCCAAAATACAAATCTTATTCACCAGGTGCATTGTATTTGTGCATTTCAGTACAGAAAAAAAATAACTTTGACAACCTTAATGAGGAAGGGCTTTAAATAATCAATCTCCTTATACAAAAACTCTGCATGTGGAACAAGGGAAAATAAGAAGCGAATATATTTTTCTGGAACTGTTTGTGATTTTCTGTTGAGCTCCGAGGGAGGTGATATAATGAATTCAAACCTTCTCGGCAAAATAGCACAACAATATATATATTTTTTTAATCCTGTGGCCACAGAAAATGTGCTCTATGGTTTTTGCAGTTAGAACCATACCCCTGTAGATTATCAGGACCTTTGTTACGCTCCTGAAGATGTTTGCTACTTCCTGTCTTTTTTCTTTAAATGACATCAAAATTCCTCAAGATACAAACAACTATTAATATTTAATATTGCATATTATTAGTCGATAAATTGAAAGCGTCAGTGGGGTCCTTGTTTGTACCTTAAATTAAACATGTAATTGGAAGAATAATTATGTGTGAAGGGGGCAAGGATAATGGCTGTTGGTCACAACATGATTGTTGCCATATCCTTGCTTAGAAGTGAGCTGTCATTCTGAGCATCGACGCTACATGGTTTTGATCGGATTATGACATCTGGGTGAACGGTTTCAGAAAAATTGATCAAGGAAAAACTGATGGAGAACAGTTTTCAAAAGTTAATTTTTTTTAATTTTTTGATTGAGCGATGCATTTTGCAACTTTGTGAACACGCGTCTCTTTATTGTGAAGGATCACTCCAGGAAGAAAAACCCGGATATTTTGTATTATACTTTGTGCAGAGCTTAAAGAGATTGTTTCATCGTGTTAAATAGGTAAAATTGCAAAATGCTTCTAAAAGCACGGAACTTTGAAATTCACAAATTATTAGAAATATTTTCCAATCTCAAGACCAGAGAGATTTGTAATTCCATTATTTATTGCTCATTGCCTGAGTTACCATCCACTGCTCCAGTCCAGCACTGATCTCCTAGTTAAGGAAGTCAGCGCTTACAAGTTCCTTGCTAGAGTTTGTAAGCACTGCTGAAAACCTGGGCGGATCGCTGGGTCTGGTAAGCTTCAGAACAACTGCGTTCCTCTAATACTGCGGCTTCTGAGAGAGCACAGTTTGTACTAGTAGTACAACCATGCTGCTGATCTCAATGGACAATCGGGAGTACACTGCCCCCCGGTAAGCAGGATGCTTGGGAGCCATGCACTAAGGAAGATTGAAGATAATACTAGAATCACTTTAATGATCACTGATTATTTAAAGAGCTTGTCTACTACTTTAACAGTGATGACCCATCCTTTGGATAAGTAATCAATGTCTGATTGGTGGGGGTGCAACACCAGGCACCCCCGCTGGTCATGTGCTCCTGACAGGAACTGCACAATCATGGAGCTGCACAGCACAGCTCCGTCAACTGCATAGTGGCCGTGACCAGGCACTGCACATCCATTTCTTATTCAAATAAATAGTAGGCTGATATGCAGTAGATGGAGCTGTGCTGTGCAGCTCCGTTATGGGACGATTCCGGCCGCCGCCGACAATAGGATATTATCTTATTGGTAGCACATCCACTGTTTAAATGCCATGATAATCAATATAAAGATCATGGAAGATCCAATCACTCAAACCATCCAATCACCCAACTTAATACTTTGTTCATTCATCGTGTTCACCATCATGTTTGTTCAGGTGGATGATCAGGAGAGATTGTTCCTACAGAGGTAAGAAAGATAAAATAAAATCCAGCTCACCGTGACGGTGCTTGCAGCCCGGAAGCACCTTGACAAGGCATGGAAAACGCAAAATAAAGAGTCTCCAACTCCACGAACTGTGATTCTTTATTCATATAAGCAATTCAGAGGACATATACAGTCAGCAAAATTCACATGACCTGCATCAACGCGTTTCGGGTGTCTGCGCACCCTTAATCATGAATTCCTATGGACGTTCACTAATTAACTACTAGTCAAGATATACAATAAGACATAAAACCCTGGTAAGCGCTGGCAACATCTACACAGATCCAGATGGCTTTCGGAGGCCAAACTCTCAAAGCTACACAAAGAGAGCAATCCACCTCGGAAGTGCCATCGCATTAACACCTAAGAACAAGTGTCGCGCATTGGTGCATTGTGTTAGACTCCATGTAAAACAGTAAGCGCCTCGTCATGTGTTCTGGTTGAGCAAACATCATATGGACACAATAAAGATCTGCTTTGTAGAACGTAAAGCACAACATTATGAAAGCAGCAGACAAAACAATGTCAAGAAACCTTCTGAAAATGTAATAGACTCCCGATAATAAAATAAACATTGAAGCCACTCTTCGACAAGTAACAGACCCCCAAAATATTCACATGATATAAATATTGCAACATAGAAGCAATGAAAGGGCCACTTGTCTGCGACTGATTAATGCAATAAATCCAGACTGCAGGATCTACACTCAGACTACGGACGGTATGATAATATTTAGTAAGTGCGCCCTTGTAAACACCTACTGTTTCCCACTATGCATTGAAGAAAATACACTTGCAGACATTACATGTGCGCTATTTATTCCTCACATATTGAATTCACTCTGGTGGAAATGTTCCAGATCTGGAGCTGAAAAAGTATCTTTGCTTTATCAACAAATGCACAGGGGAATATTAGCTGAATGGAGCTGTGTGGTGGAGGAAACCCTTTTTTTACACTCTATTAGAAAACTCTGTGGGGTCCGGTGCCCAGGAACCTAATCTTTCAGTCACATTAAAAAGTGGCTGTTAAAGTCCATTTACACTGTGTGACCGTCGGGACTAAACAACTGCCAGTCACATACTTGTTTGCTGATCATTGGTCACTTATCGTCGGCACTAAACAACTGCCAATCACATACTTGTTTGCTGATTATTGGTCACTTATCGTCGGGACTAAACAACTGCCAATCACATAATTGTTTGCTGATCAGTAGTCATTTATAAGACACTTTACACAAGCAAACCCCACTTTAGATGTGCAATTAATGACCTGTAACAGATCGGTCAATGCACTTAGGATGCCATTATTCTCGGCAGCACATGTGCTGTTTATACAAGACAATGTGCTGCTGAGAAGGATGATCTTTTGTGCAAACTAAAAATCATTTCGCTCAACGAGCAAGCAATTGGGTTGGTCATTCTTCATATTTACACTGCACCAAGAACACTTGTTCATGATAATTGTGCAGTCTAAATGCACCTTAAAAGGGAATCTATCACCAGATTCTTGCTACCCCCATCTGAGAGCTGCATAATTTAAGGACAGAGATCCTGAATCTAGTGATTCTTCACTTACTTGGATGTTTGCTGCCATTTTGATAAAATCACAGTTTTCTCTATTGCAGATCTCTCAGTTCTCTGAATGCTGAACTCTGTATAACCTCGCCCACAAAACTGATTGGCAGCTATCTGTATACAGTGCACATAGGCAAAAAAGTTGCCAATCAGTGATGTGGGTGGGGCTATATGTGACACCCCATGAGTCCGGTTGTCACAGTGGTATTGCCTTCCACACAGGGAGGGTGATGCCATGCCTGGAAGCGAGAAGGATCCCCTTAGCAGGTAACACTTTCGTGCAACACTCTCCTGACTCCAGGCCAGAAGGGGGAGCTCTAGACCCGGTGTCAGGGTAATTCACTAAATATATATATATATATATATATATATATATATATATATATATATTAGTGGTGAAAAAATCAGAAGTTTGCAAAAAAAAATTGGGGGGTTGTGTCATCATCTCCCGAGACTGGAAACATTACATTTTTCGGCTGCTGGAACTGTGTCATGCATTATTTATTGTAAGGCTAGGCAGCATTTTAATTAGTACTATTTTAGAATAGATGTGACTTTTTTGATCACTTACCTTTATTGTGGAATTGTGGTGTTCAAAAAAACGTAATTTTGTTCTTGAATTTTTTCTTCGTTTATGGTGTTTCCCGATCGGTTACCGTAATTGTTTTGATATTTTGATAGATCAGACTTTTCTGAAAGCAGCCATACCACATAAGTGCATTTTGTTAGCATCTTTATTTTCAAGGGGGGGTGATTTGAACTTTTAGTTTTTTTCATTTTTTTTTATATTTTCTCAAACATATTTTTACTGTCATTGTTAGATCCTTTAGGGAACTTGAAGATGTGATCGCCCAGTCACTCGAGCTATGTACAAGGATGCAACAATGTAATAATGAGAAATGACACATGGAAAAAGTATTAAATATGATTACCGAAATTTAATTAATATTTTGTACAAAAGCCCTTGTTGGTGATGAAGCTTCAAGATGCCTCATGTATGGAGAAACTAGTCGCATGCATTGCTCAGGTGTGATTTTGGCTCATTTTTCCACACAGACACTCTTCAAATTCTGAATGTTTCCTCGTCTCCTTCTATGAAATGTGAGCTTTAGTTCCTTCCATAAATTTTCTATTGGTTTCAGGTCAGGTGATTGGCTGGGCCATTCTTGCAGCTTTATTTTCTTTCTCTGAAACCAATTGAATGTTTGGTATCATTGTCTTACTGAACTGTCCCCCCTTTGTTTCATCTTCATCATCCTGCTAGATGGCAGCAGATTTTTATCAAGAATGTCTCGGTACATTTGTCCATTCATCCTTCGGCCAGTTGCATGAAGTTTGCACTGCAGTCTGCTGAAAAACAGCCCCACACCATGATGTTCCCACATCCAAACGTCACTGTTGGTATGGTGTTTTGGCGGTGATATGCGGTGCATTTTGGCATCCAAACATGGTCTGCATTATGGTATCCAAAGAGTTCAATTTTGGTCTCATTTGACCAAACTATATTCTCAGAGGCGTAGCTAGGGTTTTGGTTCAGGGGGGCGAAGCTTCTAAGTGGGCCCCTAATCAGGTAACCTTGAATACAGCTGGGTGATGCACCTTAATAGTGGAGGAGAACCTCAGCACATGACCGCGCTGTTACTGAAGATGATCTCTATATAAAGACCAACATAGATATTACCGCTATATGGTCAGTGGTAAATACCAGTCCTACAGAACGTATAAGAGATCACAGCACAGTTACAGGTAATGACTTACTGCTGACGTCCTTTCTGATGGAATCGTTCACTTTTCCTGTCTTTTCGATCTGGCCAAGACCGACATGACAACTTCCAGCCAGGACTCGTCTGCAGAGAATACAACAAAGACACATTTCACTTCTCACATTCTAGCCCCATCACCATCTATTCCCAACCTGCACAAAATCCTCATCCTGCCGACACCCCAATACTGAGCTGCTGCTGCCGTATGTGTTCCTATTACTGCCCCTGATACCCCAATACTGAGCCGCTGCTGCCATATGTGTCCCTATTACTGCTCCTGATACCCCAATACTGAGCTGCTGCTGCCGTATGTGTCCCTATTACTGTACTTGATACCCCAATAATGAGCCGCTCCTGCCATATGTGTCCCTATTACTGCTCCTGATAACCCAATATTGAGCCGCTGCTGCCGTATGTTTACAGGAGAAATATAACATGCATCCCAAGTTTAGAGGTGGACAATAAGAAAAAAATAATTTTTAACCTGTCATCAGGATCAGGTATGTCAGGGGTCACAGGTGAGTCTTATAATCCGAATGTAGCTTACTGGTGGGGGATAGTGGCGGTGGAGTGGGGTCACAGTAGGCAGGTGCAGGGTCACATTTACATCACTTAACAACAAGAGCGGGCAAAGCTGCGGGCACTGGGCTTGGAGGAGGTCGTGTCCCGGCGTTACGAGTAGGGTTGAGCGAAACGGGTCGAACATTTTCAAAAGTCGCCGACTTTTGGCTAAGTCGGGGTTTCATGAAACCCGATCCGACCCCTGTGCGGGGTCGGCCATGCGGTACGCGACTTTCGCGCCAAAGTCGCGTTTCAATGACGCGAAAAGCGCCATTTCTCAGCCAATGAAGGTAAACGCAGAGTGTGGGCAGCGTGATGACATAGGTCCTGGTCCCCACCATCTTAGAGAAGGGCATTGCAGTGATTGGCTTGCTGTCTGCGACGTCACAGGGGCTATAAAGAGGCGTTCCCGCCGACCGCCATCTTACTGCTGCTGATCTGAGCTTAGGGAGAGGTTGCTGCCGCTTTGTCAGAAGCAGGGATAGCGTTAGGCAGGGTCCATTAACCACAAAACCGCTTGTGCTGCAGCGATTTGCACTGTCCAACACCACCTTCGGTGTGCAGGGACAGTGGAAGTTTTTTTGTTTTTTTTTCCCCTCAGCGCTGTAGCTCATTGGGCTGCCCTAGAAGGCTCCCTGATAGCTGCATTGCTGTGTGTACGCCGCTGTGCAAACCAACTGCTTTTTTCAAAGCACAAATCCTCTTGTTCCTTCCTTTCTGCACAGCTATCTTTTTTGTTTGTCCACACTTTTTATTTCATTTGTGCATCAGTCCACTCCTTATTGCTGCCTGCCATACCTGGCTGAGATTACTGCAGGCAGGGAGATAGTAGCTGCCTGCCATACCTGGCTGAGATTACTGCAGGCAGGGAGATAGTAATTGTAGGACATTCCCTGTTTTTTTTTTTTTTTTTTTTTTTGGTGGGAGATTAAGATTGGCAATTTGGCATTTCTGCTAGAGTGCCATCCCTGTGTGTGCCATCTCTCTCACATAGTGGGCCATAGAAAGCCTTTTCATTTTTCTGTATTTTTTTTTTGTGGGGTGTATAAATTCTCCCTGATAAAAATACAGTGGGAGATTAATATTGGCCTTTGGGCTTGTGTGCCAGTCCTGAGTGTGCCATCTCTCTCACAAATAGTGGGCCATAGAAAGCCTATTTTATTTTTTTGGGGGTTTTATAAATTCTCCCTGAAAAAAAGGGAGATTAATATTGGCCTCTGGGCTTGTGTGCCAGTCCTGAGCGTGCCATCTGTGCCAGCCCTGAGCGTGCCATCTCTCTCACAAATAGTGGGCCATAGAAAGCCTATTTAATTTTTTTTTTGGTTTTATAAATTCTCCCTGAAAAAAAGGGAGATTAATATTGGCCTCTGGGCTTGTGTGCCAGTTGTGAGCGTGCCATCTGTGCCAGTCCTGAGCGTGCCATCTCTCTCACAAATAGTGGGCCATAGAAAGCCTATTTAATTTTTTTTTTGGTTTTATAAATTTTCCCTGAAAAAAGGGAGATTAATATTGGCCTCTGGGCTTGTGTGCCAGTTGTGAGCGTGCCATCTGTGCCAGCCCTGAGCGTGCCATCTCTCTCACAAATAGTGGGCCATAGAAAGCCTATTTAATTTTTTTTTTTGGTTTTATAAATTCTCCCTGAAAAAAAGGGAGATTAATATTGGCCTCTGGGGTTGTGTGCCAGTTGTGAGCGTGCCATCTGTGCCAGTCCTGAGCGTGCCATCTCTCTCACAAATAGTGGGCCATAGAAAGCCTATTTAATTTTTTTTTTGGTTTTATAAATTTTCCCTGAAAAAAGGGAGATTAATATTGGCCTCTGGGCTTGTGTGCCAGTTGTGAGCGTGCCATCTGTGCCAGTCCTGAGCGTGCCATCTCTCTCACAAATAGTGGGCCATAGAAAGCCTATTTAATTTTTTTTTTGGTTTTATAAATTTTCCCTGAAAAAAGGGAGATTAATATTGGCCTCTGGGCTTGTGTGCCAGTTGTGAGCGTGCCATCTGTGCCAGCCCTGAGCGTGCCATCTCTCTCACAAATAGTGGGCCATAGAAAGCCTATTTAATTTTTTTTTTTGGTTTTATAAATTCTCCCTGAAAAAAAGGGAGATTAATATTGGCCTCTGGGGTTGTGTGCCAGTTGTGAGCGTGCCATCTGTGCCAGTCCTGAGCGTGCCATCTCTCTCACAAATAGTGGGCCATAGAAAGCCTATTTAATTTTTTTTTTGGTTTTATAAATTTTCCCTGAAAAAAGGGAGATTAATATTGGCCTCTGGGCTTGTGTGCCAGTTGTGAGCGTGCCATCTCTCTCACAAATAGTGGGCCATAGAAAGCCTATTTAATTTTTTTTTTGGTTTTATAAATTTTTCCTGAAAAAAGGGAGATTAATATTGGCCTCTGGGCTTGTGTGCCAGTTGTGAGCGTGCCATCTGTGCCAGTCCTGAGCGTGCCATCTCTCTCACAAATAGTGGGCCATAGAAAGCCTATTTAAATATTTTTTTGGTTTTATAAATTCTCCCAGAAAAAAAGGGAGATTAATATTGGCCTCTGGGCTTCTGTGCCAGTCCTGAGCGTGCCATCTGTGCCAGTCCTGAGCGTCCCATCTCTCTCACAAATAGTGGGCCATAGAAAGCCTATTTTTTTTTTTTTTTTGGGTTTTAGAAATTCTCCCTGAAAAAAAAAGGGAGATTAATATTGCCCTTTGGGCTTGTGTGCCAGTACTAAGCGTGCCATCTCTCTCTCTCTCTCAGTCAGTGGGCCATAGAACGCCTATTTTTGGTTTTATTTGTTTTCTAAATTCTCCCTGAAAAAATCATTTTATTTTATTTGGTTTCTAAATTCTTCCTGATAAAATCATATTTTTTTTATTATTTTTTTTTCTAAAGTCTCCCTGAAAAAAAAAAAAAAAAAAAAAAAACAGTGGGAGATTAATATTGGCCTTTCTGCTTGTGTGCCAGTCTTGACTCCTGGGTGCGTCATCTCTCAGTCAGTGGGCCATAGAACGCCTATTTTTGGTTTTATTTGTTTTATAAATTCTCCCTGAAAAAATCATTTTATTTTATTTGGTTTCTAAATTCTTCCTGATAAAATCATATTTTTTTTATTATTTTTTTTTCTAAAGTCTCCCTGAAAAAAAAAAAAAAAAAAAAAAAACAGTGAGAGATTAATATTGGCCTTTCTGCTTGTGTGCCAGTCTTGACTCCTGGGTGCGTCATCTCTCAGTCAGTGGGCCATAGAACGCCTATTTTTGGTTTTATTTGTTTTATAAATTCTCCCTGAAAAAATCATTTTATTTTATTTGGTTTCTAAATTCTTCCTGATAAAATCATATTTTTTTTATTATTTTTTTTTCTAAAGTCTCCCTGAAAAAAAAAAAAAAAAACAAACAAAAAAAACAGTGGGAGATTAATATTGGCCTTTCTGATTGTGTGCCAGTCTTGACTCCTGGGTGTGCCATCTCTCTCTCTCTCTCTCTCTCTCTCCAATTGTGGTCCATAGAAAGCCTATATTTTTTTCCTTGATTTGGGTTCCAAAATCTACCAGAGAAAATAACTACATCAATCATTGGTAGAAAAATATTGGCCTCTGGGCTTGTGTGCCACTCCTGACTCCTGTGTGCGTCATATCTCAGTCAGTGGGCCATAGAACGCCTATTTTTGTTTTTATTTGTTTTATAAATTCTCCCTGAAAAAATCATTTTATTTTATTTGGTTTCTAAATTCTTCCTGATAAAATCATATTTTTTTTATTATTTTTTTTTCTAAAGTCTCCCTGAAAAAAAAAAAAAAAAAACAAACAAAAAAAACAGTGGGAGATTAATATTGGCCTTTCTGCTTGTGTGCCAGTCTTGACTCCTGGGTGTGCCATCTCTCTCTCTCTCTCTCTCTCTCCAATTGTGGTCCATAGAAAGCCTATATTTTTTTTCCTTGATTTGGGTTCCAAAATCTACCAGAGAAAATAACTACATCAATCATTGGTAGAAAAATATTGGCCTCTGGGCTTGTGTGCCACTCCTGACTCCTGTGTGCGTCATCTCTCAGTCAGTGGGCCATAGAACGCCTATTTTTGTTTTTATTTGTTTTATAAATTCTCCCTGAAAAAATAATTTTATTTTATTTGGTTTCTAAATTCTTCCTGATAAAATCATATTTTTTTTATTATTTTTTTTTCTAAAGTCTCCCTGAAAAAAAAAAAAAAAAAAAAAAAAAGGGAGATTAATATTGGCCTTTCTGCTTGTGTGCCAGTCTTGACTCCTGGGTGTGCCATCTCTCTCTCTCTCTCTCTCTCTCTCTCTCTCTCCAATTGTGGTCCATAGAAAGCCTATATTTTTTTTCCTTGATTTGGGTTCCAAAATCTACCAGAGAAAATAACTCCATCAATCATTGGTAGAAAAATATTGGCCTCTGGGCTTGTGTGCCACTCCTGATTCCTGTGTGCGTCATCTCTCACTCAGTGGCCCATAGAAAGCATATAGTTTGTTACATTTGTTTTCTAAATTCTCCCTGCAAAAATCTATTTATTTTTTTTTTGGGGGTTTCTAAAGTGTTCCTGAAAAAAAAAAAAATAAAAAAAAAATAATAGTGTGACATTAATATTAACATTTGTGCTTCAGTGACAGTCCTGCGTGTGGGGCATCTCTCTAATTTGCAGCCACCAAAAAAAGAGTGTGTAACATTGGGCCTGATTTTCGCTGTGGTCTCACCAACCTGTAAAGGGGTAGCTAAATCATACTGAAGTTATAGCTCACCGTGTAAGTTGTGTGACTGCAACAAATAACGTTAGTTTGGTTACGTTTTTAAAACAATGAGGAAGTCTAGTGGAAGAGGTCGTGGCCGGGGGCGTTCATTGTCAGCTGGTAATGAGGGTAGTGGTAGTGGTGGAGCATCAGGTGGTCGTGGGGAAAAAAATATTGCACCTAAGTCTGGAGCTGTGGAGCCAGGTTCGTCGTCCGGCTACAGAAGGCCTCGAACGCTCCCTTTTCTGGGATTAGGAAAACCGCTTTTAAAGCCGGAGCAGCAAGAGCAAGTTTTGGCTTATCTTGCTGACTCAGCCTCTAGCTCTTTTGCCTCCTCTCGTGAAACTGGTAAAAGTAAAAGCAGCGCGTCGATAGTGGATGTTCACGGTCAGGGACAAGTCACTTCCTTGTCCTCTTCAGCAAAAACAACAACAGAGAAGAATGCAGCAGGCGACACAACGGGTTACTCCATGGAGCTCTTTACACATACCGTCCCTGGCTTAGAAAGTGAAGCAGTTAACAGTCCATGCCCATTACAAGTTGAATCTGACATGGAGTGCACTGACGCACAGCCACAGCCAGACTACTATGCTGGTCCTTTGACTCAGACCACAACATTGCCCTCGCAGGGTGCTGATCAAGAATCAGACCCTGATGAGACTATGTTGCCCCATCACGAACGCTATACCACCGACCGACACGGTGACACAGACGAAGTTGCACACGAGCTACAAGAAGAGGTAATAGATGACCCAGTTCTTGACCCCGATTGGCAGCCATTGGGGGAACAGGGTGCAGGCGGCAGCAGTTCTGAAGCAGAGGAGGAGGAGGGGCCGCAGCAGGCATCAACATCGCCACAGGTTCCATCTGCCGGGCCCGTATCTTGCCCAAAACGCGTGGCAAAGCCAAAACCTGGTGGAGGACAGCGTGGCCATCCGGTTAAAGCTCAGTCTGCAATGCCTGAAAAGGTATCCGATGCTAGAAAGAGTGCAGTCTGGCATTTTTTTAAACAACATCCAATTGATCAGCGCAAAGTCATCTGTCAAAAATGTTCTACTTCCTTAAGCAGAGGTCAGAATCTGAAAGGTCTCAATACTAGTTGCATGCATAGACATTTAACCACCATGCATTTGAAAGCTTGGACTAACTACCAAACGTCCCTTAAGGTTGTTGCACCCTCGGCCAATGAAGCTAGTCATCAACGCAACATCCCTTCCGGCAGTGTAGGACCACCATTTAGCGCACCACCTGCTGTATCTGTGCAGGTATCTTTGCCAGGCCAAAGCAGTCAGGGTCAGGGAATCACCAGTTTCGTAGTAGGAAACACTGCATCTAGGGCACCGGCGGCAACAATACCATCTCCCACCGTCTCTCAGTCTGCCATGTCCACCGGCACCCCCGCTAGTTCCACGATCTCCAGCTCTCCAGTCCAGCTCACCCTACATGAGACTATGGTTAGAAAAAGGAAATACTTAGCCTCGCATCCGCGTACACAGGGTTTGAACGCCCACATAGCTAGACTAATCTCGTTAGAGATGATGCCCTACCGGTTAGTTGAAAGCGAAGCTTTCAAAGACCTGATGGACTACGCTGTACCACGCTACGAGCTACCCAGTCGACACTTTTTTTCCAGAAAAGCCATCCCAGCCCTCCACCAGCATGTTAAAGAGCGCATCGTCCATGCACTCAGGCAATCTGTGAGCACAAAGGTGCACCTGACAACAGATGCATGGACCAGTAGGCATGGCCAGGGACGTTACGTGTCCATCACGGCACACTGGGTAAATGTGGTGGATTCAGGGTCCACAGGGGACAGCAAGTTTGGGACAGTTCTGCCTAGCCCACGGTCTAGTAAACAGTTGTCTGTAGCCGTTCGCACCCCCTCCTCCTCCTCCTCCTCCTCGTCCTCCTGCAGAAGCAAGAGCTCGTCCACAGACCGCAGTCGCACAAACACTCCATCCGCACCTGCCACTGTTGCACACCAGGTCTCCCATTATGGGGCAGCTACTGGCAAACGTCAGCAGGCTGTATTGGCTATGAAGTGTTTGGGCGACAATAGACACACCGCGGAAGTTCTGTCCGAGTTCTTGCAGCAAGAAACGCAGTCGTGGCTGGGCACTGTAGATCTTGAGGCAGGCAAGGTAGTGAGTGATAACGGAAGGAATTTCATGGCTGCCATCTCCCTTTCCCAACTGAAACACATTCCTTGCCTGGCTCACACCTTAAACCTGGTGGTGCAGTGCTTCCTGAAAAGTTATCCGGGGTTATCCGACCTGCTCCTCAAAGTGCGTGGACTTTGCGCACATATCCGCCGTTCGCCTGTACACTCCAGCCGTATGCAGACCTATCAGCGTTCTTTGAACCTTCCCCAGCATCGCCTAATCATAGACGTTGCAACAAGGTGGAACTCAACACTGCACATGCTTCAGAGACTGTGCGAACAGAGGCGGGCTGTTATGTTTTTGTGGGAGGATACACATACACGGGCAGGCAGTAGGATGGCAGACATGGAGTTGTCAGGTGTGCAGTGGTCGAAGATTCAAGACATGTGTCAAGTCCTTCAGTGTTTTGAGGAATGCACACGGCTGGTTAGTGCAGACAACGCCATAATAAGCATGAGCATCCCCCTAATGCATCTGCTGATGCAAAGTTTGACGCACATAAAGGATCAGGCGTCTGCACCAGAGGAAGAGGAAAGCCTTGATGACAGTCAGCGATTGTCTGGTCAGGGCAGTGTACATGACGAGGTACCGGGCGAAGAGGAGGTGGAGGATGAGGAGGATGATGGGGATGAGTATATTTTTAATGAGGAAGCTTTCCCGGGGGCACAGGAAATTGGTGGCGTGGCAAGGCCGGGTTCTGGTTTTTTGAGGGACACAAGTGACGTAGATTTGCCTGCAACTGCCCCTCAACCAAGCACAACCGCAGATTTGACAACGGGAACTTTGGCCCACATGGCGGATTATGCCTTGCGTATCCTCAAAAGGGACACACGCATTACAAAAATGATGAACGATGACGATTACTGGTTGGCCTGCCTCCTTGATCCTCGCTATAAAGGCAAATTGCAAAATATTATGCCACATGAGAACTTGGAACTAATATTAGCAACAAAACAATCAACTCTTGTTGACCGTTTGCTTCTGGCATTCCCTGCACACAGCGCCCGTGATCGTTCTCACACGAGCTCCAGGGGCCAGCAGACCAGAGGTGTTAGAGGGGCAGAAATCAGAAGTGGCGTTGGCCAGAGGGGTTTTCTGACCAGGTTGTGGAGTGATTTTTCTATGACCGCAGACAGGACAGGTACTGCAGCATCAATTCAAAGTGACAGGAGACAACATTTGTCCAGTATGGTTACAAACTATTTTTCATCCCTTATCGACGTTCTCCCTCAACCGTCATTCCCATTTGATTACTGGGCATCCAAATTAGACACCTGGCCAGAATTGGCAGAATATGCATTGCAGGAGCTTGCTTGCCCGGCAGCTAGTGTCCTATCAGAAAGAGTATTCAGTGCTGCAGGTTCAATACTAACAGAAAAAAGGACTCGTCTGGCTACCCAAAATGTAGATGATCTAACCTTCATTAAAATGAACCACAACTGGATTTCAAAATCTTTTGCCCCACCCTGCCCGGCTGACACCTAGCTTTCCTATGAAAAGGTCTTGCCTGTGGACTATTCTGAATGACTTTTCCAATCTCGTAATTTTCTTCACCTGATTGTCCAGCATACGACATGTTTCCACCTCACGAAATGGCCAAACTCCCCACACGGGGCCGTGCTATCGCCACTTTGCGCTTGGACCCTTGAGAGTGCTGTTTGTCTGAAGAGGTGGGTGTGGCCGCTTTTGGTCGACGGCACTGCCACTGGGTCCCTCATAGTACAATAAAGTGTCTCTGGCGGTGGTGGTGCGCACCCAACGTCAGACACACCGTTGTAATATGAGGGGCCCTGTGCCTGTACCGCCGGCCACAAGACACTTCCCCCCCCAGCTCAAACAGTGCTCTACCACTAGCAAAATTATCTCTCACAGCTTCACCAATGTGTAGTCTAGGCGCTGACATCCTTCAATGCCTGGCACTGACAATACCATTGTTTTGACATTTTTGTTATGTTAGGCCTTCGAAGCCTGTCTGCGGTCCCTTCTTTCTACAACTACTACACTGACCAGGCCACTGCTGGCCGTGTTACCCTGGAACCAATTTAAAAGTGCCTACAGTCAGCCCAATTTTGTTATGTTAGGCCTTCGAAGACTGTCTGCGGTCACTCCTTCCACTAGACTTCCACTGACCAGACCACTGCTGCCCGTGTACCCCTGCAACCAATTTAAAAGTGCCTACAGCCAGCCCAAGTTTGTTATGTTAGGCCTTTGAAGCCTGTCTGCGGTCACTCCTTCCACTAGACTTCCACTGACCAGACCACTGCTGCCCGGAACCAATTTAAAAGTGCCTACAGCCAGCCCAAGTTTATTTTGTTAGGCCTTCGAAGCCTGTCTGCGGTCACTCCTTCCACTAGACTTCCACAGACCAGACCACTGCTGCCCGTGTACCCCTGGAACCAATTTAAAAGTGCCTACAGCCAGCCCAAGTTTGTTATGTTAGGCCTTGGAAGCCTGTCTGCGGTCACTCCTTCCACTAGACTTCCACTGACCAGACCACTGCTGCCCGTGTACCCCTGGAACCAATTTAAAAGTGCCTACAGCCAGCCCAAGTTTGTTATGTTAGGCCTTCGAAGCCTGTCTGCGGTCACTCCTTCCACTAGACTTCCACAGACCAGACCACTGCTGCCCGTGTACCCCTGGAACCAATTTAAAAGTGCCTACAGCCAGCCCAAGTTTGTAATGTTAGGCCTTGGAAGCCTGTCTGCGGTCACTCCTTCCACTAGACTTCCACTGACCAGACCACTGCTGCCCGTGCACCCCTGGAACCAATTTAAAAGTGCCTACAGCCAGCCCAAGTTTGTTATGTTAGGCCTTCGAAGCCTGTCTGCGGTCACTCCTTCCACTAGACTTCCACAGACCAGACCACTGCTGCCCGTGTACCCCTGGAACCAATTTAAAAGTGCCTACAGCCAGCCCAAGTTTGTAATGTTAGGCCTTGGAAGCCTGTCTGCGGTCACTCCTTCCACTAGACTTCCACTGACCAGACCACTGCTGCCCGTGTACCCCTGGAACCAATTTAAAAGTGCCTACAGCCAGCCCAAGTTTGTTATGTTAGGCCTTCGAAGCCTGTCTGCGGTCACTCCTTCCACTAGACTTCCACAGACCAGACCACTGCTGCCCGTGTACCCCTGGAACCAATTTAAAAGTGCCTACAGCCAGCCCAAGTTTGTTATGTTAGGCCTTCGAAGCCTGTCTGCGGTCACTCTTTCCACTAGACTTCCACAGACCAGACCACTGCTGCCCGTGTACCCCTGGAACCAATTTAAAAGTGCCTACAGCCAGCCCAAGTTTGTTATGTTAGGCCTTGGAAGCCTGTCTGCGGTCACTCCTTCCACTAGACTTCCACTGACCAGACCACTGCTGCCCGTGTACCCCTGGAACCAATTTAAAAGTGCCTACAGCCAGCCCAAGTTTGTTATGTTAGGCCTTGGAAGCCTGTCTGCGGTCACTCCTTCCACTAGACTTCCACTGACCATACACTGCTGCCCATGTACCCCTGGAACAAATTTAAAAGTGCCTACAGCCAGCCCAAGTTTGTTATGTTAGGCCTTCGAAGCCTGTCTGCGTCCTGTTCTTTCAACTACAACTACACTGACCAGGCCACTGATGGCCGTGTTCCCCTGGAACCAATTTTAACTTGCCTACAGCCAGCCCTATGTTATTATGTTAGGCCTTCGAAGCCTGTCTGCGTCCCGTTCTTTCAACTACAACTACACTGACCAGGCCACTGATGGCCGTGTTCCCCTGGAACCAATTTTAACTTGCCTACAGCCAGCCCAATGTTAGGCCTTTGATGCCTGTCTGCCGTCACTCCTTCCACTAGGCCTCCACTGACCTGTCTATTGCTGCCCGTGTACCCCTTGAACCAACATCATTAAATATAAAAAAAATTAATTTGATTATAAAAAATAAGATCGTGTTGAGATCTCAAATGCAGACATTTTAACAATCAAAACAAACACACAACAAATATCTGGAACTGTACTACAAAGGTCCAACAGCTACAATTTCTTTCTCCTGCAAGAAGTTAACTGAAAGTTTTTTGGAGTTGTTAACACAGATATGGCATCCACCGAGTGTTGTCCTGTCGCGTCTCCTTTAAATTATTTCCAATAAGATGTTAAACTATTAATTTAATAAAATCAATAATTAAAAAAATAATTGAGTAAGTCAAAAGCACATTGCAAATAAACATTAATTACAAATCAAGAAGCATGGCGCGTCCGAGGGTGAGTAGATACCGAATAAGAATATAATCACCCTCGGACGCGCAATGCTTATTTACAACAGCCTTCCTTCCTAAGAATCAGCCCTTTCGTGGTGTAGAGAGAGGTTGTGTTACACTCCAAGGTGTTCCCCGAATTGCCTTTCATGAGCTTCGATCTTCCGGCTCTCGTTTAGTAGTTGGTGGAAACTACGCTGCATTAGGCCTACAAATTTGGTATGGGGTGTAGAGACAGGTTGTGTTACACTCCAAGGTTTTCACCAGGTTGCCTTTCCTGAGCTTCGATCTTCATGCTCTCGTTTAGTAGTTGTAGAAAAGTACGCTGCATTAGGCCTACAAAATGGGTATGGGGTGGAGAGAGATGGTGTGTTACACTCCAAGGTGTTCCCCAGGTTGCCTTTCCTGAGCTTCGATCTTCATGCTCTCGTTTAGTAGGTGTCGGAAAGTAGGCTGCATTAGGCCTAAAAAATGGGGAATGGGGTGGAGAGAGATGGTGTGTTACACTCCAAGGTGTTCCCCAGGTTTCCTTGCCATTGCTTCGGTCTTCCGACTCTCGTTTAGTAGTTGTAGAAAAGTACACTGCATTAGGCCTAAAAAATGGGTATGGGGTGGAGAGAGATGGTGTGTTACACTCCAAGGTGTTCCCCAGGTTGCCTTTCCTGAGCTTCGATCTTCATGCTCTCGTTTAGTAGGTGTCGGAAAGTAGGCTGCATTAGGCCTACAAATTGGGTATGGGGTGGAGAGAGATGGTGTGTTACACTCCAAGGTGTTCCCCAGGTTGCCTTTCCTGAGCTTCGATCTTCATGCTCTCGTTTAGTAGGTGTCGGAAAGTAGGCTGCATTAGGCCTACAAATTGGGTATGGGGTGGAGAGAGATGGTGTGTTACACTCCAAGGTGTTCCCCAGGTTTCCTTGCCATTGCTTCGGTCTTCCGACTCTCGTTTAGTAGTTGTAGAAAAGTACACAGCATTAGGCCTACAAAATGGGTATGGGGTGGAGAGAGATGGTGTGTTACACTCCAAGGTGTTCCCCAGGTTGCCTTTCCTGAGCTTCGATCTTCATGCTCTCGTTTAGTAGGTGTCGGAAAGTAGGCTGCATTAGGCCTAAAAAATGGGGAATGGGGTGGAGAGAGATGGTGTGTTACACTCCAAGGTGTTCCCCAGGTTTCCTTGCCATTGCTTCGGTCTTCCGACTCTCGTTTAGTAGTTGTAGAAAAGTACACTGCATTAGGCCTAAAAAATGGGTATGGGGTGGAGAGAGATGGTGTGTTACACTCCAAGGTGTTCCCCAGGTTGCCTTTCCTGAACTTCGATCTTCATGCTCTCGTTTAGTAGGTGTCGGAAAGTAGGCTGCATTAGGCCTACAAATTGGGTATGGGGTGGAGAGAGATGGTGTGTTACACTCCAAGGTGTTCCCCAGGTTTCCTTGCCATTGCTTCGGTCTTCCGACTCTCGTTTAGTAGTTGTAGAAAAGTACACAGCATTAGGCCTACAAAATGGGTATGGGGTGGAGAGAGATGGTGTGTTACACTCCAAGGTGTTCCCCAGGTTGCCTTTCCTGAGCTTCTATCTTCAGGCTCTCATTAAATTGTGGTTAAATGGAACAACTGCATTTGGCGTACTAGTTGGTTTGGGGCCTACTATCGGTGTCTGCCACTCCTTGCTGTTCTCCTGGTTTCCTGTCCTGAAATTCCATTTTTAGCCTCTCGTTAAGTAGTTGTTAATGTTAGACTGCATTTGGCCTACTAGTTGGGTTGGGGCCTACTATCGGTGTCTGCCACTCCTTGCTGTTCTCCTCCACTGAACAAAGCTGTGCCGCCTGTTTACTACGGTTGCCAATTTTGAACTGCATTTCGACTACTTACTGATTTGGCCCTACTCTCTGTGTCAGCCTCTCATTCCAGTTGTCCTCCACTGCAATGCCCCCTGGTTATTCCTGTGTTACCAATTTTGAACTGCATTTAGCCCACTTTCTTCTTTGGGCCTATATCTGTGTTTCCACTTCATCGTGCCCATTGCCCAGCCAGTGATAGATGAGTCTGCTGGTACATTGACCCATAACGCAACATTCCCCGTGCACGCTACACAACAACATTGTGACCCTGCTGAAAGTCAGGTTGCTCTTCCCGCATACCATACCACCTTACACGGGGACAAAGAGGAAGGTGCAGATGAAAGTGCAGGTTCCTTCATCAGGTGGGGGGAGGAATACTAGTTGGCGACGTCACTGGCACAGGGCCTCTCATAGTACGCAAAAGTGTTGCTGCCGGTGGGAGGCGCCCCCGCCGTGCAAACACACCGCTGTACTTTGAGGGGCCCTGTGCCAGTGCCAATGCCAACGAGTGGGTCCCCCCTGCTTGCTCAGGTTCACAGCACTTGCAAAGTTGAAATACTTACCTCTCCCTGCTCCACTGCCGTGACGTGGTCCAGATTTCCTGGGCCCACTAATTACTTGAACCAGCCCTACCCCCCACAACTTTAGCCAAATGACCCCCAATTTCAAATGCCTTCCAATTATTATAAGGTAAATTACGCTTGACAAGCTTCATTAAGAAGAATGGATGGTTTTGACATTAAAATGGGCACTCTAGGTGTTTTCCTGGCCCCCACTCACTGCCGACTATGCTGCCCCATTGACTTGCATTGGGTTTCGTGTTTCGGTCGATCCCGACTTTACGTCATAATCGGCCGATTTCACTCGACCCGACTTTGGACATAGTCGGGTTTCGCAAAACCCGGCTCGACTCTAAAAAGGTCAAGGTCGCTCAACTCTAGTTACGAGTTAGCAGCTGAGTCCCCGCTGCATACATTAATTTCCCAGTGGTATTGGGTAAAATGGAGCCAGATGCGTTGCATGTGTCATTGAGCCGAGATCTAAATCTGGGCATACACTTGCAATTGGCACCATTTTCCTGAAGTTCACCGTGAGGTCAATGTGGGCAGCGAGAACTCGGCTGCTGCCTCACACTTGACAAGACACCCACTCCTAGCCCAAGGCCCATAGCATTTCCCCACTCCTGCCACCATCAGTATCCTACAATAGTGACCCTGCTCCTTCCTCCTGGTACCCTGCTCCAACAATGCTGCACCCCCCGGTAAAAATGTGGGGAGAAAATGTGTCTTATAGTCCTAAATACAGTATTTCACCTGCTGTATATTTGTATTGTCTTACATACATATATATCTAGATGTAAGCTCGATAACGGGTCCCTCAATTACAACTACTGTGGTGTTTGTAATGTCTCTACGTTAATGAAAGGCTTAGTTACGGTCATGGCCAAAAGTGTTGGCACCTGTGAAATTGTTCCAGAAAATGACGTATTTCTCCTAGAAAATTATTGCAAATACACATGTTTAGTTGTACACATATTTATTTCCTTTGGGTATTAGAACAACACAAAAAAAGCAAAGAAAAAAGGCAAATTAGATATAATTTCACACAAAACCCCCCAAACCCCAAAATGGGCCAGACAAAATTGTTTGCAACCTTAACATAACTACTGTTTTCAACTTCATGACCAGGCCAAATTTTACAATTCTTACCAGTGTCACCTTATGTGGTAAAAACTATGAAACGCTTTAATGGATCCAAGTGATTCTGAGAATGTTTTTTCGTGGCATATTTTGCTTCATGATCATGGAAGAATGTCTTCGATATGACTTGCTTTCACTCGTGAAAAAATCTGAAATTTGGTGAAAATTTTTAAACATTTAATTTTTATGCCCTTAAATTAGAAAGTTATGTCACATAAAATAATTAATAAATAACATTTACCACATATGTCTACTTTACATCAGCACAATTTTTGAAAGACATTTTTTGGTTAGGAAGTTAGAGAGGTTAAGAATTGACAAACAATTTCTAATTTTTCCAAGAAAATTTACAACACTATCTTTTTTGGGACTAAATCACATTTGAAGAGACTCTGAAGGAAATAAATGACAAAAAATATCCTCAGGTGCTTCACGGGAATTACTGGAATGTGGAAGGAAAAAATGAACATTTAACATTAGTTCACAAAATTTTTTCTTAAGACCTAAATTTCTTTATTTTCACAAAGGAAACAGAAGAAAATGGACTTCAAAATTATTTGTACAATTTCTCCTGACTACGCCAATACCCTGTATTTTTGGGGAAAAGTGCTTTTTGGGTGCTCAGCAGGGCTTGGAAGGGAAAGAGAACTGTTTGATTTTTTTAACACAAAATTGGCTGAAATCAAAAGCGGACACCATGTCTTTTTTTGTGGAGCCCCTGGTGTGCATAAACAGTAGAGACCCCCCACATGTGATCCCATTTTGTACACTAGACCCCTCAAGGAACTTATCTTGATATGTGGTGAGTACCTTGAGCCCCAGGTGCTTCACAGAAATTTATAACGTTGAGCTGTGAAAACAAAAAATACAATTTTTTCCACAAAAATGTTCTTTTACCACCACATTTTTTATTTTCACAAAGGGAAACAGGAAAAATGGACCACAAGTATTGTTCTGCAATTTCACATGAGTACGTCAATAGCCAATAAGTTGGGGGAAGGTACTGTTTGAGTGCATTGCAAGGCTCTGAAGGGAATGAGCAGCATTTGACTTTTTAAATGAAAAATTGACGGAAATCATTAGCGGATGTCATGTTGCGCTTTGAGTGCCCTTGATGTGTCTAAACAGTGGAAATTCTCCTCAAGTGGCATCATTTTGAAACTAGACCACTCAAAGAATGAAATAGATGTGTGGTGAGCATCTTGAACCCCCAGATACGTCACAGAAGTTTATAACATTGAGCTGAAAAAATTTAAAAAATAAAATTTTTCCTGCAAAAGCGTTTTTTTAGCCTCAATTTTTTTATTTTCACAAGGGTAACAGGGGAACTTGGACCACACAATTGGTTATGCAATTTTTCTTAAATATGCCATTACCCGATATGTGGGTGAAAACTACTGTTTGGGTGCACGACAGGGCTTGGAAGGGAAGGAGTGCCTTTTGACTTTCTAAATGCTAAATTTGCTGGAATCATTGGTGAACTCCATGTCCCATTTGGAGAACCTCTGATGTGCCTAAACAGTGGAAACCCCTCACAAATGACCCATTTGGGAAACTAGACCTCTCAATGAATGTTTCTAGATGTGCAATGAGCACCTTGATCCCCAGGTACTTCGTAGAAGTTTATAACATGAAGCTGAAAGCCTGAAAATCTAATTTTTCCCACAAAAATATTACTTTAGCCAGATTTTTTTTATTTTCACAGGGCCAAGGGGAGAATTGCACCACATAAATTGTTGTGCAATTTCTCCTTAGCACGCAGATACCCCATTTGTGAAGGAAAACTACTGTTTGGGCTCAAGGCAGAGGTCACAAGGGAAAGAGCGCCATTTGACTTTTTGAACACAAAATTAGCTGGAAACAATAGAGAATGCCATGTCCCGTTTGGAGAGGCCCTGATGTGCCTACCCTATATGTGGGAGAAAACTATTGTTTCAGTGTATGGCAGAGCTCATAGTGTTGTGGACTAAAGGAGTGACGTTTTGAAATGCAGACTTTGATGGAATAGTGTAAGGGTGTCATGTCGTGTTTGGAGAGCCCCTGGTGTGTCGTAACAGTGAAAAAAAACCACAAATAACCCCATTTTGGAAACTTTACCCCTTAAAGAAATTATCTAGATATGTGGTGAACACCTTGAACTCCCAAGTGCTTTACAGAATTTCACAATGTTGATCTGTGAAAATGAAAAAAATAAAAAAAATTTCCGACAAAACTATTGTTTTAACCCCAAATTATTGCATTTTCACAAGGATAGCAGGAGAAAATGAACCCCAAAATTTGATGTGTAATTTCAAATGCTGATACTCCTTGTGTGGACAAAAACTACTTTTTAGGCACAGCACAAAGCTCAGAAGGGAAGAAGCACCATATTGGAGTTTCAGATTTTGCTGCAATGGTTTGAGGGTGCCAAGTTACTTTGGCACAGCCCCTGAAGTGTCAGAACAGCAAAGAAAAACCATATATGACCTCATTTTGTAAACTATACTCCCCAATGAATTCATCTGGAGGTGCGCTGATCATATTGACAGCACATGTGCCTCACAAATTTTTATACCATTGGGCAGTGAAGAAAGATTAATTACATATTTACCACTAAAATTTTGTTTTAGCCCCAAGATTTTAATTTTTCTAAAGGCTAATAGGTGCCATGACCCACTGGGAGAACCATTGAGGTGCTAAAACAGCAGAACTCCTCACAAGTGACCCCATTTTACAAACTACACATCTTGATGAATTATTCTAGGGTTGGAGTGTACAGTGTTCATTTTAGGACATGATTACAAATCAAAGTCAAACATCAGAAATACTCTGTCTGATACCTCATTCTGATACTTGACTCTTATACCTGACTTTCACACATGGTCACAAATCAAAGTCAAACATCAGAAATAACATCAGAAATACTCTGTCTGATACCTCATTCTGATACTTGATTCTGATACCTGACTTTCACATATCAAAGTCACAAATCAAAGTCAAACATCAGAAATACTCTGTCTGATACCTGATTCTGATACTTGAGTCTGATACCTGAGTCTGATACTTGACTCTGATACTTGACTCTGATACTTGACTCTGATACCTGACTCTGATACTTGACTCTGATACTTGACTCTGTAGGAGTGATCATTTTAACACCACAGGTGTGCCACAAAATGTTATACCATTGGGCTGAGAAGAAAAATAAATACATTTTTACGACAAAAAATTTTTTTGATTTTACATATCCGCAAGCAGAAATGGCTAAAATGGCAGCCAAATTTGTCCCACAATTTCTTCTGAATGTACAAATACCCCTTATATGGCTGTACAGTACTGCCTAGCGATACGGCGAGAGTCAGGAAGGACGGAGCGCTATTCGCATCCTGGAACCCAGATTTTCTGAGAAGAGTTTGCAGACTAATGTGTATGGGAACAACAAACTGACTGATGGTAGAGTGTTGTCAGTTGGCTATTGGACATATGCACGGCCTTATTGAATAACATTAGTTCGAGTGTGATCCAATGTTTTGACGGATCGCGCTTGGACTGAAACTATATTCATTTGCATGAGCCCTTATGATGGTTCATTAATGAGACATCTTGGAAATCCTCTCTGAGGACACTAGCTCTTTCGAAATGTTATTGATTTACACACATCCCGCATTTTCACAAAACACAGTAGTTAAAACATGATGTTTGTATTAGAGATGGATGATTAATCTGAGTATACACAACATGTCACAGAATGACTTTGATCCAATATACAGACATTTTTAACAATCCAGAACAATGGAATATTCTGGTGTGTGAACATGAGAGCTTGGTCTTTATTTAAGCTATCTCAAAGATACGTCTAGATAATTTGAGTGTGACTGCCTCATCAAACGATCCAACGTTAAGGGTTCATTGCCAACTATTCATGTGGTGTATAAATAGAAAAACAACTCCATGAAAATTGATGGGTGGTTCTTATTAAGAGATTCAACCAAAAATGTAGACCACAACTTAACATATTGCTAAATAGTTGGGCTTGAATGCCCAAGTGTTGATAAATGATCATTTACGGATAAAAAGAACATTGAAGCTGAATGTTATAGAGTTTTGTGTTAACCATTTGTGACATGAGGATGATATTTCATTGTCTACAAAATAAGAATCTAAGGATGGCCTCTTGTATTATCAACGACGGAGAGAAGCCAATCAAGATTGGACAAAAACATATCTTTATAGATCTATTACCATTTTTGAACGGTATACTTCGGCATGTCATGTTGAGTTATCTGTCTAGTTTCTCTAACGTAGATGCAATGCCTAAAAGTAGCCAAATGTATTAGACACAAGTAGGTTGATGTTAGAACAAGCTTTGAATAAACATCTGATAAGTGATTGATTTGTAGCTGCAGCCTTACAAGATTTACAGCAAAGGACAATGAATGATCTTAACAGGACTATTTTGGTAAGAAAGACTTTTTATAAAGTAGTGATTAGTGATGGGCCAACAGTAAAGTTTGTGGTCTGTACTGGACACCCAGTGCCTGTGCATGGACCCTGGGGAGCAAACAAGAAAATAAGTGTGTATATAATAGTCAAGATTACCCAAATTGATTACATCAAATTCATTTTTATTAAACAACACAAATGAACAACACATTAAATAAAAACAATTAAAAAAGCCAAAAAGATGGCTGAACAAATGACCACTAGACGGTCCATGTAGGGACCAATCAATAGCCTCCTCCAGTGCTAGCTGCAGGCAGACTAAATATAATGGTTCTACTTAGTAATGTTTATACCACAAAGTGCAAAAATAATTATCAGACCATAAAAACCTCTCATGCATTAGTGCCTGGTAATACTAATATGATATAAGCTCCACAAAACATTGACATTGTCCTGTGATTTATATGCATATTTGTCATTTTGGCTGTTTTGTGGAACTTACAGTTAGGTCCATATGTATTTGGACAGAGACAACATTTTTCAAATTTTGGTTAGAGACATTACCACAATGAATTTAAACAAAACAATTCAGATGCAGTTGAAGTTCAGACTTTCAGCTTTCATTTAAGGGTATCCACATTACAATTGGATGAAGGGTTTAGGAGTTTTGGCTTCTTAACATGTGCCACCCTGTTTTTAAAGGGACCAAAAGTAATTGGACAATTGACTCCAAGGCTATTTCATGGACAGGTGTGGGCAATCCCTTCGTTATGTCATTCTCAATTAAGCAGATAAAAGGCCTGGAGTTGATTTGAGGTGTGGTGCTTGCATTTGGAAGGTTTTGCTGTGAAGTAAACATGCGGTCAAAGGAGCTCTCCATGCAGGTGAAACAAGTCATCCTTAAGCTGCGAAAACAGAAAAAACCCATCCGAGAAATTGCTACAATATTAGGAGTGGCAAAATCTACAGTTTGATACATCCTGAGAAAGAAAGAAAGCACTGGTGAACTCATCAATGCAAAAAGACCTGGGCGCCCACGGAAGACAACAGTGATGGATGATCGCAGAATAATCTCCATGGTGAAGAGAAACCCCTTCACAACAGATAACCAAGTAAACAACACTCTCCAGGAGGTCGGCGTATCAATATCCAAATCTATCATAAAGAGAAGACTGCATGAAAGTAAATACAGAGGGTTCACTGCACGGTGCAAGCCACTCATAAGCATCAAGAATAAAAAGGCTAGACTGGACTTTGCTAAAAAAACATCTAAAAAAGCCGCACAGTTCTTGAATAACATTCTTTGGACAGATGAAACCAAGATCAACCTCTACCAGAATGATGGAAAGAGAAAAGTATGGTGAAGGCGTGGTACAGTTCATGATCCAAAGCATACCACATCATCTGTAAAACCCGGCGGATGCAGTGTGATGGCTTGGGCATGCATAGCTGCCAGTGGCACTGGGTCACTAGTGTTTATTGATGATGTGACACAGGACAGAAGCAGCCAAGTGAATTCTGAGGTATTCAGAGACATACTGTGTGCTCAGATCCAGCCAAATGCAGCCAAACTGATTGGTCGTCGTTTCATACTACAGATGGACAATGACCCAAAACATAAAGCCAAAGCAACCCAGTAGTTTATTAAAGCAAAGAAGTGGAATATTCTTGAATGGCCAAGTCAGTCACCTGATCTCAACCCAATTGAGCAGCATTTCACTTATTAAAGACTAAACTTCAGACAGAAAGGCCCATATACAAACAGCAACTGAAAACCACCGCAGTGAAGGCCTGGCAGAGCATCAAAAAGGAGGAAACACAGCGTCTGGTGATGTCCATGAGTTCAAGACTTCAGGCAGTCATTGCCAGCAAAGGGTTTTCAACCAAGTACTAGAAATTAATATTTTATTTAAAATTATTGAATCTGTCCAATTACTTTTGGTCCCTTTAAAAACAGGGTGGCACATGTTAAGGAGCTGAAACTCCTAAACCCTTCATCCAATTTTAATGTGGATGTCCTCAAATGAAAGCTGAAAGTCTGAACTTAATCTGCATCTGAATTGTTTTGTTTAAAATTCACTGTGGTAATGTCTATAACCAAAATTAGAAAAATGTTGTCTCTGTCCAAATATATATGGACCTAACTGTATATCACCGTATCACATTGGTATTACCAGGTATTAATGCATGCCATTTCTGGAGTGGCTGAAGGTTGATTTTCTTAGTTTGGGAGAAGGCCAATATGTATGGCTGCTTCTTAGCATATTAATATCAGCCCCCAGCTGTCTTCCTAGCCTAAGTTGGTTATTAATTTTTGTTAGGTGGTCCCCTATTTTAATAACCAGTAAAGGCTAAGTAGACATTTGCTAACTGATAATAATAGCCTCGGAAGCTTCATGTTTATTACACTCTTTCCTGGCTATAAATATCATCGCCCAGCTGTCAGTTTTCCCTCAGCTGGTTAATAAAATTTGGGAGACCATGTGCCATTTCTTTTAAACTTATTTAATTATAAGCTAAATACATGTATACATGTACAATAAGCTGCACTGCAATAATTATATAACTCAATTACATCTATGTATCTCGCTGTCTATCTATCTTTCTATTTCTATAACTAAAAATGAAAAAAATAGCGCACCACAAGCAATAGCAAAAAGTAAAGATAGTGAGTGCAAAGTCCCCCCAGGCACCACCAAACCTCAATAGTATCCAGGCAACAATAGAGGCAGCACTCCAAGGTCAAACATATGAGTAGTTTATTGACCAATTATGATGGCAACATTTTGTTCCAAGAAAGGAACTTTATTAAGCAATACAATGTTACACATGTGATATACAGTATATAGGTACATCAATCATCAATAATTCCCTTGTATCTAGCTTCCTCTATAATATCTTTAATCTTCCTCAAATATCAAATGTAGGATCTCCGTTAAATCTATAATACAGGTCTGTGTCAGCTAATTGATGCTCGATTTCAACCATATAGTCACATGTATCCATGACAAGGCCGGCACCACCCTTGTCTGCAGGCTTGATGGTGATGTCGCCATGCTGGATCTACACCTGTAGGGCCTCAAACTCCTCTGTAGTCAAATTTAGATATGTATCCACATCACAATACCCCTGTTTAAGTTTTAAAATATCATTTTTAACAGCAGTTATAAATGCCTCTTTAACGGAAATATTCAGATTAGTTAACAAATCGCTGCCTTTTTATAAAAACAAATCATGTGAACATAATTCACATCCCTTAGATCCCCTATTAGTTGTATTTTTAGAATACCTGTATTTAAGTTTTATAAATCTATATAATTTCTAAAAAGATATTTCCAGCTCAAACCAGTTAATGTGTGAAAATGGCGTTAAATGATAGACCTTTACTTAGTATATTTAGTTCTCTATCAGTTGAACGTTTTTTGAAAGGTTAACACAAGGTTGGTTCTTTTCATCTCGTTGTCATCTGCCTCAGTTGAGACATCTTGATTTTCTGTCTTCAGTTTCTTTTGGGTCCGATGATGCTGCCTTCTGCCTCTTCATGTCCGTTTATGTCGCACATTTGGGAATCCAAAAGTCGACCTAAAAATATTATCACTAGAGGGCATAGTTATTAAGTCTTTTAGTTGTAAAATTATCCTCTCTTGTCTGTTGCTTAAACATTGAGCCATTTTTTTGCCAATTGTAAGTAAAGTCATTCTGATAGTCCTCAGTATCACGTTGCCATTTGCCCCTGTTAATGTCTTCCATTTCACCACATATCTTAAATTATCAATTATGAACATTCAGGTTTTAATAATTCCTCCAATTTTGATTCCATTTCACTGAACCCTTGATTTGAGGACTGTATCTTATGCTACAAATAGTCTATACTACGCAGCAATATATCCATTGCATACTTATTGGAAATTGATGCAAATTTATTACAAAACACTGTATTACTAAGGAACACAACTTATGTTTGAATGTACAGTACTGTGTATTTGTTTTGCCATGTAATGTTCATTTATAGTATAAAGATGCAGTTGGAGAATAACTAAACGTTTTCAATCTAACCGATACTTGTGTTTTAAGTCCATTGTTGAATGAGTACATAAAAATTCAGCATTTCCCTCAATTGCTATCAGTATCCTGTCTTCATCACGTGCAGTATTAGTGAAGACATCATGTCCATATTTGGAGATACTGGCAAAGGCAGGAGATGCTGCGGGCTCCACGCTGGTAGGATGGGGTGTTCAATGGCAGCAGGAGTTGTGCCATGGCTGTGGCACCAGACTGGTATAACGAGGTGATCAGTGGCGCAGGGGCTGCGCTGACATTTTGTGAAAGCCTGGAGCCCCCATCTTCCATACTTTCTAATGCAGCGGAATCTGGGAAAATGGCCACCAGAGGCAGCACATGCGCCATTGATATCTCAGGAGTCAAGATCTCAGGAGATGAGATCTTACTGTCGAGATCTAAATTTGCGCATGTGCCACTTCCTGCTATCACGCTACAGAGAGAAGAAAAAACCCCGGGAGCGGACCCTCTGGGTCACGGCCCCAGAGCCCCCAAGGGTGAGCAAACCTGGTGGATGCGCCCCCTACACAGGGAGCGTTAGGAGCAGGCCCTAGGAGGATGGAACCGCAGCTGCCGGAGCCAAAGGGACGACTGGGTCAAGACGAGGTAGCAGGATGAAAGGGAATATGCAGGAACCAATAATAGCTGAAGCGGAGAGCTGTAAATGAAACAGAAACAGTAAATGACGGTAACACAGAGGAAAACAGACACAGGGTAAGACCATAGGACATGGACAGTACGAAATAGGGAAAGGGCGGAAATAGGGAAGGCACAGGAGTGGTAACAACCTAACAAAAAGGACAAGGGGTAGGCTGATAAGAGAGAGAACAGGAAGGGCCTGAGGATGACGAATGGACACCTAAACAAAAGGTGTCACAGCAGCGAAGATTCGCAGGTGCCTTACTTGGGTAAGCGCCGGACTAAAATACCCGTTGGGCGCCGCCATATTGGAGGCGGAGCCACCAGGTCACGACCTCCCAGAATCCCAGGCGGCGGAAGAAGCGCTACGGCACATGCGCGAACCATCGGAGCGCCTGGAGCCGGAGAAGCTGGGCAGAATGCAGCCAGAAGAGACGTCGGGAGCGTGCCGGCCGGACAGGTAAGTTTGAGCGGTCGTGACACCCGCAGCCATTTTCCATGAGTCCACCGCATAGAAGAGTATGGAAAGTGCTGGGCTCCGGGCATTCACACCAAATGTTGGTGGAGCCCCTGCACCACCGAACACCATGTTGTACCAGCCTGGGGTCTGCAGCCATCGCCCGATTCCTGCCACCACCACCCCCTGAAGCTTCTGGCAGTAGAGACCCTGGGGTCCCGCTCCACCGAAGCTACAAATCGGATTATAACACACCTCCATTGTCCCAAAAAAAAATTGGGAAAAAATGTGCATCTTATAATCTGAAACCCCACAGTATGGTTTGGGGGAGGGGGAATCACTTTTTCACATGGGGCCCTGTAGGCTTGAATTTTTTTTGATAATAAATACCTTTATTTAAAACTACATTTTGTGTTTACTTATGTTATTTTTGCATAATGTTTAAATTTGTTTGGTGATCTGAAACATTTAAGTGTGACAAACATGCAAAAAAATAGGAAATCAGAAAGGGGCAAATACTTTTTCACACAATTGTATGTATAAAAAATTGTATAATTTCTTATTTTGTCACACATCTTTATTTCTTATTTTTTATGATATGTGTAATTGTAATAACAGAGGAATACAGTGGCTTGTGAAAGTATTCACCCCTTTGCTTTTTACCTACTTCAATTTGTGTGTAATGCATCAGCACTAAATATTCTAAGTTGGTGAAATGAAAAAGTATAATCATAAATAAAATTTATGGGATCAAATAACTAAAAAATGGCATTTACATATGTATTCACTCATTTTGCTGCAAAGCTCCTAAAAATTTCTGGGCCAAGCAATTTCCTCTATAATTCTTAAGGCCCCGTCACACATAGCGACGCTGCAGCGATACCGACAATGATCCGGATCGCTGCAGCGTCGCTGGAGAGCTGTCACACAGACAGCTCTCCAGCGACCAACGATCCCGAGGTCCCCGGTAACCAGGGTAAACATCGGGTAACTAAGCGCAGGGCCGCGCTTAGTAACCCGATGTTTACCCTGGTTACCATCGTTAAAGTAAAAAAAAAAAACGCTACATACTTACCTATCGCTGTCTGTCCTCGGTGCTCTGCTTCTCTGGTCTGGCTGTGAGCACAGCGGCCGGAAAGCAGAGCGGTGACGTCACCGCTCTGCTTTCCGGCTGACCGGCGCTCACAGCCAGACCAGAGAAGCAAAGCGCCGAGGACAGACAGCGATAGGTAAGTATGTAGCGTTTGTTTTTTTACTTTTAGGATGGTAACCAGGGTAAACATCAGGTTACTAAGCGCGGCCCTGCGCTTAGTTACCCGATGTTTACCCTGGTTACCAGCGAAGACATCGCTGAATCGGCGTCACACACGCCGATTCAGCGATGTCAGCGGGACCTCAACGATCAAAAAATGGCCCAGGCCATTCCGACACGACCAGCGATCTCACAGCAGGGGCCTGATCGCTGGTACGTGTCACACATAGCAAGATCGCTACTGAGATCGCTGTTGCGTCACAAAACTTGTGACTCAGCAGCGATCTCGCTAGCGATCTCGCTATGTGTGACGGGGCCTTTATGCTTAGTGAAAGAAGGAAGTTCACCTGTGCAATCTGAGTCACATGATCTGTCAGTATATACACTTTACCTTTTCTAAAAGGTCACAGAGACTGTAACATCATTAAACAAGAGGCACCACTAACCATAGAACACCAAGAAGAACAAGGAGCTTCCCATAGAAGTTAGGGACATAGTGTTTGAAAAGTACAAATCAGGGTTGGATTATAAAAATAAAATTCACTCTCTGATGATTCCCTGAAGGACCATCAAATGGAAACAACATGGTACAATAACAAACCTACTAATATATGACCGCCCACCAAAACTCTCAACCTCGGCAAGGAGGGCATTAATCAGAGAGGTGGCACAGAGACCAAGTGAAACCCTGAAGGAGCTACAGAGTCCACAAGCAGAGACTGGAGTATCTGTACATACGAGCACAATAAGCCGTACACTCCATAGAGGTGGCCTTTATAGAAGAGTGGCCAGAAAAAAAGACTTTGCTTACAAAACTTTTAAGGCTCATTTTGAATTTGCCAAAAGATATTGGTGGGAGACTCCCCAAATGTATGGTGGAAGATGCTGTGGTCAGATGAGACCAAAATTCAATTTTTTGGCCACCAAGGTAAATGTTATGTTTGGCACCAAAGCAACACAGGTAATCACCCCAAGAACACCATTTTTGGCAGCAGGGACAAGAAAAATGATCTAAGTTGAGGGTAATAAGAATGGTGTAAAATGCAGGGATAATCTTGAGCCAAACCTGTTTCAGTCTGTCAGTGATTTGAGATTGGGATGAAGGTTTATCTACCAACAAGATAATTACCCAAAGCATACTGCTAAAGCAACACTCGAGTGGTTTAAGGGGAAACATGTAAATGTTTTGGAGTGCCCTTGTTATAGGCAAGACCTTAATCCAATTGAGACTCTATGGTCAGACTTGAAGATTGTTGTTCACCAGAGGAAACCATCTAATTTGGAGCTGGAGCAGTAGTTTTGATTTGAGGAATGGGCAAAAATCCCAGTGGCAAGATGTGGAAAGCTCATAGAGACTTACCAAACTGACTCGCAGCTCTAATTTTAGCAAGGGGAGTCTCTACAAAGTACTGACTTTAGGGAGTGAATAGTTTTGCATACTGAAGTTTTCAGTTATTTTGTCTTATTTGTGTTTGCTTCACAATAAAGAGAAAACCAAATGTTCACAGCTGTTGGCATGTTCTTTACTTGATCTGATGCAAACCCTAAAAAAAATCTTAAATTCCAGGTTGTGAGGTTGCAAAACGCAAAAAAATGCCATGGGGGCACTTTTTCAAACCATTGTAGCTAGTGCTAAGCAAAACCATGGCCAACACTAGCCAAAGGCTAATGCTAGTCTAAAAAGGATTACCCTACCCACTAAATAGTGTGAGCCATTGCTGTAGTGTAATGTTTCTAGTCATTCACTTTCATGCCCTCAGTCTGTTATTTTTCTCTATTTTTTTCTGCCCCTTTCTTCTGTCTAGTCTCTTCTCTTGTCTCCTCTGGCTCCTGGAAGGAGATTCAATACTGACTAGATCCTCCACTCTCAATGGTGCAGTGGGTAGAGCCAGTAGGTGCTGTGGCTAAAAGAACCTAAAAGTGGTGGAATTTAAAGAAATTTCTCCCCTCCACTATCTATCCTTAGTATGTCTGGAGGATCGCTTGTCATGCCATTAAGAATCTCCCCTGCAGTTAGGAGACTGAGACTGCCGCTGTCAGCAGAAGGCCGCCTTAGGCAAGATTCTCATCTCACCTCATGACAGATGCAGCCCCTCTTAAATCCCTTGTAATGACTGATCATGGTGCTCTAATGTTGGTACAGTGTAACAAATTACTCGGAAGTGAAGACATTTACACAAATTTTTTAGTAATCCTTTTTAGTTGATGTATTTTGTCATAAACAAACCAATCATCATTTATCAAAACAGTTGCAAATTGAATGTAAAAGTCATTTTAAAGGGCAATATTCGCACATACAGTACGCTGGGGTGCACACAAATCCAGAATACTGCTGGGACATAATGACTTTCTCTCTTTTCATTTATCATCTTTTTGCTTGTCGCCCATTGTTAGGCAGTGCTTATTATCTTTTGCTCATTGTATGCCGTCTAATCCATTTATATTGCCTGTTTGAGTTGGCGTCCATTGTTATTTTGTTTCTAAGCCCATTGTGCTGTTTTGAACAACACACAAGACCAAAGAGCTGGAACAGAACAATAGTTATTGAGGAAATAGTTGGCGAATATTACAGTTTATTCGTATAGGGCCACGTTATCACAATGTTCAGTTGGTTTAATAATTATCATTACGTCGAGTGCCTATTTGTGGATTTGCATTTGTAAAACTCTGACATTGTTGTATTTTTGTAATCTGAGTTGCCTCAAATATTTATAAAAGTTAATATATTGTTATTCGTAGTCCATAGAAAGTTTACCGGGTATGATGAGAAAAATCAACAAAATTAAACAATAACATAAATCAACACATTTTTATATACAACAGAATGTATGGATTGTCAGATGGACATGCACGGAGGTGGCAGAGACCCTCATCTGCCTCCTCTCTCTCCTTCCTGGTATGTGTGTTGTACTGTAATGCCATGTGTATTAATGTATGTGCTCTGTTTGCCTTGTTTTAATGTGTTACCAATGTACCATGTAATATATATGTATGCTAGCTTAGGGATAGGAAATGGTTAACTGAAGGGGCTGGACTTGCAGCCTCAAGGAAGCAGGAAGCTACTGCTTCCTAGTCAGAGCTCAGGCAGCACTGCTTGAGGCAGGGTGTATGTTCCCATCTGTGGAATAAGTGGATCCCCTTCTGGGACGGAGCTGAGCTCCGGCTGGGGAGGACATAGGCTGCCAGAGGACTGTCGGGTAGCAGGCACAAGGACTGTGTTGGTGCCTCACCAGAGACTTTGGCCCTGGAGAGCTTGTTGGGAGTCATGGACTTTGCTGCTGCAGCTGTTGCTGTGTCTAGAGACAGAATAGGAATCATTAATCTCTTGTTCATTTCTACACCGTTATTATTAAAATACAAGTTGCCACTGTTGGGCCCTATACAGTGTGGTTCATTCGGAGGACGATGTCCCATTATGGAGAACAGCTGCAGGACTGAGGTAACCCACTGTGACCTAGGGCTGGGAGTAGAACTGACATTTTATGTGCAAGGGGCCGGGGTGAGAACTAAATCTGCTGTAGTGGACTCGCCCACGACTACCACCCTGTGCCACCTTGTTACAGACATTCGATGGGTTGTCCAGGACTTGAAGATGTACAAATAATCGTGAAACAGTTGTTCTCCGGAATGAAAAAAATGCCAAATGCAAGACAATAACTTGTTTAGACCAGAATTCTATGTGTATGCCGCAATCACTATCGACAGCACATCAACTGTTTACACAGGACAATATGCATCAAAGAAAGATGATTCTTAACTCCTGCTTAAAAATTCTTGCACCAGACGAATGTGCATTTTGCTCATTCTGGACTGTGGATGCATCTAAATAGATCGGTAATGACCTGAAGAACAAGCAAAACACTTTTTTAGCAGGCATAAGAATCATCGTCATTGGCGGCACAAATCCTCATGTAAAGAGTTAAAGTCCTGCTGATAACATGGTATTCTATGGACACAGAATGATTGTGTTAAAGAGGTTATCTGAAAAATATTAAAATTTGAGAGTCATCAGTGGTTGATATCTTTTAACGGCTAACTGAAAAGATGGCAATTAATAGCATTAGCAAATTTTCGAGACTACTCAGGTCTCTTCATCAGGCATAGTATAAATTGCGTAGCTTTCTACTATATGCACTAAGCTATTCTAGTCATAGCATACCTATGTTATTCTGGCTGGAGAATTTTCTTTGTAAGCGGTAAGGAGGTTCAGTAAGAATTAGTATTGTTTGGGTCAGTATGTTAATTAAAAAAAGTAAATAAAAAAAAAATACTGAGCAGTTTCTTAGCCAATGAGTTAAGTTAATTCAATTAAATAAACAGGTAACCAACAGCAAACCGTAGGGCTGGGGTTAACAGCAATAATGGCCACTGTTACACTGCCCAGTCGCTAGGTAGCCCCAGCCCCGATGCATAGTATTACGACCTCTGACCAGCATCATATTTACCAGTTAGCGCTCATTTATTACCCTTTACACAGGATGACTTGGCTTCAAATGGGCAGTGAACGATCTGTGAGAGATAGCTCACTGTACATAGGCCGTCATTGTCCTCGGCAGCACATGTCCTGTTTACACAGGACAACTCGCTGCCGAAATTAACAATCTTTGTGCAGATCATTTACCCGAGCAGTTTGCTCATTCATCTAGTCATCAGCAGCCTGTTTGGGCTGCAAGATTTTTGTGAAAAAGCCTTCCTAGAAAAACTCATTCATGATAATTATACAGTGTAAATAGATCTTAATGGTCCACATACTGCAAAATATATCATTGATTTTCATTTGACAAGTTGGCAGAATACCCCTAAAAATATCTTATATTTATGATCAGCTTCCACTGAAATTAGACCAAGAAAAAGTCACAAATTCTACATCTAGAAATCAAGAAAGCATCAAAAAAATTCTCCTTAACCACCATTGAGATCTGCTGATCCCATGATCTCCGCGTAGATAAAAGCCGTTGCTCCTTTTGATGTAGCTAAACCCACCTTTCCCTTGTTTGTTTTTCCTGTCAAATGAATTAAGTAAGGCTCTTGTGTAAGTTAGATACCAGAGTATATCATTACACTGAATAAACAAGAGACTGCAATTCGACACTGAAAATGACAGTTTACTGGGTCATAGAGTGCAAGATGACAGAACAACATTACAAGAGCAAAAAAATTGAAAAAAAGAAGAAAAAATTATTAGAATTCAAAAAATACATATTCTTGTTACTTCCTTGGAATTCTTTTGGTGCAAATCTAGTATGAAGTTGGATTGTTTTTTTGTGCGTTACTATTGTACCTATAAATGTGTCTTCTATGAGGCATGACCGTCTAAAAGGGACTGCGGAAATGATGGTGTTACTTATCAGATTGACTGTTTGGACCCTTAATGAAACCCACACTAAGTGATTCAGCTGGTGATAGAGACAGTAAACTTTCTTCCGCTTATATTAGTCACACTAAGAAAAGGATTTGAAGCTTCCTTTACGCACAATCAAGATGTAGTGAGGAAAAAGTGAAATTAGTCACGCTTGCTTCTTCTGATCCCCACGGCACATTTAGGACTTGGAACCATTTCAGCATAGTCCAATGATCAGGACTTCTCCTATCCGAAGACTTTTCAAGTACATGAAAATGTACATATCTAGTGTCATCTAACTTGCATTAATTGTGATTTACAGCTTGTGATTTACAGCTTGTGATTTACAGCTTGAGCTTCATTCAAATTTCTGCAAGTTTTAGAATTGTCAGGTATCCAAAAATGAGCTATTTCTACAGGATAAAACTGAGACAGAAACTGAAACAGAAGCTCCTAGCAGCACCCCCCATGACGATGGGAATAGAGCTTTAGAGGTGTGTCTTTTAGCGAGCTTGTTGACTGCTAGAAGAATTGTGAATGAAGCTCCGGAGTGTAATACAGGTTTTAACATATGATCAGTGCAATTCATTTAAAGCATCATTCCAGCCAGGGTGAGGGGTTTGAGTGCTGGAGCGGCGCTTCTAATCTGAGATCACTTACCTGAGCATTGTGCTCACCCGCTGCTGTCTTCACCTTTTATAGAAGCTGCTCCGGTCCAGCAGCTCCATCTTGTGACTGCAGCTTCTGACTGGCCAGAAGTTACATCACAAGCTCTCAATGCAAGTCTATGAGACCCAGAATGAGACAAGAATGAGGATCTTATAGACGTACATTGAACAGTGACCTCGGGCTCATCCAGAAAACATTGGAACAGCCGGCAGGTCATAAACTGCGGGAGACCGATAAGAGCGCCAGCAATAGAAGGGGAAGACGGCAGCAGGTAAATATGAGACACAGTGCAGGGACCTTAGATTCAAAGCACCACTCCAGTGGTAAAATAAAAAAAAGACCTCTGGAGTGGTGATTTAACCCCTTCATGACGCTGCCATTTTCCGTTTTTTCCTCCCCTTCCTCTCAGAACCATAAGTCTTTTATTTTTCTGTCCATATAGACATATGAGGGTTTATTTTTTGTTGGACAAGTTGTACTTTTGAATAACACCATTCATTTTATCACATAGTGTACTGAAAAATGGGAAAAAGCTCCCAGTGGGGAGAAATTGTGAAAAAAAACCACAATTCTGACATTGTTGTTTGAGAATTGTTTGTATGGTTTTGGGAGGTTGTGTTGATATTTTCCGATAGCGTAACATTTGTATTTTTCGGTTGATGGAGTTGTATGATGGCTTATTTTTTGCTGGACTAAACAACATTTTTATTGATACTATTTTGGGATAGATATGATGTTTATCTTTATTTTAAATCAAGCAAAAGGGGATGCTTTGAACTTTTTTACATATTTTTTTTAAACTTTTGTTTACTCTTTATTGTTCTTGTTAGTCTCCTTAGGGGACTTGAACCTGTGATCACAGCATCATTGCATATAGTAAGAATCACAGTCTCCTTTGAAGCCCCACTATAGCCATGACCTGCCAGGTTTGGGGAAGGCTCACCCTGTGAGCCCGCTCTATACACCCACTTCCGACTTGCAACGTACATGTACAATGGATGTCGTAAAGGGGTGAATGTGTGCCCTAAGGAATAATACAGGCTGTAGCTTAAAGGGCCACTGTCACCCCCTCCAGCCGTTATAAACTGAAAGAGCCGCCTTGTGCAGCAGTAATGCTGCATTTTAACAAGGTGGCTTTTAGTTTTTGGTGCATTTATTCCCAAAATAAAGCGTTTTATAACTTCTCCAAAATACCTGTCTTTATCCAGGGAGGCAGGTCCTCACTCCCCCTGCTTGAAACGCTACACTGCCGTCACTCAAATCTTCAGGGGCGCCGGGTGCCGCCCCCTCCGCGCTGTTTTAGCATGAAATCCGGCGCCTGCGCTGTGTAGTACTGTCTGGTGCAGGCGCAGTGAGCTCTGGCCATGTGACGTCACAGCCAGGCTTGCAGACTGCGCCTGTGCGGCCGCCCTGCCTATGAATCCCAGCCCCGCACTGTGCATAATGCATAACACACTGCGGGTCTGGGATTCCCAAGGTGGGTAGCCGCACTGGCCGCACAGGTGCAGTCTGCAAGCCTGGCTGTGCGTCACATGGTCAGAGATCACTGCGCTAGCACTCATCATCAGAGCAAGCTTATGCTGCATGGCTGGAGGTAGTTGGTGGTTGTCATTGGAGAAGATGTTTGGTGAATTTATCTGTGACTGTTGCTAGGTTTTGAGTGTGTAATAATTCCCTTTCTTCTACTTTGGTTTAACCCCATCCTTCACTCCCCGGTGTTTACCTCTGTTGTTTATGTGTGTATATTTCTATGG
This sequence comes from Ranitomeya imitator, assembly GCF_032444005.1. NCBI lineage: Eukaryota > Metazoa > Chordata > Amphibia > Anura > Dendrobatidae > Ranitomeya > Ranitomeya imitator. The sequence continues at coordinate 95,077,482 of NC_091291.1, forward strand.
TTGGTATTTTCTTTTATCCCTGTTCATATTACCTTGTTAGTTTGATTGGTGTATTGCGATAAACTACTATTCCCCTCTTCCCTGGGTGGGGGAAGGGTATAGACTGAGGATTGACTTAGGAGCTAAGGCTGCCCTGGCCTCCTCATCATTAGAGGTAATCTGGGGAACAGGGCGAGCTATGGCATCCCTAGCATTAAAAACAGGGAAGGAGCCCCTGGTCCTGGTGACACCTGACAACAGAGTCGTGACAAGTGTGCTGTCTTTGTTGGCAGGGAAATAATCCAAAGGCGATGGTAGGTTTCGATGTGATACATTATTGAGGCAATAAGTGTAGCTACATTAGTGTCTCAATAAAGTATGACATAGAAATCAACCACAACCTTTGGATTATTTCCCCACTAACAATGAAATCACACTCCTGGCTTACTACGACTGATATTCTTCTATCAATAAATTCTTGTACAGTCAAACCCTTTTCATCTAGCCAATGCTGTACTAAAAACTTCCATGCCTTATTGGGCATATTTGCAGTTGCAATCTTTCCTGGTTCATTATTCTCGAGGTTCTTCACAAAAAGCATGAAAGAACATTTACAGAATAGGAATTTTAAATTATATTTGATTATCTCATCCAAAACCTTTCTAGGTCCAGACAGGCCCACAGCATGTAGATCTGCCAATTGTGATTTACATCTAGGACACAGGGAAGTCGTCCATCAGCTCTATATCATATAAGGAATTTACATATTTTATAAATGTGATGCAATAGTTCCAGATGTGACAATCTATGTGCTGCGCTCAATGAAAATTGGGGAGCCCATTCTAAGATTTCCCTTTATTGCCCTTCTGTAATGGACCTTATGTTCCTTTCCCATTTTCTTTACTTCATGCTAGGTGTTTTGACAGTGCCAACTCTAATGGTTACCAGTAGAGCATTGAGATGACTGCCACTGAATTGTCCATACTGGCAACGCAATGTATTAAATGTTTTCAGAAATAAGTAAGAAACAGCCGCACTCGTGTGTTTGGTTTTTTCAAATGCAGAGGAGTAATTTATTATTTTCACCCCAGTGATAAAGCGAAGCTGAGGTCACCACAATAGTATAGCGGTACTGAGGTAACGTTTCGGCCCCGCTGTGGGCCTTTGTCAAACCTCACTTGTTGTAGAAAAAGAGTGGAAGATACCCCAAGAGTATGGGACAAATAGTAGCGTAAGGCAGGCTCCAGGGTAGAGCGAACGGCGTATATGCAGAGAAAATGTAGGTCAGGGAAGGGGGATCGCTCACAGTCCGTGGTCACCACAGGGACGCCAGCACACCGGACCCGCAGCACGGACTGTGAGCGCTCCCCCTTCCCTGACCTACATTTTCTCTGCATATACGCCGTTCGCTCTACCCTGGAGCCTCCCCTGCATTTGAAAAAACCAAACACGCGAGTGCGGATGTTTCTTACTTATTCGTGATTCTACTGGATGTTATCCTGGTTCAGCCTGCACCTACCCACATTAATCTGAGTGCACACCATTACTATTTCTATTAAATGTTTTCAGGGCATTCCATCTGTCACCCCATAATAAACTGTTGCAGCTGCGAGAACATGTAAAAAATCGTGTCCTCTTGCAACTGAGAGAAGGACTTGACTACGTCACTGGTCAGAATATCTGCCACTCTTCTTATGCCTTTTTCCTTTCACCGAACAATTCCTTCTAAATAAAATAAATTGGGAAGCCCTGGTGTATCCCAACAAGAACTTTACGGTGTAATCTCTTCCAACTCTTGAAATTCTCTTTCCATCTACAAAATCTTATGGATTAGGCTAATTTTCGGCATTCAATATGGCATTATTCTAAATTTGTAGGCTTCTAAAGCTTCATAGAAACTGGATATGCTTAGGTGTTACTGCAGCAGTAAATGTTTCTTTCCCCCTCCTCCTGTATACTCTGATCCATGAATATAGAGCAACTGTGCTGTCAAACAATACACCCCAGGATTGGACATCTTCAGACTTCCATTTTCCTTTACCCTAAACAGTGTTTCCAATTTAAGGGGAGATGGGTGCCTGTTCCATATAAATTCTCTGAAAACAAAGTTCATTTTGTAAAATGACCCCAGTGGGACCCACAGTGGAGAATTGTGTAGCATATATAACAGCTGGACCATCCATGCTCTTTTGATAAGATGTGCACCGAGTTCCAGCTACTGTTTGAACTTCATAATGACCAATATCAATTTAGGGACTCGTAATCCATGAAAGAAAATGTTTTCTTAACTCCTAGATGTTTGAACTCTGAGCCTGTCAACATCTTCTCTCTATTATCTATGAGGTGTAGTGTAGATTTAGAACAGTTATCAGTCAGTCAAGAAAATTGATTAAATCTTTCAGTAATGGAAATTGCCACTGGCAAGATAACAGATGCATGTCATGTCAAAAACAGCAGCGTGTCATCAGCATAATGTGCTAGTATATACTCCACATCCCCTCGAAGAAAGCTAACTATATCTAGGTGTTCTCTAATTATAGCGTCCAGAGGTTCTATAGCCATTGGGAACAGCGTAGAAGATAGAGGTCACCTCCGCCACCTGCCCCTGCCCGGTGCAAACAACTCTATGAAGCACTGCTTAGTAGTTTAATTGTATTTGCTTTTTGTATAACTGCAAATATAATTGTATAAACTGTATATGAGTTTATTTGAATGCTCTTGTTTTTCAGAGTGTTCAGACAGTGGGTTGGAATTTGCCATTGGCGCCACCATGACAGGCTGAAATGGATGGTTGCAGGAATATAGACTGCTTGACTTCAAGCCAATGAAAAGAGAGGTACGGATGATGTGAAAGCCAAAAAAAAGCTTAACCCTAGTGGAAAGCTTTTATGGGGGGATGCTGATGTGCTGGGCCACCAAGTTGTCATAACTGATGATAGAAGCTTGGAGGAGCTTGAAGATCATAAGCTTGTTCAAAGTGCATGACCCCAACTTGTGGGGTGTTTTTTAGAATTTAATCCCACATAATGTTAAAACATTGCCATATAGTGCTTAGAAAACACTGCCATACATAGATCACAAAGTACTAATATATAATGTCCAAATCATATTAACATCAAATACTCAATTTAAAAGACAACCTAATTCTGTTTTATAATCTCATGTAATAATCTCAATAAGTTGAGAGTTTGGTCCTGCAATTTTCAGATTCTTAAAAGGGTCCGGGCCGACATTGGAACTGAACATTCGGAGAATTAAACATGGACCACCAAGATTAAAAATAGATATTCTAGAAACACTGGGAATCAAACACCCCGGACATGTGGATACATAATCTGTCCATCTCCACTTGTCTCATAAAGCACCTGTTGACTGATGCATCAATGACTAACTTCTCCAAGAAGACTAAATTCAATCCTGCCTACCTACTGGGAACTCTCTGCTCCGAAGACTACATCAACGTATCCTATTTTTCCATCTTGTATCAAACATCAAATTCTGCGGTAGGTAGTAATGCATAGGCCTTTTCTTTCCACCAAGTCAATCCACAGTCCTTCTCGAATGTCATATCTTTTCATCATCACCAAGAGGGACAAATAAAAAAAAAATCTTGGCTTTCTTTTTGCTATACATAAACCCCATGAAAAGACTTTGCTGGAGACCAAACAATAGCTGAAGGTAACTAGAAAGATTTGTTCATTTGTAAAGACTTTATCACACACCTGGGTAGACAAGCTTCCTGCCGACCCTGTGAAGCTCTATTGTTTTCATGTCAGCAGTTTGCTTTCATAATGGTGTATACACAATCATTTTGATTAGCAATGAGCATGTAAAGAAAAATAAAATAATTTCTGGAAGAAAACTGAAATTGCAATTGAATATCTATTATTTAAAGGGGAACAAAATCCCCAAAAATATTTAGAAAAATACTTACAAAAATAATGACACACTTACCACAGTCATGATTTTGGATGTGTATGCTTGGTTTGTTGATCGATAACAGGAAAAAGCTGACATGTTATATATGTTCCCCATCCTGGGCCCATCCTAGTATTTATGCTTCCTATTCGGGTGTATATGTTCCTTAGCATGGGCCCATCCTGTAATATATTTTCCCCATCCTGGGCTCATCTTGGTGTATATGTTCGCCTTTCTGGTATATATATGTTCCACATCCTGGGCCCATCCTGATATATATGTTCCCCATCAAGGTATACATGTTCCCCAACCTGATATATATGTTCCCAATCCAGGTTTATATGTTCCCTATCATTGGCCCATCCTGGTATATATGCTCCCCTTCATGAGCCCATCCTGGTATATATGCTCCCCTGTTATGACCTGGTGGTTAGGAGCACCCGGAATGACCTGATAGTTAAACCTCATACAGGACGAGCTCTGGGATGTGGGAGCTCTGCTGACCGCAAGCCCTAATCCTATCACACACACTAGAAATAGCCGTGGAGCGCTCCTGACTCTCCCTAGATGCCTCGTCACAGCCTAAGAACTATCTAGCCCTAGAGAAAGAAAATAAAGCCTACCTTGCCTCAGAGAAATTCCCCAAAGGTAAAGGAAGCCCCCCACATATATTGACTATGAGTAAAGATAAAAGTCACAAACGCAGAAATGAAACAGGTTTCAGCAAAGGGAGGCCAGACTTACTAAATAGACAGAGGATAGGAAAGGTAATTTGCGATCAGCACAAAAACCTACAAAAGACCACGCAGAGTGTGCAAAAAAGACCTCCGCACCGACTCACGGTGCGGAGGGGCCACTCTGCATCCCAGAGCTTCCAGCTAGCAAGACAATATCATGAAAACCAGCTGGACAAGAAAACAATGAACAAATAGTGACTATCAGGAACTTAGCTTCTGCAGGAGAAGGCAGGTCACCAGAGAGATCCAGGAGCGAACTGAACCAATGCAAAAACATTGACAGCTGGCATGGAGTAACGATCAGAGAGGAGTTAAATAGAGCAGTCAACCAAAGGATAAACCACGTCACCTGTGTAAGGAACCTCAGAAGCAGCAGCTTCACTCACAGCCACCAGAGGGAGCCCATAGACAGAACTCGCCGAAGTACCATTCACGACCACAGGAGGGAGTTCGACAACAGAATTCACAACACTCCCCATCCTGGACCCTTCATGGTATATATGTTCCCCATCCTGAGGTATATGTTCCTGATCCTGAAGTATGTATATGTTCCCCATCCTGATATATATATATATATGTTCCCAATCCTGGTATATATGTCACCCATCATGGTATATATCCCCGATCCTGGTATATATATGTCTTGTATCCTGGGCTCCATCTGGGTATGTATATCCCCATCCTGGTATATATGTCCCTTATGCATGGCCCCATCGTGGTATATCTCCGATCCTGGTATATGTTCCCTGTTCTTCTATTGTTCTTTAATGCATTTAAAAAAATAAATGATTATACTCACAATCCTTTCGCTCCCCTACCACCCATACAAGTTGACCCCCATTATGTAGTAATATCCCCCATCCTGGCCTCCTTACTGGTATATGTCCCCCATCTTGGGCCCATCCTAGTATAGATATCCCCCAGCCTGAAATATATGTCCCTAATCCTGGCTCCATACTGATATATATATGTCCTCCATCCTGGTTTATACAGTATGTTCGCCGTCCTGGCCCATCCTGCTGTGTATGACCTCCATCTTGGTAAATATATCCCCCATCCTAGATCCAAACTTGGCATATATGTTCCCTGTCATAGGTCCATCCTGGTATATATGTTCCACATCCTGGTCCCATCCTGGTATATATGCTCCCCATCCTGAGCCCATCCTGGTATATATGTTCCACATCCTGGGCCTATCCTCCTTTATTTGTTCCCCATCCTGGACCCATCCTGATGTATATGTTACCTATCCTGGTATATAACCCTGATCCTAGATATATATGTCCCTTATCTTGGACCCCATTTGGGTTTGTATATCTCCATCACGGTATATATGTCCCTTATATTGGACACCATGCTGGTATATCTCCCATCCTGATATATGCCCCCCAGTCAGTAACTGTTCTTTAATGCATAGAAAAAATAAATTATTATACTCACCTTCCTTTCACTTCCCCACCACGCAGTGTCCTCTTCATGCAAGTTGACCCCCTTTATGTAGTAATGTCTCCATCCTAGCTCCATACTGGTATATATGTCCCCCATCCTGGGCCCATATTAGTATACATGTTCCCCATCATGATATATATGTCCCTCATCATGGCTCTATACTGATTTATATATGTCCTCCATCTAGGTATATATGTTCCCTGTTCTGGTCCATCCTGCTGTATGTGACCTCCATCCTGGTAAATAAGTTCCCCATCCTGGACCCAATCTTGGTGTATATGTTCCCTGTCTTAGCTCCATCCTTCCCCATCCTGGGCCCATCTTGTTATATATGTTCCCCATCCTGCTATATACTGTATACCCATACTGGCTCCACACTAGTATATATACTGTATGTTCCCTGTCCTGGGTCCATCCCGATGTATATGTTACCCATCCTGGTATATACTGTATACAGTACAGACCAAAAGTTTGGATACACCGTCTCATTTAAAGATTTTTCTGTATTTTCATGACTATGAAAATTGTAAATTCACACTGAAGGCTTCAAAACTATGAATTAACACATGTGGAATTATATACTTAACAAAAAAGTGTGAAACAACTGAAAATATGTCCTACATTCTAGGTTCTTCAAAGAAGCCACCTTTTGCTTTGATGACTGCTTTGCACACTCTTGGCATTCACTTGATGGGCTTCAAGAGGTAGTCACTGGAAATGGTTTTCACTTCACAGGTGTGCCCTGTCAGGTTTAATAAGTGGGATTTCTTGCCTTATAAATGGGGTTGGGATCATCAGTGTTGAGCAGAAGTCTGGAGGATACACAGATGATAGTCCTACTGAATAGACTTAGAATTTGTATTATGGCAAGAAAAAAGCAGCTAAGTAAAGAAAAATGAGTGGCCATCATTACTTTAAGAAATGAAGGTCAGTCAGTCCGAAAAATTAGGAAAACTTTGAAAGCGTCCCCAAGTGCAGTGACAAAAACCATCAAGCGCTACAAAGAAATTGGCTCACATGAGGACTGCCCCAGGAAAGGAAGACCAAGAGTCACCTCTGCTTCTGAGGATAAGTATATCCGAGTCACCAGCCTCACAAATCGCAGGTTAGCAGCAACTCAGATTACAGACAAGGTGAATGCTACACAGAGTTCTAGCAGCAGACACATCTCTACAACAACTGTTAAGAGGAGATTTCTGGTGCCAAAGATGTTATGCGAGAAGGACCTGCCATGACGTCACGGTCATGTGACATCATCACAGGTCCCTGGGACCAGAAGCTGCCGCGTACACCGCACACAAGCGCCAGGGGGCCTTGGAAGGTGAGTATATGTTTATTTTTTATTTTAAGTCTTTTTTAACCTGTTACATACGTGGCTGGGCAATATACAACGTGGCTGGGCAATATACTACGTGATTGGGCAGTATACTACGTGTCTGTGATGTATACTACGTGGCTCTGTGCTGTATACTATGTCGCTGTGCAATATACTATGTGGTTGAGCAATATACTACGTGGCTGAGCAATATACTACGTGGGCTGTGCAATATACTACGTGGACATGCATATTCTAGAAAACCCGTTGGAATCGGGCCACCATCTAGTATATATATATATATATATATATATATATATATATGTGCTTTTCTTTTTATTTCTAATGTGGAGAACTTCTTTTGGAAATCATGGTTGTTTTGTTTTATTCCTTAGGGAATTTCTTTATGTTAGCAGGATGTGTTCATTCACACTCTGATACTGTTGGTAGTCCCATTGCCAGAAAAACAAACACTAGATACTTACCTTCAGCTGTCTGTCCCCGGCGCTCTGCTTCTCTGCACTCCTCCTGCATCCTGTGTCAGCGCCGGCCAGCCGGAAAGCACAGCGGTGATGTCACCGCTCTGCTTTCCGGCTGACCGGCGCTGACAGTGCAGAGGAAAGCACAGCGCCGGAGGACAGACAGCTGAAGGTAAGTATGTAGTGTTTGTTTTTTTTAACGTTTACGCTGGTAACCAGGGTAAACATCGGGTTACTAAGTGCGGCCCTGCGCTTAGTAACCCGATGTTTACCCTGGTTACCGGGGACCTCTGGATCGTTGGTCGCTGGAGAGCTGTCTGTGTGACAGCTCTCCAGCGACCAAACAGCGACGCTGCAGCGATCGACATCGTTGTCGGTATCGCTGCAGCGTCGCTAAATGTGACGGTACCTTTAGGGCTAATGATAATCAATAGTTATACTACTGTTATCAGCACTTAGGGACAGATTGTGCTAAAGGGATCGTGTAGGACAGGATAGGGTGAATTGCACGTCTTTTATGCTGCAGTCTACAACTCATACGAAAACCCCTTCTCAGGGCTAATAATATTCTTTTTGCTCTATATTCAGCAAATTGTTCTGAGTAGGGAAATATTATACACCATTTTTACTGTGGCACTTATGTGTCAAAAGCATACAGCCAGATGTGGTTGGATCTCAATAGCATTGCCACATGGCTCCTGCAGTGCAACCAGTCCATCTGAAGTGTGCAAATTTTCCTGCAATAGTAATACTGCAATATTTTTCAGCAGTGAAACTTTATACAAAATTTTTTGTGCTACAGTTATACCTCAAGACAAAAAAAAGCATTGTTTGGTTAGAAATATCATCACTATATTGATTCTGCAGTCTACGACATCCATCTGAAGTGGGCACATTTTCCTGGCATTGTAATACTGCAATTTTTTTTTTGCAGTAAAATTTTAAACGGCATTTATCATGCTACAGTTGTGACTCTAAAATTAAAAAAAACATTGTTTGGTTAGAAATAACATAATTCTCCCCATGATTCTCCCTCCTCCCACCATGCCGATTTCCCAAAGACTCTGTGATCCCACAATTGGACACTCTAAAGATCTGTTACATTTCCATTTATAGATTATGGCCTCTTCACCTGTTCATTTCCAGTGGGACATGAGAAGATTGCATGTAGCGATGCCCAAATATGCTAACAAGAATGTGACGGTGGGAAAATGCAATTACTGTTGCAAGAGGTGGATGATCATGAGATACAATTGCCAGCAAGTGGTGTTGTTATATTGCAAGTCAGAAGCAGGACCAGGGTGCCGAAGTGGAAGACGAGGTGGTGGACGATAAATTTACTGACCCAACCTGGGAATGTGACATACAGAGCAAGGACAGCAGCACAAAAAACAGGCAGGAAGAAGCAGTGGGGTGGCCAGAGATACAAGGCGGGCAAATGTTCCCCAGAGCAACAACCTGGGTGACATTGTCAAATCAGGGGTTAATTGTTCCCCAGTATTGCGCATTTTTAAAGACAGTCCAGTTAACCCAAAAAGACCAATTGCAGCATCTGCCTTGCCAGCATTATCAGGGGAAGCAGAACTGCCAGCCTGACCACCACCAGCATGCTCAGGGACATGCAAGCAAAGCACCTGACTATTTGGGCCCAACTCCAGGGTCCAAAAACAGTGTCTTTAGGTGATGCCACTGCCTCTTTCTCTGTTCTAAGTGCATGTCAATCCCCTGTCCATGATGTTGGTGAAGATTACTCCCACCATGCATCTGTCAATGCACACTTGCAACCATCATCCATATCTTTGTTCCAGTGCAGCGTTCAGTTGTCCATACTCCAGTCCTTGGAGCACAAGTGTAAATTTGCAGCCACCCACCACCAGGCTATAATACTAAACGGTCACATTTTCAAACTGCTTGCCCTGGAAACGTTGTCAATATGCTTGGAGAGATGGAACTTTTCCTCAATCTCATGACGGCGGTAGACCCTTGGTACTTGGTCCCCAGCCGCCACTATCTTTTATGCTGTGCCATCCCGGACTTACCCAAGCATAACATCAGCTATGCCCTGAACAATGCTGTTAATGGGAAATTTCACTTAACCTTGGACACGTGGAGTAGTGCTTGTATCCAGGGATGCTACATATCCCTGATGGCACAATTAGTGAGCAATGTAGAAGCCGGGACACAGTCTTACACTGGGATCGAACATGTGCTGCCAACATTGAGGATTATGGGCCCTAGTTCAATCAGGGTTGCCCCCACCTGATGCAGCAATTCCTGTACCTCTCTCCTCCTCCGCACCCTCCATCTCAGAAAGTCAACATCAGTCACAATCTGGAAGCACTGCAGCACTGCCTCAGTCAACTGGCAACAAGCTCTGATGAAGCTAATCTGCTTTAGGCGACAAACTGCACACCGCCGTGGAGTTGTTGAAAGGTCTAACAAACCAGACTGATCTGTGGCTGTCGCCCCTGAACCAACAACCTGGCATGGGTGTGTATGATAATGACCGTAACCTGTTGGCAGCTCTCAAGCTTGGCAACCTCGCACACGTACCAAGCCATGCCCGCATGTTGAACAGAGTGGTTCAGCGTTTTTTCAAAACCTACCCAAATGCAGTGCTGCAGTAGCATGTGCATCTTCCAGCTCATCGACTAGTGTGTGATATCACTACATATTGGACTCAATGTTACATATGTTGGCAAGCTTTGTGAGCAGCAGAGGGCAGTAGTTGAATAACAGCTGAAACATGCCCATCAGTATACCGTGGCATGAGCTGTCTCTCTATGACTTGTAGGTCCTGGCCTGCCCTGCCACTAGCATTTTAACAGAGTGGGTTCTAGTGCTGCCGGGGATAATATAACCCATAGGTGCATTCACCTGTCAACTGAAAATGCTGACAGGCTGACTCTTATCAAAATAAGCAAATCCAGTGGGTTTTTTCTGGTCTATTCGCATGCACCCTTTCCCACCCAAACATGGGTATACACTTTAGGATTTCATCTTTTTTGTGTCGTCCTCCTCCTCTACCACCATATCAATAGGCTTCACGCTCTATACATTTTTTAAGAGTGTTTATGATGCATACGCTTCAGGATTTCATCTTTTTTGTGTCATCCTCCTCCTTCTCTACCTCCTCCTAATCCTCAGCCACTATATCAACAAGGTGATCATGCTACCCTCGCTATAAATTTATAAGGGTGTTTTTATGATTCCCTCATTAAGCGTTTTGAGAACATTCCTTGATATATATGTACACCCCCAGGGGTAAATGTTTTTCTGCCCATGCGCATTATCAGTCTGTGATAACTACTCCTTAAGAATGGGAAAAAATGTATTCTGAGGCCTTCCTTGTCTCTTCAAAGAGGTATTGGAGTGCCTCCTTCTAATTTTTGGCATCCCTTGCACTTAGTGCATACGTTTTACCAGTAGGATCCACCTGCTAGTAGAGGGAACATTTTGGGAAACCAAAAGAACAGGCAGATTCTATTAGTATATGAACCAGTGCCTTGTTGTGGGCTGTCAGATGGTCGTCAGATAGGGAGTTCTCACACTGCATACAGGAAACTTTGTAAAGTAAGCACAGTATATGCTGGTCTCCTTCATATTAGGCTGAGTAGATTCGAAACACTCCACTACATTTCCAAGCAGGGTTGATTAAATAACAGTCCTTCATGCTGCTACCTTAAACTAATAACTTTTTTCAAGGCTAATTCAAATAGATTATATTCTTTAATAATAACGCTCTTATCTGCAATTCATGTAGGGTGAGCTGTCACAGTAGGGCTAATGTATTACAGGCATCTAGTCAGGGATTATTGCATCTATTTTATAATTGTCTAAGGGGTACTTCCGTCTGTTTGTCCTTCTGTAATGGTTATTTGTTCACTGATTGGTCTTGGCAGCTGCCTGTCATGGCTGCCGCGACCAATCAGCGACGCGCATAGTCCGGAAGAAAATGGCCGCTCCTTACTCCCCGCACTCACTGTCCGGCGCCCGCATACACCCCTCCAGTCTGCCCTCACACAGGGTTAATGGCAGCGGTAACGGACCACGTTATGCCGCGGTGAAAAGCAGTCCGTTACCGCTGCTATTAACCCTGTGTGACCAAGTTTTTTACTATTGACGCAGCCTATGCAGCGCCAATAGTAAAAACATCGAATGTTAAAAATACTAAAAAAAAATAAAAAATGATTATATACTCACCTACTCCGCCTTTGCCGCTCCTCGCGATGCAAGCGGCACGTTCCGGTCGCACGGATGGTCTGGCAGAAGGACCTGCCATGACGTCACGGTCATGTGACCGCGACATCATCACAAGCCCTGTGCGCCTGCGCGGAAAGGACCTGCCGTGACGTCACGGTCATGTGACCGCGATGTCATGACAAGTCCTGCCAGACAAGGACCTGCCGTGACGTCACGGTCATGTGACCACGACACGGTCACGTGACTGCGACATCAGCACACCCTGGGACCGGAAGATGCCACCTGCACCCCACACAGGCGACAGTGCTACAACGCGCCTGCGGAAGGTGAGTATATGTTTATTTTTTATTTTTTTAACCTGTGTCATACGTGGCTGGGCAATATACTACATAGCTGGGCAATATACTACATGGGCTGTGCAATATGCTACATGGCTCTGTACTGTATACTACGTCACTGGGCAATATACTACGTCACTGTGCAATATACTATATGGGCTGTGCAATATACTATGTGGCTCTGTGCTGTATACTACGTCACTGGGCAATATACTACGTCACTGGGCAATATACTATGTGACTGGGCAATATACTACATGGCTGAGCAATCTACTATGTGGCTGGGCAATATACTACGTGGCTGGGCAATCTACTACATGGCTGGGCAATCTACTACGTGGCTGGGCAATATACTACGTGACTGGGCAATATACTACGTCGCTGGGCAATATACTACGTGGACATGCATATTCTAAAATACCCGATGCATTAGAATCGGGCAACCATCTAGTTATAATATAAAATCCTTGTTGATGCAACCTAAAAAAAATCAAGGTAGCATCTATTCTATTCCCTATTAGTATCGCTGTTAGCTATGTTTAGTGCAGAGATAGGTGCTAGGTATCTACTGCTGGAAATTAATGCTCATTCTGGTCACATACATCTCTTCCACAGTCTATAGCTTGATAGCTTTTTCCCATGCATTCATTGACAGATTCATGTTTAGATGTGTAAAATAAATGCTTGTGTTTATCCAGAGTTTGTTACTGCCACGTATAAGAAAAAATCCTTTGAGGGCCAATTCAAATCCCTTCTATATTCTTTAATAATACATCTCTTATCTGCAATTCATCTAGGGTAAGCTGTTGCAGTGGGGATAGCATATTACAGGCATTTAGTCATGTATTATTGCCTTATAAATTATAATCCTTGCTGGCGCTGCTGCTTTTTTCAATACAACCATTGACAGATTTTTGTTTTTTACGGTGATCTGTACTCAGAAATTTATCAAAGCTGCAGTGTTCCTTGTATTCCTCCAGAGTTTGCTGCTGCCACATTCAAGAAAAAAATATATTCAGGGCCAGTTCAAAACCCTTCTATATTCGAATAATAATAATAATCTTTATATAGCGCTAACATATTCCGCAGCGCTTTACAGTTTTGCACACATTATCATTGCTGTCCCGATGGTGCTCACAATCTAAAATCTCTATCTGTATGTCTTTGGAATGTGGGAGGAAACCGGAGGAAACCCATGCAAACACAGCGAGAACATACAAACTCCTTGCAGATGTTGTCCTTGGTGGGACTTGAACCCAGGACTCCAGCACTGCAAGGCTGCTGTACTATCCACTGAGCCACCGTGCTGCCAATTATTCTGCAATGATACCACTGTGATCTGCTATTCATATAGGGTGAGCTGTCCCAGTAGGGATACCTTATTCTTGGCATCTAGTCAGGGATTATTGCCCTATAAATTTTAATTCTTGCTGTTTAGCATAGGGATAGGTGCTATTAACTGCATTTAGTATAAGGATAGGTGCTATGTATCATCTACTGGAAATGAGTGTTCATTTGGGTCACACACATCACTTCCACAGTCCATAACTAGATTGCTTTTTTCTATACAGTCATTGACAGATTTTTTTATGGTGATCTGTACTCAGAAATTCAACAAAGCAGGCAAAATTAAATGATTTAATGTGTCCATTCAGAGTTTCACTGTAGCAGCTGTACGTAAGACGTAGTAGTGGGAGACTTTTCGCTACTGGAGCTGAAATTATCACTTCTGAATTCTCCAGTGCTTTATTTCCATCCATTTCTGGGTGCTTCTTGAAGTATGCTTAGGGTCATTGTCCTGCTGGAATACCCATGACCTAAGATACAAATCCAGCTTTCTGACACTGGACATTACATTGTGACCCTCAATCCTTTGGAAATCCTCACATTTCATGATGCCTTGCACACAGTCAAGGCACCCAGTGCCAGATGCAGCAAAACAACCCTAAAATATATTTGAACCTCCACCATATTTCACTGTAACTACTGTGTTCTTTTATTTCTTTGCCTCATTCCATTTGCAGTAAACAGTAGAATGATATGTTTTACCAAAAAGCTCTATCTTGGTCTCATGTTTCCACAAGATGCCTGCTGGCCCTCTATAAAAATATTGGGGGCTTTCTGCTGGCCATTTATAAATTGAGAGGGTCGGCTGCTGACCCTCTGCAAATATTCAGGGTCACCTGACGGCCCTGACAAAAAAAGTAGTGACTTTCAGAGCCCCTCCTTCATAAATTAAACAGGATGTCTCTGATCATGTCTCACGCACGATTTGGCTAGATAAGGTAGTAAAAATGTTAAAATTACATTTCCCGGTGAATGTTTTTGTTCACCATTGAAAGCAATGCAAACATGCAAAAGCACAGTAAAAACATTATTAGTGAACCTAACCCAAGGTGTGTAGGAGCATTTTTTTTCGCCTTATATACAAGTCATTATCCTGGAAAGAATGTTTCCTAATTTTTTTCCAGTAAAATCCACTTTATCTTCTGTTTTGTATGTTTTATTGTCAGTCCATGTAAGAGGCTTAATACTCTGACAACATTGTTCCCAGCACCTACCTCGGATTCAGAGATGCCTCCAGGAGTCTCCCCCATGCTGTTCCAATACCCTTTCAGAGCTGGCTCCATCGATTTCAACAATTTTTAAACCCCTCCAGACCTCTGGAAAAATGCTCAAGTTACCCATTTACTGATATTATACCCATTTCTCGGTTCGAGCACCCGGGCATTATGATTTACTCGACCCGAGAAATGAACACCCGAGACTTTTATTGCTCACTCATCGCTAATCTCTATCTCTTAACTGTCTTATTTTACTCCTGTCCCTGAAACTATTCTGAGATTCTCAATCCCCCCCAACTATGGGCCGGCTCTACAGTTAACTCTGTTTTCCTCTACTAAAAGGAACTGCAGCCACAGAAGGATAACTGTTAACTATAATACAGTAAAATCATTTTAAATATAATACAGTAAAATACATGTTTACATACATTTGAGCGCTACTCTCTATCTTTTAACTGTCTTAATTTATTCCTGTCCCTGAAACTATTCTGAGATCCTCAATCCCCCCAACTATGGGCCGGCCCTACAGTTAACTCTGTTTTCCTCTACTAAAAGGAACTGCAGCCACAGAAGGATAACTGTTAACTATAATACAGTAAAATCATTTTAAATATAATACAGTAAAATACATGTTTAAATACATTTGAGCGCTACTCTCTATCTCTTAACTGTCTTAATTAGTGTTGAGCATTCCGATACCGCAAGTATCGGGTATCGGCCGATACTTGCGGTATCGGAATTCCGATACCGAATTCCGATACTTCCCGCGTATCGGATACCGGAATCGGAAGTTCCCAGAATTCAAACTGAACGCAGCAGCCAATGAGGAATGAATGGAAGTGTGGGCACATCCTGTTTAGCATGGTGGGCATGTAAGTACTGGCAAGGCTGTGATTGGCTGCTGAAATGATGTCACTCTGCACTATAAAAAAACGCTGCCGCCATTTTGCGCTCACCCTGCTGTGATTTCAGTTAGGGACAAGACGCTGTGTTCTAACTGAGGGCCAGTTGAGATAGCTAATTGCTTCATTTTGCTTTTCCAAGGCTAATTTAGCAAACGCTGTGTTCACTGTTCAGTTCACCTTGCTCTTGCCTTGCAGCGCTGTTTTAACAGCGTTCTGCAAGGTCTCTGTGTGTGTGTGTGTGCAGCTCACTCTGTAGTCTGTGTGCAGCCATATACCAGGTTGTATTCAGCTCAGGGGGGGTTCACACTGCCTCACACAGTTCTATCCATTGTCCTTTTTTGCTCATAGTGCAGCCTGCTGCACATTTTTTCTAAAATTTCCTATTAGTGTCTTTCCACCCGTCTCCAGCAAAATAGTGGAAAAACACTAGATAGGATAACCTAGAGGGGGGTTTTTGGGCCTTGCAGCGCCGTTTACGGCTGTCTGCACAGTCTCCGTGTGAGCACAGCTCGCCCTGTAGTCTGTGTGCAGCCACAGCCGGTTGTATTCAGCTCAGGGTTTGTCACTGCCTCATACTGTAAAATAACTTGTCCTTTTTTCAAATAGTGCAGCCTGTTGAAAAATTTTTAAAAAATTTCCTATTAGAGTCTTTCGACCCGTCTCCAGCAAAATAGTGGAAAAACACTAGATAGGATAACCTAGAGGAGGGTTTTTGGGCCTTGCAGCGCCGTTTACGGCTGTCTGCACGGTCTCCGTGTGAGCGCAGCTCGCCCTGTAGTCTGTGTGCAGCCACAGCCCGTTGTATTCAGCTCAGGGTTTGTCACTGCCTCATACCGTTAAATAACTTGTCATTTTTTTCAACTAGTGCAGCCTGTTTAAAAAGTATTTAAAAAATTCCTATTAGTGTCTTTCCACCTGTCTTCAGCTTAATAGTGGAAAAACACTAGATAGGATAACCTAGAGGAGGGTTTTTGGGCCTTGCAGCGCCATTTACGGCTGTCTGCACGGTCTCCGTGTGAGCGCAGCTCGCCCTGTAGGCTGTGTGCAGCCACAGCCGGTTGTATTCAGCTCAGGGTTTGTCACTGCCTCATACTGTAAAATAACTTGTCCTTTTTTCAAATAGTGCAGCCTGTTGAAAAATTTTTTAAAAATTTCCTATTAGTGTCTTTCGACCCGTCTCCAGCAAAATAGTGGAAAAACACTAGATAGGATAACCTAGAGGAGGGTTTTTGGGCCTTGCAGCGCCGTTTACGGCTGTCTGCACGGTCTCCGTGTGAGCGCAGCTCGCCCTGTAGTCTGTGTGCAGCCACAGCCCGTTGTATTCAGCTCAGGGTTTGTCACTGCCTCATACCGTTAAATAACTTGTCCTTTTTTTCAACTAGTGCAGCCTGTTTAAAAATTATTTAAAAAACTCCTATTAGTGTCTTTCCACCCGTCTCCAGCTTAATAGTGGAAAAACTCTAGATAGGATAACCTAGAGGAGGGTTTTTGGGCCTTGCAGCGCCGTTTACGGCTGTCTGCACGGTCTCCGTGTGAGCGCAGCTCGCCCTGTAGTCTGTGTGCAGCCACAGCCCGTTGTATTCAGCTCAGGGTTTGTCACTGCCTCATACCGTTAAAAAACTTTTCCTTTTTTTTCAACTAGTGCAGCCTGTTGAAACTTTTGTAAACAATTTCCTATTAGTGTCTTTCCACCCGTCTCCAGCAAAATAGTGGAAAAACACTAGATAGGATAACCTAGAGGAGGGTTTTTGGGCCTTGCAGCGCCGTTTACGGCTGTCTGCACGGTCTCCATGTGAGTTAAACTCGCTCTGTAGCCCGATCTGCACAAAAAAAAAAAGTAAAGTTCCCCAAACACCACTTAACACTTGTGTAGGCCACATTTTATCAATAATAAAGTCTAGTCCACACTTTACAACATTAGTGTTTCTTACACCTGTTAGGAGGAGCATTTCAGGAATAAGCACACTAAGGCCTTAGTACTTTTCTGCTTATCTTATCTTATCTGTCAACCAAGATGAAGAGGGCAGGGAGTAAGGGTCGTGGGCGTGGGCGTGGAGCAGGGAGAGGACGTGGTGATTCTGTGCCTGCTGCGGGCACCGGTGACTCATCATCACCCAGTTTCAGCAGGGAACAGTCCTTCATGCGCAGCTTTGTCGGAGAGCGCCGTGCACCGCTGCTGCGTGAAGATCAAATTGAAGCCGTTGTCGGATGGATGGCAGCTAACGCATTGACTTCAATTAGTGCCACATCCTCTCAGGCACAGACCACTGGAGAGCAGCCATCTGTCTCTTCACCACCTGCCAAATTGGCCAGGCAGTCAGAGAGCCCAGGACAGGAGCCGTCTCTACTTCTGTTCTCTGAATCTCTTGGCTTGGAAACAGGGGGCCAGCCAAGCAGTATTGGAGAAATGGAAGAAGAGTCAGTGTGCAGTGATGCCCAACAGCTTTGTCTCTCTGACTCTGAAGAGGCGGGTGGGTCAGTGCCTGCGGTGACCACAGCGCAGTACGCATCTGATGATAAAACTCAGGTGCCGCTTTCTGGTGCGTACTGTGCTGCCGAGACTACCCAGGAGGAGCAGTTGGTGGCAGAGGGTAGTGGAGATGATGAGGTCCTTGACCCATCGTGGCGTGAGGAACAGGAAGGTGGTGGGAGCAGCTCAGAGGAAGAGATTCCCCTAACGGGCCAAAGAGGGAGAGGGAGGGGGAAGACTGCGGAGCCTGTAGCCTCCACTTTGGCACCAGTTAGGAGCCTGTCTCTTTCAAAAGCCAAAAAGGGCACTCCCAAGACTTGCAGTGCCTGGTCCTTTTTTGACACAGTTGCAGATGACATTTGTTTGGTCAAATGCAAGCTGTGTCATCAGAAAGTAAAAAGAGGTAAAAGTGTCAGCAACCTCAATACCACAAATATGTAGAAACATGTGCGGACCAGGCACGCGGTGGAGTTACAAAAACACACTGAAGACCTAGGCCAACCAACAGCGGCAGCTACCACCTCTTCAGCTCGTGTTGCTTCTTCCTCCAGCTCACGCACAGCTGGTTCGGCTTCCTCCTTGGATCGCCATGGAAGAACCTCTGGCACTGTTGTCCAGAGACCTTGTGTAATTCCACCCACAGCACCACGTTCCCAGTCATCCTCACACTCCCAGCCTAGTCTACAGCCATCGGTAGTACAGGCATGGGAGAAAAGGCGGGCATTCTCGGCAAACCACCCCCGAGCACAGGCTCTGAATGCAGGCATTGCCAAACTTCTGTCACTGGAAATGCTCTCATTCAGGCTGGTGGAGACTGACAGCTTCCGTGACTTGATGGCATTGGCAGTCCCACAGTACAAGGTGCCCAGCCGCTTTTACTTCAGCAGGCAAGCTGTCCCTGCCCTGCACAAGCATGTGGAGGGACAAATAAAACATGCGCTACTGAACGCCGTCAGTAGCAAGGTCCACCTCACCACCGATGCGTGGACCAGTCAACATGGACAGGGGCGATACCTTTCCGTCACTGCCCATTGGGTAATGTTGTTGAGCCGGGTACAGACCGTGCGAGTGGCGCAGGACGTGTCCTGCCCACTCCAAGGATTGCAGGAATCCAGTCTGTACGCATTGACTCCTCCTCTTACACCAGTTCCTCAGATTCATCGCTGCAGGATCCGTCACAGTCCACCTCCACATGGACCCGTGAACATTTACCTGTTACGACTGACATGAGCACAGCCGTGGCCAAACGTCAGCAGGCCGTCTTGAAATTAGTTTCTTTGGGGAATCGAAGCCACACAGCGCAGGAGCTCTGGAATGCCCTAAAGCAGGAGAGTGATGTGTGGTTTGTGCCAGCGAATCTCCAGCCAGGCATGGTAGTGTGTGACAATGGCCAAAATCTGGTGGCAGCTTTAGGCCTTGGCAACCTCACTCACATCCCATGTCTGGCACATGTGCTCAATTTGGTTGTGCAGAGTTTTCTGAGGGACTTTCCGGATCTTGATGCACTTCTGCACAAGGCCCTCCTAGAGTGTGCTCACTTGCGGCGTTTCAGCTTGGCAAGATCCCGCATTGCTGCTCTGCAGCGTCGGTTTCGCCTTCCTGAACATCGCATCATATGTGACCTACCTACCAGGTGGAATTCCACGTTACATATGTTGGAGCGGTTGTGTGAGCAGCAGCAAGCAGTAATGGAGTACCAGCTGCATCAGGCGCAAAAAAGTCGCAGTCAGCGCCGCTCAGACTTCACAACCACAGAGTGGGCCACTATGAAGGACGTCTGCCAGGTTTTGCGTCCTTTCGATTATTCCACGCGGATGGCAAGTGCAGATGATGCACTAGTCAGCATAACTGTCCCCCTTATCTGCTTGCTTCAAGAAACCCTGCAAGGGATAAGGGATGATGTGGAAGAGGTGGAGGATGAGGAGTCACCTTTTCCATCAGCTTCTGGACAGTCAGCGCCACGTGGTTCCTCACAAAGGGGTCGGCAGGGGACCCTTTGTGAGGAGGATGAGGAGGAGTCAATGGACGAGGAAGAGCTACGTCCAGAGGAGGGAGTTACACCATTGTCCAGTGGTCAGTGTGTACAGCGAGGTTGGGGTGATGAAGAGCGGGCAGAGATCATGTCTCAAGCAGGGGACAGCGTTTCTGGGCCAGTTGGCAGTCTGCAGCACATGGTTGAGTTCATGTTGCAGTGCCTGAGAGACGACCGCCCCATCGACCACATTCTCAACGTGCCTGATTATTGGGTGTATGCCCTCCTCGATCCTCGCTACCGTGACAATGCCCAAAACCTCATCCCGGCGTTGACACGGGAGCGTAAAATGCGGGAGTACCACGACACACTGGTGAATTCCATCATCTTCTCCAGTCCAACTGAGAGGAGTGCTGCTAGTGCTTTACAAAGCAGCTCAGTGCGTCGAGGCAGTGGAGGAGGAGGCTCTGCGCAAAGAGGGAGCAGAAGCAGTGCCTCTGCCCAAGACAAGCCAAGTATGGCACAACTGTGGAAAACTTTTGTGTGCCCGCCCCAAATGTCTACACCATCACCGGTGGCTCCAGTCAGCAGGAGGCAACGGTTCCGTCAGATGGTGACAGACTACATGGCTTGCCCTCTTAGTGTACTCCCAGACGGCACTTCCCAGTTCAAGTTTTGGGTCTCTAAGCTGGATACATGGCCAGAGCTAAGCCAGTATGCATTGGAGGTGCTGGCTTGCCCTGCGGCTAGTGTCTTATCGGAACGTGTCTTTAGTGCCGCAGGTGGTGTACTAACAGACCGTCGCATGCGACTATCCTCCGATAACGTTGACCGGCTTACTTTCCTGAAAATGAACCAGGCCTGGATCTCGCAGGAATTTGCCACTCCTCTGCCTGATTAAGTAATTGGGTGTCATCCAGGTCTCCTGATGTGTTCATCTTTCTACCACCTGAACTGCTATTCCTGGGCTCCAACAACGCCAGTTGCGGCTCAGAAGTGCAGGCTGCACAGTCTAAACATACGACCCAGTGTTATTGGGTTTCAGTAACGTCATCTGATCCCCAGCTGTGTAGCCGGCAATGTGTCCTGCGACCGCCACGCTGGCACAACAACCTAAATGTAAGGGAACCTGCCCCCCCCTTCCTCGGCGTTTGTTACTGAAAGAGCCATCTTGTGCAGCAGTAATGTTGCACAAGGAAAAGGTAGCTCTTTTATTTTAGCTCCTTGCACACGCAGAACTTAATACTTATAAAATGTGTTCACTGATACCGTTATACCATCCCGGAGCTGGGACTTTCCTTCATAATGTGACGCAGCACAGCCGTCATTCCTACCCCCTTGGTGCCATGCGCTGCCTCCTCAGCATTGTTTTAAGCTGTCACGGAGCCTGCGCTGTTCTGTTATCCCTTGGCCATGGCCAGTTTGTGCTGCCTGTCTTCTGACATAATTTGGTGTCAGGATAGCTACACCTGTGCGCCCGCGCTGCCCGAGAACCCGCCTCGCAGTGTCTTCTGATTGAATCACACTGCGAGCCTGGGATCCATGGGCATGCGCAGTGCATATCTTCACCTCGGGCTCTCGCCCATCTCCCTCCGCCTTCTTTAGACTGTGCACCGTCAGCTGATCCCTAATAGCATGCCATGGCCGTGACGCCGCACAGTCTGAAGAAGAGGGAAGGAGGGGAGTGAGAGTCGAGGATATGCACTGTGCATGTCCATGGATCCAAGGCCCGCAGTGGGATTACAATAGATGACACTGCGAGGTGAGATCTGGAGCAGCGTGGACGCACAGGCACTGACAGGCTTACACCAAATTATGTCAGAAGACAGGCAGCGCTAATTGGGCATGGCCAAGGGATAACAGAACAGCGCAGGCTCCGTGACAGCTTAAAACAACGCTGAGGAGGCAGCGCACGGCACCAAGGGGATAGGAATGACAGCTGTGCTGCGTCCCATTACGAAGGAAATTCCCACCTCCAGGACGGTTTTACGGTATAAGGGGACACATTTTTAGTGTTTACTTCTGTGTTTGCAAGGAGCATAATTAAAAGAGCAACCTTTTCCTTTTGCATCCTTAGTGCTGCACAAGATGGCTCTTTCAGCTACAAACGTCTTGGGGGGGGGGGGTTAAAGGTTCCCTTTCAACTTGCTCAAATCAGGCTTCGGCCTACACTCTGTTCCTCTGCTCCTCCTGCTGTCCCTGGGCTCTAACACCGCCAGTTGGTGCCTGGAAGTGCTGTCTGCACAGTCAACAGTCGCTCCTCTGTTATTGGGGTTTAGTAAAGTCAGCTGATCCCCAGCTGTGTGTGCGGCAATACGTCCAATCTGCTCCTCCTGCTGTCCCTGGGCTCTAACACTGCCAGTTGGTGCCTGGAAGTGCTGTCTGCACAGTCAACAGTCGCTCCTCTGTTATTGGGGTTCAGTAACGTCAGCTGATCCTCACCTGTGTGTGCGGCAATACCTCCAATCTGCTCCTCCTGCTGTCCCTGGGCTCTAACACCGCCAGTTGGTGCCTGGAAGTGCTGTCTGCACAGTCAACAGTCGCTCCTCTGTTATTGGGGTTCAGTAACGTCAGCTGATCCCCAGCTGTGTGTGCGGCAATACCTCCAATCTGCTCCTCCTGCTGTCCCTGGGCTCTAACACCGCCAGTTGGTGCCTGGAAGTGCTGTCTGCACAGTGAACAGTCGCTCCTCTGTTATTGGGGTTCAGTAACGTCAGCTGATCCCCAGCTGTGTATCCGGCAACGTGTCATGCGACCGCCACGCTGGCACAACTAAAATATAAGGAGACCTGTCCCCCCCCCCCCAGGCGTTTGTTACTGAAAGAGCCACCTTGTGCAGCACTAATACTGCAGAAGGAAAAGGTCGCTCTTGAAATTATGCTCCTTGCAAACGCTGAACTACACACTCATGTAATGTGTCCCCTCACACCGTCCAACCGTCCCGGAGGTGGGACTTTCCTTTGTAATGTGATGCAGCACAGCCGTCATTGCTACCCCCTTGGCACCGTGCGCTGCCTCCTTAGCGTTGTTTGATTCCGTCATGGACCCTGCGCTGTTATGTTATCCCTTGGCCATGCACAGTTTGCGCTGCCCGTCCTCTGACATCATTTGTTGTCGTCCTGGCTGCGCCTGTGCGTCCACGCTGCCCGAAATCACACCTCGCAGTGTCGTCTAATGTGATCCCACAGTGGGCCTGGTATCCATGGCCATGCGCAGTGCATATACTAGCCTCTCACTCCCCTTCTTCACGCTTCTTCAGACTAGGCGGCGTCAGCTGATCCCTAATAGCATGCCACGGCCGTGACGCCGCACAGTCTGAAGAAGCAGGAAGGAGGTGAGTGAGAGGCGATGATATGCACTGCGCATGCCCATGGATCCCTGGCCCGCAGTGGGATTACATTAGATGACACTGCGAGGTTGGATCTCGGGCAGCTTGGACGCACAGGCACTGCCAGCCTGACACCTAAATGATGTCAGAAGACGGGCACCGCTAATTGTGCATGGCCAAGGGATAACATTACAGCGCGGGCT
Source organism: Ranitomeya imitator (assembly GCF_032444005.1). Taxonomy (NCBI): domain Eukaryota; kingdom Metazoa; phylum Chordata; class Amphibia; order Anura; family Dendrobatidae; genus Ranitomeya; species Ranitomeya imitator. Next base: position 95,101,342 of record NC_091291.1, read on the forward strand.
CCGTGACAGAACCAAACAACGTTGAGGAGGTGGCGCACGGCACCACGGGGGTTGGAATGACGGCTGTGCTGTGTCACATTACAAAGGAAAGTCCCACTTCCGGGACGGTTTGACGGTGTGAGGGGACACATTATATGAGTGTGTACTTCAGCGTTTGCAAGGAGCATAATTTTAGGAGCCACCATTTTCCATGTTCAGTATTACTGCTGTACAAGATGGCTCTTTCAGCAACAAATGCCTGGTGGGGGGGGTTAAAGGTTCCCTTTCAACTTGCTCCACTGCAGGCTTCGGCCCACACTCTGCTCCTCTTTGATTCCCTGGGTTTCAACACTGTCAGTTGCCACCTGGAAGTGTTGTCTACACAGAAAAAACACTAGCTGATGTGTCAGTGGGGTTCAGCACCGCCAGCTGTTCCCCTGCTGTGTAGTCGGCAACGTGTCCAGCACAAGCCACGCTGGCACAACAGAACAAAAGCTGCCACCAGTGCAGGCTTCGGCCTACACTCTGCTCCTCTCCTCCTCCTGCTGACCCTGGGCTCTAACACCGCCAGTTTTTGCCCGGAACTGCTAGCTGCACAGAGAAAAACACCAGTCAATGTGTTAGTGGGGTTCAGCACTGCCAGCTGTTCCCCTGCTGTGTAGCCGGCAACGTGACCTGCAAACGCCACGCAGGCACATGAACTGAAATTAAAGGGACCCTGCCACCCACCCCAAGGTGTTTCTATGTATAACAGCTACCTTGTACAGCAGTAATGCTGCATTTGCACAAGGTGGCTGACTTTTTCTCCTTGCCAACGTGGAACTCAACATGTACAAAAAATGTGTCTCATTGAGACCATTCCACTGTCCCTGAGGTGTGACTTTCCTTTCTAATGGTACGCAGCACCACCCTTGGTAGCGCTGCCCGTCTTCTGACATTATTGGTTGGCTGCCTGTGCCTGTGCGTCCGCCCTGCCCGACACAAACCCCCTCGTTGTCTCATATATTTTGGCTGCGAGGGTGTGATTGATGGGCATGTGCAGTGCATATGTTCGCCTGTCTTGACTCATCTCCTTCCACCTTCTTCAGACTGTGCGGCCTCATGGCCGTGGTAGGCGATAAGGGATCAGCTGAGGCCGCCCAGTCTGAAGCAGGTGTAAGGACATGTGTGAGCGGCAAACATATTTACTGCACACGGCCACGAATCCCAGCCACGCAGTGTGAATTTTTGAAAACACACTGCGGGTCTGGGATTCATGGCCATTGCTAACCGCACCGGCCAACATGAAATGAGGTGAGAAGACAGGCAGCGCTCACAGCGCATGGCCAAGGGATCACAATAGCGCAGACTCCTGTACAGCAAATAACAACGCTCAGGAGGCTGCGCCCAGCACCAAGGCGTTATTTATGTGCACCTGTGCTGCGTCTCCTTAAAAAGACAAGCCACGCCTCCAATGCAGAACTGAACTTCTGTTCAATGGGCTAAATTGTGTACGTCTTTCATTCTGCGTGTACAATGAGCAAAACTTAAAGAGCAACCTTTCACTTGTGGAGCTTTACTGCTGCACAAGGTGTGGCTCTTCAACATTGTACCACCTGAGGGTGGGTTAAAGGTTACCTTTGAAATTGGTTCAATTAGGCTTCGGCCTAAACTCTGCTCCTCCTGCAGACCCTGTGCTCTAACTACGCCAGTAGGGGCACGGAAGTGCTGGCTGCACAGAGAAAAACACCCACCATTGTGTCAGTGGGGTTCAGCACTGCCAGCTGTTCCCCTGCTGTGCAGCCGACATCGTGTCCAGCACAAGACACGCTGGCACAACAGACCAAAAGCTGCCACCAGTGCAGGCTTCGGCCTACACTTTGCTCCTCTACTCCTCCTGCTGACCCTGGGCTCTAACACCGCCAGTTTTTGCCCGGACGTGCTAGCTGCACAGAGAAAAACACCAGTCAATGTGTCAGTGGGGTTCAGCACCGCCAGCTGTTCCCCTGCTGTGTAGCTGGCAACGTGTCCTGCAAACACCATGCAGGCACCTGAACTGAAATTAAAGGGAACCTGCACACACCCCCCCCCCCAGGTGTTTCTATGTATAACAGCCTCCTAGTACAGCAGTACTGCTGCATTTGTACAAGGTGGCTTATTTTTTCTCCTTGCCCACGTTGAATTTAACACGTACAAAATGTGTCTCATTACAGACCATTACAATGTCCCTGAGGTGTGACTTACCTTTTTAATGACACGCAGCACCCCCCTTGGTAGCGCTGCCCGTCTTCTGACATCATTGGTTGGCTGCCTGTGCCTGTGCGTCCGCCCTGCCCGACACAACCCCTCTCATTGTCTCATATATTTTGGCTGCGAGGGTGTGATTGATGGGCATGTGCAGTGCATATGTTCGCCTGTCTTAACTCATCTCCTTCCGCCTTCTTCAGACTGTGCGGCCTCATGGCCGTGGTAGGCGATAAGGGATCAGCTGAGGCCGCCCAGTCTGAAGCAGGTGTAAGGACATGTGTGAGCGGCAAACATATTTACTGCACAAGGCCACGAATCCCAGCCACGCAGTGTGAATTTTTGAAAACACACTGCGGGTCTGGGATTCATGGCCATTGCTAACCGCACCGGCCAACATGAAATGAGGTGAGAAGACAGGCAGCGCTCACAGCGCATGGCCAAGGGATCACAATAGCGCAGACTCCTGTACAGCAAATAACAACGCTCAGGAGGCTGCGCCCAGCACCAAGGCGTTATTTATGTGCACCTGTGCTGCGTCTCCTTAAAAAGACAAGTCACGCCTCCAATACAGAACTGAACTACTGTTCAATGGGCTAAATTGTGTACGTCTTTCATTCTGCGTGTGCAATGAGCAAATCTTAAAGAGCAACCTTTCACTTGTGGAGCTTTACTGCTGCACAAGGTGTGGCTCTTCAACATTGTAACACCTGAGGGTGGGTTAAAGGTTACCTTTGAAATTGGTTCAATTAGGCTTCGGCCTACACTCTGCTCCTTCAGACCCTGGGCTCTAACTACGCCAGTTGGGGCCCGAAAGTGCTGGCTGCACAGAGAAAAACACCCACCATTGTGTCAGTGGGGTTCAGCACCGCCAGCTGTTCCCCTGCTGTGTAGCCGGCATCGTGTCCAGCACAAGCCACGCTGGCACAACAGACCAAAAGCTGCCACCAGTGCAGGCTTCGGCCTACACTCTGCTCCTCTCCTCCTCCTGCTGCCCCTGGGCTATAACACCGCCAGTTGTAGTCTGGAAGTGCTAGCTGCACAGAGAAAAACACCAGCCAATGTGTTAGTTGGGTTCAGCACCGCCAGCTGTTCCCCTGCTGTGTAGCCGGCATCGTGTCCAGCACAAGCCACACTGGCACAACAGACCAAAAGCTGCCACCAGTGCAGGCTTCAGCCTACACTTTGCTCCTCTCCTCCTCCTGCTGACCCTGGGCTCTAACACCGCCAGTTTTTGCCCGGACGTGCTAGCTGCACAGAGAAAAACACCAGTCAATGTGTCAGTGGGGTTCAGCACCGCCAGCTGTTCCCCTGCTGTGTAGCTGGCAATGTGTCCTGCAAACGCCATGCAGGCACCTGAACTGAAATTAAAGGGAACCAGCCCCCACCCCCCCAGGTGTTTCTATGTATAACAGCCACCTTGTACAGCAGTACTGCTGCATTTGTACAAGGTGGCTGACTTTTTCTCCTTGCCCACGTTTAATTAAACACATACTAAATGTGTCTCATTGAGACCATTCCACTGTCCCTGAGGTGTAACTTTCCTTTCTAATGATACACAGCACCACCCTTGGTAGCGCTGCCCGTCTTTTGACATCATTGGTTAGCTGGCTGCGCCTGTGCGTCTGCCCTGCTCGAAACAACGCCCCTCGGTGTCTTATATTTTTGGACAGCGAGGGTGTGATTGATGGGCATGTGCAGTGCATATGTTTGCCTGTGTTCACTCATCTCCTTCCGTCTTCTCCAGACTGGGCGGCCTCATGGCCGCGGCATGCGATAAGGGATCAGATGAGGCCGCCCAGTCTGAAGCAGGTGTAAGGACATGTGTGAGCGGCAAACATATTTACTGCACAAGGCCACGAATCCCAGCCACGCAGTGTGAATTTTTGAAAACACACTGTGGGTCTGGGATTCATGTCCATCGCTAACCGCAACGGCCGACATGAAATGAGGTCAGAAGACAGGCAGCACTAACAGCGCATGGCCAAGGGATAACAAGAGCACAGACTCCTGTACAGCAAATAACAATGCTCAGGAAGCTGCGCCCATGCACCAAGGTGTTATTTTGGACACCTGTGCTGCGTCTCCTTAAAAAGACAAATCACGCCTCCACTACAGTTTGACTGTATAATGGGCTAAATTGTGTACTTGTTTCATTCAGCGTGTGCAAGTAGACAAATTAATAGAGCAACCTTTGACTTGTGCAGCATTAATGCTGCACAAGGTGTGGCTCTTGTACTTTGTAACACCTGAGGGGGGGTTAAAGGTTACCTTTGAAATTGGTTCAACTAGGCTTCGGCCTACACTCTGCTCCTCTCCTCCTCCTGCTGCCCCTGGGCTCAAACACCGCTAGTTTTTGCCCGGAAGTGCTAGCTGCACAGAGAAAAACACCAGCCAATGTGTTAGTGGGGTTCAGCACCGCCAGCTGTTCCCCTGCTGTGTAGCCGGCATCGTGTCCAGCACAAGCCACGCTGGCACAACTGACCAAAAGCTGCCACCAGTGCAGGCTTTGGCCTACACTCTGCTCCTCTCCTCCTCCTGCTGACCCTGGGCTCAAACACCGCCAGTTTTTGCCCGGACATGCTAGCTGCACAGAGAAGAACACCAGCCAATGTGTTAGTGGGGTTCAGCACCGCCAGCTGTTCCCCTGCTGTGTAGCCAGCAACGTGACCTGCAAACGCCACGCAGGCACATGAACTGAAATTGAAGGGAGCCTGCCCCCCACCCCCAGGTGTTTCTATGTATAACAGCCACCTTGTACACCAGTAATGCTGCATTTGTACAAGGTGGCTGACTTTTTTTCCTTGCCCACGTGGAACTCAACACGTACAAAATGTGTCTCATTGAGACCATTCCACTGTCCCTGAGGTGTGACTTTCCTTTCTAATGATACGCAGCACCCCCCTTGGTAGCGCTTCCCGTCTTCTGACATCATTGGTTGGCTGGCTGCGCCTGTGCGTCCGCCCTGCCTGAAGCAATGCTCCTCGTTGTCTTACTTATTTTGACTGCGAGGGTGTGATTGATGGGCACGAGCAGTGCATATCTTCGCCTGTCTTTACTCATCTCCTTCCGCCTTCTTCAGACTGTGCGGCCTCATGGCCGCGGCATGCGAGAAGGGATCAGCTGAGGCCGCCCAGTCTGATGCAGGTGTAAGGACATGAGTGACAGGCGAAAAAATTTACTGCGCAAGGTCACGAATCCCAGCCCCGTAGTGTGACTTAAAGAAAAGACACTGCGGGTCTAGGTTTCATGGCAATCGCTAACCGCACCGGCCAACATGAAATGAGGTCAGAAGACAGACAGCGCTCACAGCGCATGGCCAAGGGATAACAAGAGCGCAGACTCCTGTACAGCAAATAACAACGCTCAGGAATCTGCGCCCAGCACGTAGGTGTAAATTTTGACACCTGTGCTGCATCTCCTTAAAAAGACAAGCCACGCCTCCACTACTGTTCGACAGTATAATGGGCTAAATAGTGTACGTGTTTTATTCAGCGTGTGCAAGGAGCAAAATTAATAGAGCAACCTTTTACTTGTGCAGCATTAATGCTGCACAAGGTGTGACTCTTGTACCTTGCAACACCTGAGGGGGGGTTAAAGGTTACCTTTGAAATTGGTTCAACTAGGCTTCGGTCTACACTCTGCTCCTCTTCTCCTCCTGCTGAGCCTGGGCTCTAACACCGCTAGTTTTTGCCCGGAAGTGCTAGCTGCACAGAGAAAAACACCAGCCAATGTGTTAGTGGGGTTCAGCACCGCCAGCTGTTCCCCTGCTGTGTAGCTGGCATCGTGTCCAGCACAAGCCACGCTGGCACAACTGACCAAAAGCTGCCACCAGTGCAGGCTTCGGCCTACACTCTGCTCCTCTCCTCCTCCTGCTGACCCTGGGCTCAAACACCGCTAGTTTTTGCCCGGAAGTGCTAGCTGCACAGAGAAAAACACCAGCCAATGTGTTAGTGGGGTTCAGCACCGCCAGCTGTTCCCCTGCTGTGTAGCCGGCAACGTGACCTGCAAACGCCACGCAGGCACATAAACTGAAATTGAAGGGAGCCTGCCCCCACCCCCAGGTGTTTCTATGTATAACAGCCACCTTGTACAGCAGTAATGCTGCATTTGTACAAGGTGGCTGACTTTTTCTACTTGCCCACGTGGAACTCAACACGTACAAAATGTGTCTCATTGAGACCATTCCACTGTCCCTGAGGTGTGACTTTCCTTTCTAATGATACGCAGCACCACCCTTTGTAGCGCTGCCCGTCTTTTGACATCATTGGTTAGCTGGCTGCGCCTGTGCGTCTGCCCTGCTCGAAACAACGCCCCTCGGTGTCTTATTTATTTTGACAGCGAGGGTGTGGTTTATGGGCACGAGCAGTGCATATGTTCGCCTGTCGTCACTCATCTCCTTCCGCCTTCTTCAGACTGTGCAGCCTCATGGCCGCGGCATGCGAGAAGGGATCAGCAGAGGCCGCCCAGTCTGAAGCAGGTGTAAGGACGTGTGGGGGCGGCGAAAATATTTACTGCTCAAGGCCACAAATCCCAGCACCGCAGTGTGACTTTATGAAAAGGCACTGTGGGTTTGGGATTCATGGCCATCGTTAACCGCACCAGCCAACATGAAATGAGGTCATAAGACGGGCTGCGCTAACAGGGTATTGCCAAGGGATAACACAAGAGCGCAGACTCCTGTACTGCAAATAACAACGCTCAGGAATCTGCGCCCAGCACCTAGGTGTAAATTTTGACACCTGTGCTGCGTCTTCTTAAAAAGACAAGTCACGCCTCCACTACTGTTTGACAGTATAATGGGCTAAATACTGTACGTGTTTTATTCAGCGTGTGCAAGGAGCAAAATTAATAGAGCAACCTTTTACTTGTGCAGCATTAATGCTGCACAAGGTGTGGCTCTTGTACCTTGCAACACCTGAGGGGGGGTTAAAGGTTACCTTTGAAATTGGTTCAACTAGGCTTCGGCCTGCACTCTGCTCCTCTCCTCCTCCTGCTGCCCCTGGGCTCAAACACCGCTAGTTTTTGCCCGGAAGTGCTAGCTGCACAGAGAAAAACACCAGTCAATTTGTTAGTGGGCTTCAGCACCGCCAGCTGTTCCCCTGCTGTGTAGCCGGCATCGTGTCCAGCACAAGCCACGCTGGCACAACTGACCAAAAGCTGCCACCAGTGCAGGCTTCGGCCTACACTCTGCTCCTCTCCTCCTCCTGCTGACCCTGGGCTCAAACACCGCTAGTTTTTGCCAGGAAGTGCTAGCTGCACAGAGAAAAACACCAGCCAATGTGTTAGTGGGGTTCAGCACCGCCAGCTGTTCCCCTGCTGTGTAGCCGGCAACGTGACCTGCAAATGCCACGCAAGCACATGAACTGAAATTGAAGGGAGCCTGCCCCCCACCCCCAGGTGTTTCTATGTATAACAGCCACCTTGTACAGCAGTAATGCTGCATTTGTACAAGGTGGCTGACTTTTTCTACTTGCCCACGTGGAACTCAACACGTACAAAATGTGTCTCATTGAGACCATTCCACTCTCCCTGAGGTGTGACTTTCCTTTCTAATGATACGCAGCACCCCCCTTGGTAGCGCTTCCCGTCTTTTGACATCATTGGTTAGCTGGCTGCGCCTGTGCGTCCGCCCTGCTAGAAACAACGCCCCTCGGTGTCTTATTTATTTTGTCAGCGAGGGTGTGGTTTATGGGCACGAGCAGTGCATATGTTCGCCTGTCGTCACTCATCTCCTTCCGCCTTCTTCAGACTGTGCAGCCTCATGGCTGCGGCATGCGAGAAGGGATCAGCAGAGGCCGCCCAGTCTGAAGCAGGTGTAAGGACGTGTGTGAGCGGCGAAAATATTTACTGCTCAAGGCCACGAATCCCAGCACCGCAGTGTGACTTTATGAAAAGGCACTGTGGGTCTGGGATTTATGGCCATCGTTAACCGCACCGGCCAACATGAAATGAGGTCATAAGACGGGCAGCGCTAACAGGGCATTGCCAAGGGATAACACAAGAGCGCAGACTCCAGTACAGCAAATAACAACGCTCAGGAAGCTGCGCCAAGCACCAAGGCGTTATTTGGGACACCTGTGCTGCGTCTCCTTAAAAAGACAAGTCACGCCTCCACTACAGTTTGACTGTAGAATGGGCTAAATTGTGTACGTCTTTCATTCAGCGTGTGCAAGTAGACAAATTAATAGAGCAACCTTTGACTTGTGCAGCATTAATGCTGCACAAGGTGTGGCTCTTGTACTTTGTAATACCTGAGGGGGGGTTAAAGGTTTCCTTTGAAATTGGTTCAACTAGGCTTCGGCCTACACTCTGCTCCTCTCCTCCTCCTGCTGCCCCTGGGCTCTAACACCGCTAGTTTTTGCCCGGAAGTGCTAGCTGCACAGAGAAAAACACCCGCCATTGTGTCAGTGGGGTTCAGCAACGCCAGCTGTTCCCTCACTGTGTAGCCGGCAAAGTGTCCTGCAAACGCAACGCAGACACAAAGCTGCCTCCAGTGCAGGCTTCGGCCTACACTCTGCTCCCCCTGCTTACCCTTTGCTCCAACACCGCTAGTTGGGGCTCTAGGAAGACAATCTTTAATAGGCAACGCATCCGGGTTCCAGCAACGTCAGCTGGTTCTCAGCAGTGTCTTTGTCACGCGTACTCCCTCGTGCCCAGCCTGGTTCCAGCACCGTCAGCTGTTTCCGGGTAATGTCAAACTCACTGAGACACCTATGCGTTGCCCCGTCGTGTTGCGGTCAAGTTAGCCAACTCCAGGGTGCCTCCAGTTTAGGAGCTTCCTATGTGGGCTGCGTGAATTGGTAGTCAAGGCTGGTTCTGTAGTGCCAGTAGGCCAAGCTCCCCCTGTAGGACTGTTGGGGTTCGGTAACTGCGGCTGCCTCGCGGCCTAGCTGTTCTCTCCTCTCCTGTGGACCTTGTGGTCCACCACCTGGTTCCAGCACCGTCAGCTGGTTCCGGGCTGAGCCTTTGGCTTAGGTGCCTCCTCCTGGGTATCCGAGTTCCGCCAACGCCAGGCGGTCCTTGGTAGTGCTTTTAAGCGCGGGCACCTACGGCTTAGTAACCGGGTTCCAGCACCGTCAGCTGGTCCTCGGTCGTGCCATTGGCTCTTGCACACTGGGGCAACGCATCCGGGTTCCAGCACCGCCAGCTGGTTCTCGGCAGTGTTTTTGTCACGGGTGCTCCCTCGTGCCCAGCCTGGTTCCAGCACCGTCAGCTGTTTCCGGGTAGTGTCAAGCTCACTGAGACGCCTATGCTTGCCCCGTCGTGTTGCGGTCGGGTTAGCCAACTCCAGGGTGCCTCCAGTTTAGGAGCTTCCTATGTGGGCTGCGTGAATTGGTAGTCAAGGCTGGTTCTGTAGTGCCAGTAGGCCAAGCTCCCCCTGTAGGACTGTTGGGGTTCGGTAACTGCGGCTGCCTCGCGGCCTAGCTGTTCTCTCCTCTCCTGTGGACCTTGTGGTCCACCACCTGGTTCCAGCACCGTCAGCTGGTTCCGGGCCGAGCCTTTGGCTTAGGTGCCTCCTCCTGGGTATCCGAGTTCCGCCAACGCCAGGCGGTCCTTGGTAGTGCTTTTAAGCGCGGGCACCTACAGCTTAGTAACCGGGTTCCAGCACCGTCAGCTGGTCCTCAGTCGTGCCATTGGCTCTTGCACACTGGGGCAACGCATCCGGGTTCCAGCACCGCCAGCTGGTTCCCGGCAGTGTTTTTGTCACGGGTACTCCCTCGTGCCAGGCCTGGTTCCAGCACCGTCAGCTGTTTCTGGGTACTGTCAAACTCACTGAGACACCTATGCGTTGCCCCGTCGTGTTGCGGTCGGGTTAGCCAACTCCAGGGTGCCTCCAGTTTAGGAGCTTCCTATGTGGGCTGCGTGAATTGGTAGTCAAGGCTGGTTCTGTAGTGCCAGTAGGCCAAGCTCCCCCTGTAGGACTGTTGGGGTTCGATAACTGCGGCTGCCTCGCGGCCTAGCTGTTCTCTCCTCTCCTGTGGACCTTGTGGTCCACCACCTGGTTCCAGCACCGTCAGCTGGTTCCGGGCCGAGCCTTTGGCTTAGGTGCCTCCTCCTGGGTATCCGAGTTCCACCAATGCCAGGCAGTCCTTGGTAGTGCTTTTAAGCGCGGGCACCTACAGCTTAGTAACCGGGTTCCAGCACCGTCAGCTGGTCCTCGGTCGTGCCATTGGCTCTTGCACACTGGGGCAACGCATCCGGGTTCCAGCACCGCCAGCTGGTTCCCGGCAGTGTTTTTGTCACGGGTACTCCCTCGTGACCAGCCTGGTTCCAGCACCGTCAGCTGTTTCCGGGTACTGTCAAACTCACTGAGACACCTATGCTTTGCCCCGTCGTGTTGCGGTCGAGTTAGCCAACTCCAGGGTGCCTCCAGTTTAGGAGCTTCCTATGTGGGCTGCGTGAATTGGTAGTCAAGGCTGGTTCTGTAGTGCCAGTAGGCCAAGCTCCCCCTGTAGGACTGTTGGGGTTCGGTAACTGCGGCTGCCTCGCGGCCTAGCTGTTCTCTCCTCTCCTGTGGACCTTCTGGTCCACATCCTGGTTCCAGCACCGTCAGCTGGTTCTCGGCAGTGTCTTTTGCTCTTGTACCTTCTGCTCCCCATCCTGGTTCCAGTACCGTCAGCTGGTTCCGGGCAGAGCCTTTGGCTTAGGTGCCTCCTTCTGGGTATCCAAGTTCCACCAACGTCAGGTGGTCCTTGGTAGTGCTTTCAGGCACGGGTACCTCCTGCTTAGTAACCGGGTTCCAGTAACATCAGCTGGTCCTCGGTAGTTCCATTGGCTCTTGGACCTTCGGCTACCCATCCGGGTTCCAGTACCGTCAGCTGGTTCTCGGCAGTGTCTTTTGCTCTTGTACCTTCTGCTCCCCATCCTGGTTCCAGTAACGTCAGCTGTTTCCGGGCAGAGCCTTTGGCTTAGGTGCCTCCTTCTGGGTATCCGAGTTCCGCCAACGTCAGGCGGTCCTTGGTAGTGCTTTTTAGCACGGGTACCTCCTGCTTAGTAACCGGGTTCCAGTAACGTCAGCTGGTCCTCGGTAGTTCCATAGGCTCTTGAACCTTCGGGTAGCCATCCGAGTTCCAGTTCCATCAGCTGGTTCTTGGCATTTTCTCAGCCTTCTTGTACCTTCTGCTACATTTCCAAGTTGAAGACCCTAAAGTCGACGACCCGGAAGACCACCCCGATGACGACGACGACGGCGGAGACGACGACGGCGGAGACGACGACCCTGGAGACGACGACATGGAAGACCGAGAAGCAGAAGAACAAGAGGCTGCAGAACAAAGAGCAGAAGAACATTAAGCATAACACTTAATATCAGAGCAAAAGATATTATCTCAATTATATGCAGAAGAATACTAAGCAGTGTATGGGGGTGAGTCCGTTCCTCCTCGTGGTGCCCCTGGATAAAGCCTGATGCTGCAGGCCAAACTGAACGCGGACAAATGTAACTTTTGTGACTGGCAGAACGGAAGGTGTAATCTTCAAACTTTTATAGATAACAACTATGGGAATGCCTGTCACAAATGAGAATATGATGAAGAAGTAGAATAGGAAGAATAATAATAGTTGAATAAAATGAATATGTAGAATAGGAAGAATAATAATAGTTGAATAAAATGAATATGAAGAATGTAATAAAAAAAAAAATAGGTAGAAGATGAAGAAGAAGATGAATAAGGTGAAGAAGTTGATGTCAAAGATGCTGATGATGATGAAGATGAAAGTGTGGGAAAAGTAAAAAAAAAAGAAGGGGAAGGGCGTGGAATAGTGAAACATCAATATCTGACAAAATAAAAAAAAAATTACATAGTCAATATCTTTGTCACTCCGAACATCTTTAAAAAAAATAAAAAAATAAGGCTATTCTATTTGATTGGGCTAAACCTCTATGACTTTAATGTCTCCGCCACCTCCCCAAATACATCCTACATTATTCTTTGTTGTTTTCCTTCATGTAGAATGAACCTACAAGGAAAGAAAGGGTTTATTTTAATTCCGATATTTTGGTCCCATTGACTTGCATTGGGATCGGGTATCGGCATCGGCGATATCCGATATTTTTTGAATATCGGCCGATCCAATCCGATACCGATACTTTCCGATATCGGAAGGTATCGCTCAACACTAGTCTTAATTTATTCCTGTCCCTGAAACTATTCTGAGATCCTCAATCCCCCCCAACTATGGGTCAGCCCTACAGTTAACTCTGTTTTCCTCTACTAAAAGGAACTGCAGCCACAGAAGGATAACTGTTAACTGTAATACAGTAAAATAATTTTAAATATAATACAGTAAAATACATGTTTAAATACATTTGAACACATTTAAACCACAGGAGTTGCCAGAGGAGTGGAATACCATCCTCACCACCCTCAGACTTTTAATATACAAAATGTGGCATTTTTGTAAAAGCACTCAAAAAGAATTTAAGAAGCTGCAACTTGTGCAGATCTCCTGCCATTCCCCACCTCAGAGTACATACTTGCTTTATGAAGACATTTCCTATATATATATGAAAGCAGCAGGTATCAGTCAGACCCAGATGCATTAGGCTTCACTTAATACAGAGTATAGCCGAGACATTCACTAGGTTTCCTCTGTTATCCGATGGCTGTGCGAATGTCCTATGGGGCTCTATACTCTGCCATAAAAAATGCACATCATTCATTCTCTAAGACCAGAAGGAAATAAGAATTTCACACTGTGCTATCACTTGCAAAAATGGACTAATGTATTAAATACACATAATTCAAATTACGAGCCGCCGTCCACTCATCGCTCTTTTTGACTTATATGTTTTTACTGGGACGTATAGGGATGAAGTCATTTATTTTACATTTTATAACTGTCAGTAGGTGATATAATTATTTGCAAATGTTTTTCATTCAATTCCCTGCAATCTCATGTCTATAAAGTGTACCTCTCACCAGGACAAGTTCCCTTTAAATGGACAGGGTTGGTGCCTGAAATGACCAAAAGGGAAGTGAGAAGAAACAAAGTCCATGCCCGTTTTCTTCAAACAGGACTCTGGGCTGAGGAGTCTGGGCTATGAGAAAGTTTGAACTTTGCTGAATTATTAAAATAGTTTACAGAAAGTTGAGTAATTAACCACTTGGTACTCTAATCTATAGGGCTGCTTAGTGGATGTAATCTCATACTAGTCATCATGGCTAGACCTTTATAGGATTCTTCCAGTTAACGCGGCTTATCCAATAGTTACTAAAAATTAAAGGTACAAATACACATTGGACAAGCACTAACCGGTCAGCTAATACGTAGAGAACTGACCGTACACTTGCATGGGAGGCCACTACAACATTAGATGGTCATCAAGCCAGCCAAAATTGTCAGCCAATATTTATATAAGAGTATGGAGGTGTTAAGGGTGTATAAATGAGATTATGGGGTGCTCACTGCTTAAGAGAAGGTGCTCTGGAGAAAAAAGTTCTAAAAATAAGTAAGTAAACTCCAGCACACAGATAATTTCATATTCTTTATGTAATGTTTCAAAAAAATCAGGATGGTGGGACTCACCGAAAAAAACTTTCTGCAGATTCTTTACAGACATTCAACATATCACATTCAACGTTTCAGCTCACTAGCTTTTTTCAAGAAATGTCTGTCTTTTTGTAATAGAAATAAACAGGGAGTGTGGGCCCCACTGTGGATATCATGTGTGTGTCACGAGGTGGAGATGGAGATGGAGATGGAGATGGAGGAGATGGAGAAATTCATTTCTCCGCCTCCCCCGCAACTGGGCTCCGATCCTCCCTGTGCGAGAGAATCGGAGCACAGACGCATGACACTCGGTTCCCACTCGCAGCAGAGCAGGAGCCGAGGGTCATTAGTAAATTGCATCCGACGCTCTCGCATCAGATGCCATACGCTCGTCTGATGCCGGCCTAAGACTGTACACAGGGATCTCATTGCAGAGATATGTTGCAGGATGGGGCTATGTGTAGAGAGGCTGAAAGGAGAGATTTAATGCTGGATGTGGTGGCATATAGACGCGCTCAGAGGAGAAGCATTTCAAGGTCCTGGGATGGCCTAGGCAGTGTCCCGACCTTAACCCAATAGAAAAACTTTGGAGGGAGATGAAAGTCAATGTTCCCCAGCGACAGCCCCAAAACCGGAAAGATCTGGAGAAGATCTGTATGGAGGAGTGGGCCAAAATCCCTGCCGCAGTGTGTGCTAACTTGGACAATAACTACAGGAAACGTCTGACCTCTGTGATTGCAAAAAAAAGGTTTCTGTACCAAATATTAAGTTATGTTTTTTATTGCATTAAATACTTATTTCATGCAATGGCAAGCAAATTAATGATGTAAAAATCATACAATGTGATTTTCTGGATTTTATTTAAAGATTCTGTCTCTCACAGTTGAAGTGTACCTACAATAAAAATTACAGATCTCTCCATTCTTTGTAGGTGGGAAAACTTGCAAAATTGGCAGTGTATCAAATACTTATTTTGCCCACTGTGAGTTTATTATTACTACAGTTGAAACATATAGACATTATATGAGACTCGTGTTTCAGGTTGCTGATTTTATTCATTATTGAAATGTACAATATCAGAAATACTACAATATACTATGCAATGTTTCAAGCTAATAAAAGCAATGTTAATTAAAAAATGGATTTTTCCATGCACTGACTGCATTATTTGAATGTGGTGGGCTTGTGCACTTGTAAAGTGCCATGGAATAAGTGGCGCTATAATAATAAAAAAAAATAATATTATAATACACTGCAGCCAAGCTGAACAAGTTGAATTGTCTCGGAAAGGAGAAAGGAGAAACAGGGCAGAATCCTGTGCTGCTGATGAATAATGAAGTGACGATAAAAATGTTTACAAAGACTAAGTTTACATGAACGTATGAAAAATTGTCCAATTTTCATCCAGAAACAATGGTCAATTTTTCATCCATAGAAAAATCATAAATGGCACTCCGGTGTGGTTGGATGAGGTGCTGTGTAGGGTTCCAATCCATATGAGTAGTTGTAGTAAAACTTGACAAAATGAGGTGAATTTATTAACAATGAATCAGTCCATAGATCAACAGCTCGTAGATAATGTTTCGGTCCGCATGGACCTTCATAAAATAAATGCTGTATTGTTGTGTGGTGGAGAGTAAGTAATCGATACTCAATGGGGGGTGAAGATTATATGGACAGGTGGTAGAAGGTGTAGAAATGTCCGCGCTGGGGTGTGGTGGCTAAAATCCATTGTCAGAACCTCTTCCTCTTGAGCGCCGAATTTTACTACTACACTGTTTCATCCATGTTATCATTGGCATGATAGTCGTATGTCTATTATTTACATCTATATGATATCTATTTGCATTGGATCTCTAGAAAATGGATGCCATACGGATGGCATCTTTATGGCACGTTGGTTTTTTTTTCAAACTCATTAAAATACATACTGTGGGTGAAAGAAGTGTTGAACATGTAATCAATTTTCTAAGTAAATATATTTTTAAAGGTGCTATTAACATGAATTTCTCACCAGATGTCAGTAACAACCCATCCAATCCTCACAAGCAAAGAAATCAAACCGTAAATGTCCATAAATTAAGTCAAGTTTAATAATGAGAAATGACAAAAGGAAAAAGTATTGAACACCCTTGTTGAAATTTAATTAATACTTCTTACAGAAGCCTTTGTTTTTGATGATAGCTTCAAGACGCCTTCTGTATGGAGCAACTAGTGGCAGGCATTGCTCAGGTGTGATTTTTGCCCATTCTTCCACACAAACACTCGTCAAATCTTTCTATGATCTCTGAGCTTTAGTTCCTTCCATAAATTTACTGTTGGATTTGGGTCAGGTGATTGGCTGGGCCATCCTAGCAACTTTATTTCCTTTGCCTGAAACCATTTAATGTCATGCCATTCTGTCTGTTTCTGGTTTTTGTCATGACTAGAGTTGAGCGACCTTGACCTTTTTAGAGTCGAGCCGGGTTTTGCGAAACCCGACTATGTCCAAAGTCGGGTCGAGTGAAATCGGCCGATTATGACGTAAAGTCGGGATCGACCGAAACACGAAACCCAATGCAAGTCAATGGGGCAGCATAGTCGGCAGTGAGTGGGGGCCAGGAAAACACCTAGAGTGCCCATTTTAATGTCAAAACCATCCATTCTTCTTAATGAAGCTTGTCAAGCGTAATTTACCTTATAATAATTGGAAGGCATTTGAAATTGGGGGTCATTTGGCTAAAGTTGTGGGGGGTAGGGCTGGTTCAAGTAATTAGTGGGCCCAGGAAATCTGGACCACGTCACGGCAGTGGAGCAGGGAGAGGTAAGTATTTCAACTTTGCAAGTGCTGTGAACCTGAGCAAGCAGGGGGGGCCCACTCGTTGGCATTGGCACTGGCACAGGGCCCCTCAAAGTACAGCGGTGTGTTTGCACGGCGGGGGCGCCTCCCACCGGCAGCAACACTTTTGCGTACTATGAGAGGCCCTGTGCCAGTGACGTCGCCAACTAGTATTCCTCCCCCCACCTGATGAAGGAACCTGCACTTTCATCTGCACCTTCCTCTTTGTCCCCGTGTAAGGTGGTATGGTATGCGGGAAGAGCAACCTGACTTTCAGCAGGGTCACAATGTTGTTGTGTAGCGTGCACGGGGAATGTTGCGTTATGGGTCAATGTACCAGCAGACTCATCTATCACTGGCTGGGCAATGGGCACGATGAAGTGGAAACACAGATATAGGCCCAAAGAAGAAAGTGGGCTAAATGCAGTTCAAAATTGGTAACACAGGAATAACCAGGGGGCATTGCAGTGGAGGACAACTGGAATGAGAGGCTGACACAGAGAGTAGGGCCAAATCAGTAAGTAGTCGAAATGCAGTTCAAAATTGGCAACCGTAGTAAACAGGCGGCACAGCTTTGTTCAGTGGAGGAGAACAGCAAGGAGTGGCAGACACCGATAGTAGGCCCCAACCCAACTAGTAGGCCAAATGCAGTTTAACATTAACAACTACTTAACGAGAGGCTGAAAATGGAATTTCAGGACAGGAAACCAGGAGAACAGCAAGGAGCGGCAGACACCGATAGTAGGCCCCAAACCAACTAGTACGCCAAATGCAGTTGTTCCATTTAACCACAATTTAATGAGAGCCTGAAGATAGAAGCTCAGGAAAGGCAACCTGGTGAAAACCTTGGAGTGTAACACAACCTGTCTCTACACCCCATACCAAATTTGTAGGCCTAATGCAGCGTAGTTTCCACCAACTACTAAACGAGAGCCGGAAGATCGAAGCTCATGAAAGGCAACCCGGGGAACACCTTGGAGTGTAACACAACCTCTCTCTACACCACGAAAGGGCTGATTCTTAGGAAGGAAGGCTGTTGTAAATAAGCATTGCGCGTCCGAGGGTGATTATATTCTTATTCGGTATCTACTCACCCTCGGACGCGCCATGCTTCTTGATTTGTAATTAATGTTTATTTGCAATGTGCTTTTGACTTACTCAATTATTTTTTTAATTATTGATTTTATTAAATTAATAGTTTAACATCTTATTGGAAATAATTTAAAGGAGACGCGACAGGACAACACTCGGTGGATGCCATATCTGTGTTAACAACTCCAAAAAACTTTCAGTTAACTTCTTGCAGGAGAAAGAAATTGTAGCTGTTGGACCTTTGTAGTACAGTTCCAGATATTTGTTGTGTGTTTGTTTTTATTGTTAAAATGTCTGCATTTGAGATCTCAACACGATCTTATTTTTTATAATCAAATTAATTTTTTAAATATTTTATTAGGTTGGTTCAAGGGGTACACGGGCCGCAGTAGACAGGTCAGTGGAGGCCTAGTGGAAGGAGGGACCGCAGATGCGCCACTGTTTCACCCATACACAATTAGTAGGCCTAATGCAGCGTAGTTTCCAACAGCTACTAAACGAGAGCCGGAAGATCGAAGCTCAGGAAAGGCAACCTGGGGAACACCTTGGAGTGTAACACAACCTCTCTCTACACCACGGAAGGGCTGATTCTTAGGAAGGAAGGCTGTTGTAAATAAGCATTGCGCGTCCGAGGGTGATTATATTCTTATTCGGTATCTACTCACCCTCGGACGCGCCATGCTTCTTGATTTGTAATTAATGTTTATTTGCAATGTGCTTTTGACTTACTCAATTATTTTTTTAATTATTGATTTTATTAAATTAATAGTTTAACATCTTATTGGAAATAATTTAAAGGAGACGCGACAGGACAACACTCGGTGGATGCCATATCTGTGTTAACAACTCCAAAAAACTTTCAGTTAACTTCTTGCAGGAGAAAGAAATTGTAGCTGTTGGACCTTTGTAGTACAGTTCCAGATATTTGTTGTGTGTTTGTTTTGATTGTTAAAATGTCTGCATTTGAGATCTCAACACGATCTTATTTTTTATAATCAAATTAATTTTTTAAATATTTTATTAGGTTGGTTCAAGGGGTACACGGGCAGCAATAGACAGGTCAGTGGAGGCCTAGTGGAAGGAGTGACGGCAGACAGGCATCAAAGGCCTAACATTGGGCTGGCTGTAGGCAAGTTAAAATTGGTTCCAGGGGAACACGGCCATCAGTGGCCTGGTCAGTGTAGTTGTAGTTGAAAGAACGGGACGCAGACAGGCTTCGAAGGCCTAACATAATAACATAGGGCTGGCTGTAGGCAAGTTAAAATTGGTTCCAGGGGAACACAGCCATCAGTGGCCTGGTCAGTGTAGTTGTAGTTGAAAGAACGGGACGCAGACAGGCTTCGAAGGCCTAACATAACAAACTTGGGCTGGCTGTAGGCACTTTTAAATTTGTTCCAGGGGTACATGGGCAGCAGTGTATGGTCAGTGGAAGTCTAGTGGAAGGAGTGACCGCAGACAGGCTTCCAGGGCCTAACATAACAAACTTGGGCTGGCTGTAGGCACTTTTAAATTGGTTCCAGGGGTACACGGGCAGCAGTGGTCTGGTCTGTGGAAGTCTAGTGGAAGGAGTGACCGCAGACAGGCTTCGAAGGCCTAACATAACAAACTTGGGCTGGCTGTAGGCACTTTTAAATTGGTTCCAGGGGTACACGGGCAGCAGTGGTCTGGTCAGTGGAAGTCTAGTGGAAGGAGTGACCGCAGACAGGCTTCCAAGGCCTAACATAACAAACTTGGGCTGGCTGTAGGCACTTTTAAATTGGTTCCAGGGGTACACGGGCAGCAGTGGTCTGGTCAGTGGAAGTCTAGTGGAAGGAGTGACCGCAGACAGGCTTCCAAGGCCTAACATAACAAACTTGGGCTGGCTGTAGGCACTTTTAAATTGGTTCCAGGGGTACACGGGCAGCAGTGGTCTGGTCAGTGGAAGTCTAGTGGAAGGAGTGACCGCAGACAGGCTTCCAAGGCCTAACATAACAAACTTGGGCTGGCTGTAGGCACTTTTAAATTGGTTCCAGGGGTACACGGGCAGCAGTGGTCTGGTCTGTGGAAGTCTAGTGGAAGGAGTGACCGCAGACAGGCTTCGAAGGCCTAACATAACAAACTTGGGCTGGCTGTAGGCACTTTTAAATTGGTTCCAGGGGTACACGGGCAGCAGTGGTCTGGTCAGTGGAAGTCTAGTGGAAGGAGTGACCGCAGACAGGCTTCCAAGGCCTAACATAACAAACTTGGGCTGGCTGTAGGCACTTTTAAATTGGTTCCAGGGGTACACGGGCAGCAGTGGTCTGGTCAGTGGAAGTCTAGTGGAAGGAGTGACCGCAGACAGGCTTCCAAGGCCTAACATAACAAACTTGGGCTGGCTGTAGGCACTTTTAAATTGGTTCCAGGGGTACACGGGCAGCAGTGGTCTGGTCTGTGGAAGTCTAGTGGAAGGAGTGACCGCAGACAGGCTTCGAAGGCCTAACATAACAAACTTGGGCTGGCTGTAGGCACTTTTAAATTGGTTCCAGGGGTACACGGGCAGCAGTGGTCTGGTCAGTGGAAGTCTAGTGGAAGGAGTGACCGCAGACAGGCTTCCAAGGCCTAACATAACAAACTTGGGCTGGCTGTAGGCACTTTTAAATTGGTTCCAGGGGTACACGGGCAGCAGTGGTCTGGTCTGTGGAAGTCTAGTGGAAGGAGTGACCGCAGACAGGCTTCGAAGGCCTAACATAACAAACTTGGGCTGGCTGTAGGCACTTTTAAATTGGTTCCAGGGGTACACGGGCAGCAGTGGTCTGGTCAGTGGAAGTCTAGTGGAAGGAGTGACCGCAGACAGGCTTCGAAGGCCTAACATAACAAACTTGGGCTGGCTGTAGGCACTTTTAAATTGGTTGCAGGGGTACATGGGCAGCAGTGTATGGTCAGTGGAAGTCTAGTGGAAGGAGTGACCGCAGACAGGCTTCCAAGGCCTAACATAACAAAATTGGGCTGACTGTAGGCACTTTTAAATTGGTTCCAGGGTAACACGGCCAGCAGTGGCCTGGTCAGTGTAGTAGTTGTAGAAAGAAGGGACCGCAGACAGGCTTCGAAGGCCTAACATAACAAAAATGTCAAAACAATGGTATTGTCAGTGCCAGGCATTGAAGGATGTCAGCGCCTAAACTACACATTGGTGAAGCTGTGAGAGATAATTTTGCTAGTGGTAGAGCACTGTTTGAGCTGGGGGGGGGGAACTGTCTTGTGGCCGGCGGTACAGGCACAGGGCCCCTCATATTACAACGGTGTGTCTGACGTTGGGTGCGCACCACCACCGCCAGAGACACTTTATTGTACTATGAGGGACCCAGTGGCAGTGCCGTCGACCAAAAGCGGCCACACCCACCTCTTCAGACAAACAGCACTCTCAAGGGTCCAAGCGCAAAGTGGCGATAGCACGGCCCCGTGTGGGGAGTTTGGCCATTTCGTGAGGTGGAAACATGTCGTATGCTGGACAATCAGGTGAAGAAAATTACGAGATTGGAAAAGTCATTCAGAATAGTCCACAGGCAAGACCTTTTCATAGGAAAGCTAGGTGTCAGCCGGGCAGGGTGGGGCAAAAGATTTTGAAATCCAGTTGTGGTTCATTTTAATGAAGGTTAGATCATCTACATTTTGGGTAGCCAGACGAGTCCTTTTTTCTGTTAGTATTGAACCTGCAGCACTGAATACTCTTTCTGATAGGACACTAGCTGCCGGGCAAGCAAGCTCCTGCAATGCATATTCTGCCAATTCTGGCCAGGTGTCTAATTTGGATGCCCAGTAATCAAATGGGAATGACGGTTGAGGGAGAACGTCGATAAGGGATGAAAAATAGTTTGTAACCATACTGGACAAATGTTGTCTCCTGTCACTTTGAATTGATGCTGCAGTACCTGTCCTGTCTGCGGTCATAGAAAAATCACTCCACAACCTGGTCAGAAAACCCCTCTGGCCAACGCCACTTCTGATTTCTGCCCCTCTAACACCTCTGGTCTGCTGGCCCCTGGAGCTCGTGTGAGAACGATCACGGGCGCTGTGTGCAGGGAATGCCAGAAGCAAACGGTCAACAAGAGTTGATTGTTTTGTTGCTAATATTAGTTCCAAGTTCTCATGTGGCATAATATTTTGCAATTTGCCTTTATAGCGAGGATCAAGGAGGCAGGCCAACCAGTAATCGTCATCGTTCATCATTTTTGTAATGCGTGTGTCCCTTTTGAGGATACGCAAGGCATAATCCGCCATGTGGGCCAAAGTTCCCGTTGTCAAATCTGCGGTTGTGCTTGGTTGAGGGGCAGTTGCAGGCAAATCTACGTCACTTGTGTCCCTCAAAAAACCAGAACCCGGCCTTGCCACGCCACCAATTTCCCGTGCCCCCGGGAAAGCTTCCTCATTAAAAATATACTCATCCCCATCATCCTCCTCATCCTCCACCTCCTCTTCGCCCGGTACCTCGTCATGTACACTGCCCTGACCAGACAATCGCTGACTGTCATCAAGGCTTTCCTCTTCCTCTGGTGCAGACGCCTGATCCTTTATGTGCGTCAAACTTTGCATCAGCAGACGCATTAGGGGGATGCTCATGCTTATTATGGCGTTGTCTGCACTAACCAGCCGTGTGCATTCCTCAAAACACTGAAGGACTTGACACATGTCTTGAATCTTCGACCACTGCACACCTGACAACTCCATGTCTGCCATCCTACTGCCTGCCCGTGTATGTGTATCCTCCCACAAAAACATAACAGCCCGCCTCTGTTCGCACAGTCTCTGAAGCATGTGCAGTGTTGAGTTCCACCTTGTTGCAACGTCTATGATTAGGCGATGCTGGGGAAGGTTCAAAGAACGCTGATAGGTCTGCATACGGCTGGAGTGTACAGGCGAACGGCGGATATGTGCGCAAAGTCCACGCACTTTGAGGAGCAGGTCGGATAACCCCGGATAACTTTTCAGGAAGCACTGCACCACCAGGTTTAAGGTGTGAGCCAGGCAAGGAATGTGTTTCAGTTGGGAAAGGGAGATGGCAGCCATGAAATTCCTTCCGTTATCACTCACTACCTTGCCTGCCTCAAGATCTACAGTGCCCAGCCACGACTGCGTTTCTTGCTGCAAGAACTCGGACAGAACTTCCGCGGTGTGTCTATTGTCGCCCAAACACTTCATAGCCAATACAGCCTGCTGACGTTTGCCAGTAGCTGCCCCATAATGGGAGACCTGGTGTGCAACAGTGGCAGGTGCGGATGGAGTGTTTGTGCGACTGCGGTCTGTGGACGAGCTCTTGCTTCTGCAGGAGGACGAGGAGGAGGAGGAGGAGGAGGAGGGGGTGCGAACGGCTACAGACAACTGTTTACTAGACCGTGGGCTAGGCAGAACTGTCCCAAACTTGCTGTCCCCTGTGGACCCTGAATCCACCACATTTACCCAGTGTGCCGTGATGGACACGTAACGTCCCTGGCCATGCCTACTGGTCCATGCATCTGTTGTCAGGTGCACCTTTGTGCTCACAGATTGCCTGAGTGCATGGACGATGCGCTCTTTAACATGCTGGTGGAGGGCTGGGATGGCTTTTCTGGAAAAAAAGTGTCGACTGGGTAGCTCGTAGCGTGGTACAGCGTAGTCCATCAGGTCTTTGAAAGCTTCGCTTTCAACTAACCGGTAGGGCATCATCTCTAACGAGATTAGTCTAGCTATGTGGGCGTTCAAACCCTGTGTACGCGGATGCGAGGCTAAGTATTTCCTTTTTCTAACCATAGTCTCATGTAGGGTGAGCTGGACTGGAGAGCTGGAGATCGTGGAACTAGCGGGGGTGCCGGTGGACATGGCAGACTGAGAGACGGTGGGAGATGGTATTGTTGCCGCCGGTGCCCTAGATGCAGTGTTTCCTACTACGAAACTGGTGATTCCCTGACCCTGACTGCTTTGGCCTGGCAAAGATACCTGCACAGATACAGCAGGTGGTGCGCTAAATGGTGGTCCTACACTGCCGGAAGGGATGTTGCGTTGATGACTAGCTTCATTGGCCGAGGGTGCAACAACCTTAAGGGACGTTTGGTAGTTAGTCCAAGCTTTCAAATGCATGGTGGTTAAATGTCTATGCATGCAACTAGTATTGAGACTTTTCAGATTCTGACCTCTGCTTAAGGAAGTAGAACATTTTTGACAGATGACTTTGCGCTGATCAATTGGATGTTGTTTAAAAAAATGCCAGACTGCACTCTTTCTAGCATCGGATACCTTTTCAGGCATTGCAGACTGAGCTTTAACCGGATGGCCACGCTGTCCTCCACCAGGTTTTGGCTTTGCCACGCGTTTTGGGCAAGATACGGGCCCGGCAGATGGAACCTGTGGCGATGTTGATGCCTGCTGCGGCCCCTCCTCCTCCTCTGCTTCAGAACTGCTGCCGCCTGCACCCTGTTCCCCCAATGGCTGCCAATCGGGGTCAAGAACTGGGTCATCTAATAACTCTTCTTGTACCTCCTGCGCAACTTCGTCTGTGTCACCGTGTCGTTTGGTGGTATAGCGTTCGTGATGGGGCAACATAGTCTCATCAGGGTCTGATTCTTGATCAGCACCCTGCGAGGGCAATGTTGTGGTCTGAGTCAAAGGACCAGCATAGTAGTCTGGCTGTGGCTGTGCGTCAGTGCACTCCATGTCAGATTCAACTTGTAATGGGCATGGACTGTTAACTGCTTCACTTTCTAAGCCAGGGACGGTATGTGTAAAGAGCTCCATGGAGTAACCCGTTGTGTCGCCTGCTGCATTCTTCTCTGTTGTTGTTTTTGCTGAAGAGGACAAGGAAGTGACTTGTCCCTGACCGTGAACATCCACTAACGACGCGCTGCTTTTACTTTTACCAGTTTCACGAGAGGAGGCAAAAGAGCTAGAGGCTGAGTCAGCAAGATAAGCCAAAACTTGCTCTTGCTGCTCCGGCTTTAAAAGCGGTTTTCCTAATCCCAGAAAAGGGAGCGTTCGAGGCCTTGTGTAGCCGGACGACGAACCTGGCTCCACAGCTCCAGACTTAGGTGCAATATTTTTTTCCCCACGACCACCTGATGCTCCACCACTACCACTACCCTCATTACCAGCTGACAATGAACGCCCCCGGCCACGACCTCTTCCACTAGACTTCCTCATTGTTTTAAAAACGTAACCAAACTAACGTTATTTGTTGCAGTCACACAACTTACACGGTGAGCTATAACTTCAGTATGATTTAGCTACCCCTTTACAGGTTGGTGAGACCACAGCGAAAATCAGGCCCAATGTTACACACTCTGTTTTTGGTGGCTGCAAATTAGAGAGATGCCCCACACGCAGGACTGTCACTGAAGCACAAATGTTAATATTAATGTCACACTATTATTTTTTTTTTATTTTTATTTTTTTCAGGAACACTTTAGAAACACCAAAAACAAAAAAAAAAATAGATTTTTGCAGGGAGAATTTAGAAAACAAATGTAACAAACTATATGCTTTCTATGGGCCACTGAGTGAGAGATGACGCACACAGGAATCAGGAGTGGCACACAAGCCCAGAGGCCAATATTTTTCTACCAATGATTGATGGAGTTATTTTCTCTGGTAGATTTTGGAACCCAAATCAAGGAAAAAAAATATAGGCTTTCTATGGACCACAATTGGAGAGAGAGAGAGAGAGAGAGAGAGAGAGATGGCACACCCAGGAGTCAAGACTGGCACACAAGCAGAAAGGCCAATATTAATCTCCCATTTTTTTGGGGGGTTTGTTTTTTTTTTTTTTTTTTTTTTCAGGGAGACTTTAGAAAAAAAAATAATAAAAAAAATATGATTTTATCAGGAAGAATTTAGAAACCAAATAAAATAAAATGATTTTTTCAGGGAGAATTTATAAAACAAATAAAAACAAAAATAGGCGTTCTATGGCCCACTGACTGAGAGATGACGCACACAGGAGTCAGGAGTGGCACACAAGCCCAGAGGCCAATATTTTTCTACCAATGATTGATGTAGTTATTTTCTCTGGTAGATTTTGGAACCCAAATCAAGGAAAAAAAATATAGGCTTTCTATGGACCACAATTGGAGAGAGAGAGAGAGAGAGAGAGAGAGAGAGATGGCACACCCAGGAGTCAAGACTGGCACACAAGCAGAAAGGCCAATATTAATCTCCCACTGTTTTTTTTGGTTGTTTTTTTTTTTTTTTTTCAGGGAGACTTTAGAAAAAAAAATAATAAAAAAAATATGATTTTATCAGGAAGAATTTAGAAACCAAATAAAATAAAATGATTTTTTCAGGAAGAATTTATAAAACAAATAAAACAAAAAATAGGCGTTCTATGGCCCACTGACTGAGAGATGACGCACACAGGAGTCAAGACTGGCACACAAGCAGAAAGGCCAATATTAATCTCCCACT
The DNA here is from genome assembly GCF_032444005.1 of Ranitomeya imitator. Classification (NCBI taxonomy): domain Eukaryota; kingdom Metazoa; phylum Chordata; class Amphibia; order Anura; family Dendrobatidae; genus Ranitomeya; species Ranitomeya imitator. The sequence goes on from NC_091291.1 coordinate 95,127,335, forward strand.
GTTTTTTTTTTTTTTTTTTCAGGGAGACTTTAGAAAAAAAAATAATAAAAAAAATATGATTTTATCAGGAAGAATTTAGAAACCAAATAAAATATAATGATTTTTTCAGGGAGAATTTAGAAAACAAATAAAACCAAAAATAGGCGTTCTATGGCCCACTGACTGAGAGAGAGAGAGAGAGAGATGGCACGCTTAGTACTGGCACACAAGCCCAAAGGGCAATATTAATCTCCCTTTTTTTTTCAGGGAGAATTTCTAAAACCCCAAAAAAAAAAAAATAGGCTTTCTATGGCCCACTATTTGTGAGAGAGATGGGACGCTCAGGACTGGCACAGATGGCACGCTCAGGACTGGCACAGAAGCCCAGAGGCCAATATTAATCTCCCTTTTTTTCTGGGAGAATTTATAAAACCAAAAAAATATTTAAATAGGCTTTCTATGGCCCACTATTTGTGAGAGAGATGGCACGCTCAGGACTGGCACAGATGGCACGCTCACAACTGGCACACAAGCCCAGAGGCCAATATTAATCTCCCTTTTTTTCAGGGAGAATTTATAAAACCAAAAAAAAAATTAAATAGGCTTTCTATGGCCCACTATTTGTGAGAGAGATGGCACGCTCAGGACTGGCACAGATGGCACGCTCACAACTGGCACACAAGCCCAGAGGCCAATATTAATCTCCCTTTTTTTCAGGGAGAATTTATAAAACCAAAAAAAAAATTAAATAGGCTTTCTATGGCCCACTATTTGTGAGAGAGATGGCACGCTCAGGACTGGCACAGATGGCACGCTCACAACTGGCACACAAGCCCAGAGGCCAATATTAATCTCCCTTTTTTTCTGGGAGAATTTATAAAACCAAAAAAATATTTAAATAGGCTTTCTATGGCCCACTATTTGTGAGAGAGATGGCACGCTCAGGACTGGCACAGATGGCACGCTCAGGACTGGCACAGAAGCCCAGAGGCCAATATTAATCTCCCTTTTTTTCTGGGAGAATTTATAAAACCAAAAAAATATTTAAATAGGCTTTCTATGGCCCACTATTTGTGAGAGAGATGGCACGCTCAGGACTGGCACAGATGGCACGCTCACAACTGGCACACAAGCCCAGAGGCCAATATTAATCTCCCTTTTTTTCAGGGAGAATTTATAAAACCAAAAAAAAAATTAAATAGGCTTTCTATGGCCCACTATTTGTGAGAGAGATGGCACGCTCAGGACTGGCACAGATGGCACGCTCACAACTGGCACACAAGCCCAGAGGCCAATATTAATCTCCCTTTTTTCAGGGAAAATTTATAAAACCAAAAAAAAAATTAAATAGGCTTTCTATGGCCCACTATTTGTGAGAGAGATGGCACGCTCACAACTGGCACAGATGGCACGCTCACAACTGGCACACAAGCCCAGAGGCCAATATTAATCTCCCTTTTTTCAGGGAAAATTTATAAAACCAAAAAAAAAATTAAATAGGCTTTCTATGGCCCACTATTTGTGAGAGAGATGGCACGCTCACAACTGGCACAGATGGCACGCTCACAACTGGCACACAAGCCCAGAGGCCAATATTAATCTCCCTTTTTTCAGGGAAAATTTATAAAACCAAAAAAAAAATTAAATAGGCTTTCTATGGCCCACTATTTGTGAGAGAGATGGCACGCTCAGGACTGGCACAGATGGCACGCTCACAACTGGCACACAACCCCAGAGGCCAATATTAATCTCCCTTTTTTTCAGGGAGAATTTATAAAACCAAAAAAAAAAATTAAATAGGCTTTCTATGGCCCACTATTTGTGAGAGAGATGGCACGCTCAGGGCTGGCACCGATGGCACGCTCACAACTGGCACACAAGCCCAGAGGCCAATATTAATCTCCCTTTTTTCAGGGAAAATTTATAAAACCCCAAAAAAAATTAAATAGGCTTTCTATGGCCCACTATTTGTAAGAGAGATGGCACACTCAGGACTGGCACACAAGCCCAAAGGCTAATATTAATCTCCCACTGTATTTTTATCAGGGAGAATTTATACACCCCACAAAAAAAAATACAGAAAAATGAAAAGGCTTTCTATGGCCCACTATATGAGAGAGATGGCACACACAGGGATGGCACTCTAGCAGAAATGCCAAATTGCCAATCTTAATCTCCCACCAAAAAAAAAAAAAAACAGGGAATGTCCTACAATTACTATCTCCCTGCCTGCAGTAATCTCAGCCAGGTATGGCAGGCAGCAATAAGGAGTGGACTGATGCACAAATCAAATAAAAAGTGTGGACAAACAAAAAAGATAGCTGTGCAGAAAGGAAGGAACAAGAGGATTTGTGCTTTGAAAAAAGCAGTTGGTTTGCACAGCGGCGTACACACAGCAATGCAGCTATCAGGGAGCCTTCTAGGGCAGCCCAATGAGCTACAGCGCTGAGGGGGAAAAAAAAAAAAAAAACTTCCACTGTCCCTGCACACCGAGGGTGGTGTTGGACAGTGCAAATCGCTGCAGCACAAGCGGTTTTGTGGTTAATGGACCCTGCCTAACGCTATCCCTGCTTCTGACAAAGCGGCAGCAACCTCTCCCTAAGCTCAGATCAGCAGCAGTAAGATGGCGGTCGGCGGGAACGCCTCTTTATAGCCCCTGTGACGTCGCAGACAGCAAGCCAATCACTGCAATGCCCTTCTCAAAGATGGTGGGGACCAGGACCTATGTCATCACGCTGCCCACACTCTGCGTTTACCTTCATTGGCTGAGAAATGGCGCTTTTCGCGTCATTGAAACGCGACTTTGGCGCGAAAGTCGCGTACCGCATGGCCGACCCCGCACAGGGGTCGGATCGGGTTTCATGAAACCCCGACTTAGCCAAAAGTCGGCGACTTTTGAAAATGTTCGACCCGTTTCGCTTAACCCTAGTCATGACAATGCATATGTCTGCTTTAACCCTTTACTCTTTTCCCCCTAATTTGAGCTAGGAAATTGTTGGCTTTTACCTGAATGGAGCCTTCTCAGTTCCCTGCTCTGCTGCGCAGTCGTACATGGGTATTTAGGTATTTGCTCTGCTGCATACCTTCCTCATGTGTGGTCCCTGGTTGCTGCTGTGAAGCTTTCAGCGGGTTGTGAGGTCATTTGCGGCTGGTGCATGACTTTCCAAGTGGCTCAGTGCATGCAGTCTCAGCCAGGTGCCCTGAGCCTCAGATCTTGCACTTGAGTCTCTTGAAATTGGTGTTTCTGCTGAGCATCTACTACTCTGTGCTCTGACTACCATGCGGTGTTAACCCCATCTGGCTCATGTCCAGTACCGCGGTGTCTGCACCATCACGCTTGAGTTCCTTCCTAGGTCCTATGCCCGGAGCCTGACGACCGCAGTCTGGAACCTGATGACCGCTGTCTGGAGCTTGGAGCCTGATGTCTCTGGTGGTGACTGTAGGTCGTGTCGGATGTCCGGAACCGAACGACTCCTGTCAGATGTCTGCCGGTGATCCTGGGTCCTGATGTCCTGTCTGTGCCCTGATGTCCTGCCTGTGTCTTGATGACCTCATGGACCCTGATGTCCTGATGCCCCGCCTGTGTCCTGATGTCCTGAGGTCTTTCCTGTGTCCTGATGTCCTGTCTGTATCCTGATGTCTTGCCTGTGCCCTGATGTCCTCGTGTACCCTGATATCCTGCCTGGGTCCTGATGTCCCGCCTATCTGTGCCTCGGTGATCCGTTGGTGCCTTGGGGTCCACTGGGTGGTACCCTTCTGAGGTGTGGAATCGGGAGCCTGACATCGTCATGTCTTGTTTATGTACTGTGTGACTTTACTTTAGTAAACTTTACTTTCTCTATACCTGAAGTATCGGTGTAATATTTTCCTACGTGTCTCTTTCCTTGTCCACATGCTCAGCTGCCACAGAACCCAGGTCGCTGCCCTCCCCTAGTTCGGGTAGGCCCGCGTCCCCCTCTGCGGGTCTGTATATCGTCCCCGGGGATGCGCGCCCCACGCCTTCTGAGGTTGGTCGGCTTGGGGGCGTCTATGGGCTGGGCCACATCTCCAGCTGCAGCTAATCGTGACATTTAAGAGTTTCCTTGGATGTGTGTTTTGGATCATTGGATCATTGTATTGCTGATATGAGCAGCCTAATTTTATCTTCATCAACCTGGTAGATATTAGCAGATTATTATCAAGAATGTCTTTGTACTATTGCGCATCCATCCTTCCTTCAATTATATAACGTTTGCCACTGCCGTTTGCTGAGAAACAGCCCCTAACCATAATGTTCCCACCATCAATTTTCATTGTTGGCATGGTGTTTTTGGGTGATATGCAGTGCCTTTTGGTGACGCAGCATAGTGTGTATCATGGCACCCGAATAGCTCAATTTGGGTCTCATCTGACCAGATATCCTGCAACTGATTTATGTAAGTAAGATGTGTCTGAAGGATGTGACCACCAATCTCTGTACAAGCAGTGGTAGATAGGTTACTCACTATCCTCACCTCTCTCTTGCCTGACCAGCTGCATCTGGATGATCCAGAAAGGACAATGCAGTGGATAAACTTTTAGTAATTTAATCACAGTACCTTGACAATGGATGAGGTTGAGATATCATTGAAGATGGAGGGAGGAGGATGAGGTGGAAGATGGAAGTTGGAGGATAGAGGTAAACAGGAGAATCCTCTCTCCAGCTCTGATGCACTTTTCTGCCAAGATGGCATTGATCAGAAAGAAAGGATGTGAGGAAAGAAGATAGAAGGGGTTACAGAGAGAGAAGCATGATGGGAAGTTAAATCTACAATACGTGAGAACATATAATAACAATGACCAATAAATGTCAGCAAAGGACAACAAATACTTGAACAAGCACAATAATGCAATTAAAACATTATACATTTGTCCAAGTATTATCTATAAATGCTGAAGAGATGGCTGGACAGCACACCAGACTGCAATCTTCTAGTATTTTACAATCTTGTCTAAATCTTGATGCACAAAATTTAAATGCACTTGAACTTGCTTTTTGTTCAACAATGAAGTCTTGTGTGCTGTGCATGCTTACAGGTCATGGAGGTTGAGTGCTTTAGTTATTAGTTTCTTTAAAACAATTGTACCTGCCGATTCCACATCTTTCTGTAGCTCTCCTCAGGTTGTCCTTGGCTCTTGGATAACTCTTCTGATTCTTGTCACTCCTCGGTCTGAAATCTTGAATGGTGCACCTGGTCATAGCCAGTTTATGTTGAAATTATCTTCTTTCCACTTCCACATTATGGCACCAACAGTGCTCATTGAAACCTTCAGTAGTTTAGAAATGCTTCTGTAACCAATGCCTTCAGTATGTTTTGCAACTATAAGGTTGCTAAGGTCTAGAGGCAACTCACTCATTTTACCCATCATGAGATGTTTCTTGTGTGACACCTTGGTAATAAGACACATTTTTATAGGCCATAATTTAAACAAAAGAAAAAAATGTTCACTACGTGGCAGGATTGCTTTCTAATTATTGATATATTTCAGCTGGTGTCATGAGTTTCCATTGCTATTTGCACTTCTCTTTCTTCATGTGTTAAATACTTTTTCCCTGTGTTATTTCTCAGTACTACTCATAATCATAACTTAATTTATGAACATCTATGGTTTGATTTCTTTGCCTTTGTGGATTATATGAGTTCTTGCCGTCATCTGGTGAGACTTTCAAATCAATAGTAGCTTTAGAAATATATTTCCCATACATACTCGTGTATAAGCCGAGATTTTCAGCATATTGTTTTGTGCTGAAAATGCCCACCTTGGCTTATACACTAGTCATGGTCCAGAAAGCCGGCAGGGGAGGGGAGCGGCGGAGCAGCTGCAGGAGTCAGCAGCTGTGACATCATACTCACCCTCCTCGCACCGTCACTGAACATCCTTGTATCTCCATTGTCCCGGTGCAGCAGCGCTTCCTGTTCTGAGCAGTCACGTGGTACCGCTCATTAAGGTAATGAATATGCACGCGTCTCCATTCCCATAGACGTGGAGCAAATATTCATTACCTTAATGAGCAGTACCGCGTGACCACTGAGCACAGGATGAGCTGCTGCACCAGGAGAATGGAGATGCAGGAACGTGCAGTGGCAGCGCAAAGAGGGTGAGTAGGACGAGATGGGGGAGGATGGGAGGAGCCGAGCCGAGCCATGCATACAAGGATGGGACGGGGGAACTGAGCCATGCATACAAGATGGGACGGGGGAACCGAGCCATGCATACAAGATGGGACGGGGGAGCCATGCATACAAGGATGGGACGGGGGAACCGAGCCATGCATACAAGATGGGACGTGTTGTGAGTTCTGTTTTTGGGCTCCCTCTGGTGGTTACTGATGGTACTGGGTGACTTGTCTTTCCTGGGTTTCTGGGTTCCACCTGTTCCATCAGCATATGGGAGTTTCCTATTTAACCTGGCTTTGCTGGCATTTCCTCACCGGTTATCAATGTATCCAGTGTGTCTTGTTACCTCTGCTCCCTGCTCCTAGAACCTTCTGGACAAGCTAAGTTTGGATTTTCCTGTTTTGTGTTTTGCTTAATTTGGTTTTTAGTCCAGCCTGCAGATATGTGATTCTCTGCTGCTGGTTGCTCTAGTGGGCTGAAATTGCTTTTCATGTACCATGAGTTGGCACATGAGTTCAAGTAATTTCAGGATGGTTTTTTGAAGGGTTTTTCGCTGACCGCGCAGTTCACTTTTGTATCCTCTGCTATCTAGCTTTAGCGGGCCTCATTTTGCTGAAACTGTTTTCATACTACGTGTGTGCTTTCCTCTCATTTCACCGTCATTATATGTGGGGGGCTGCTATTTGCTGTGGGGTATTTCTCTGGAGGCAAGAGAGGTCTGTGTTTCTTCTGATAGGGGAAGTTAGATCTTCGGCTGGAGCGAGACGTCTAGGATCATCGTAGGCACGTTCCCCGGCTACTTTTATTTGTGTGTTAGGTTCAGGGTCGCGGTCAGCTCAGGTTCCATCGCCCTAGAGCTTGTTTGTATCTGTGCTTGTCCTTTTTGTGATCCCCTGCCATTGGGATCATGACAGTATAACCGGCCCACAAAGTGTTAATTGTATTGGCTGAAGTAGGAGGATAAGTAGTCTGAGGAAGTTTTTTTTTTTTTTCCCCTCAGAGTTTGCTGCCTAGCCTTATTGCAGCCTGGCTACTTCCTCCTCCTCTTAATCTTTGTATGGCTCTGATCTCAGCTGTTTATCATGGACGTCCAGAGTTTGGCTTCCAGCCTGAATAATCTTGCCACTAAGGTTCAAAATATACAGGATTTTGTTGTACATGCTCCTATGTCTGAACCTAGAATTCCTGTCCCAGAGTTTTTTTCTGGAGATAGATCTCGTTTTCTGAATTTTAGGAACAATTGCAAGTTGTTTCTTTCTTTGAAATCTCGCTCCTCTGGAGACCCTGCTCAGCAGGTCAAGATAATTATATCTTTCCTGCGGGGTGACCCTCAGGATTGGGCATTTGCATTGGCACCAGGGGACCCTGCGTTGCTTAATGCAGATGCGTTTTTTCTGGCATTGGGTTTGCTCTATGAGGAACCTAACCAAGAGATTCAGGCTGAAAAAGCTTTGTTGGCCCTCTCTCAGGGGCAAGATGAAGCAGAAATTTATTGTCAAAAATTTCGGAAGTGGTCGGTACTTACTCAGTGGAATGAGTGCGCTCTGGCTGCAAAGTTTAGAGATGGCCTTTCTGAGGCCATTAAAGATGTTATGGTGGGGTTCCCTGCGCCTGCTGGTCTGAATGAGTCTATGACTATGGCTGTTCAGATTGATCGGCGTTTACGGGAGCGCAAACCTGTGCATCATTTGGCGGTGTCGTCTGAACCGTCACCTGAGATAATGCAATGTGATAGAATTCAGTCCAGAAGTGAACGGCAAAAGTATAGGCGGAAAAAAGGGTTGTGCTTTTATTGTGGTGATTCAGCTCATGTTATATCAGCATGCTCTAAACGCACAAAAAAGGTTGATAAGTCTGTTGCCATTAGTACTTTACAGTCTAAGTTCATTCTGTCTGTGACTCTGATTTGTTCATTATCATCCATTTCCGTCGATGCCTATGTGGATTCAGGCGCTGCCCTGAGTCTTATGGATTGGTCATTTGCCAATCGCTGTGGGTTTAGTCTGGAGCCTCTGGAAGTCCCTATTCCTTTGAAGGGAATTGACTCTACACCTTTGGCTATGAATAAACCTCAGTACTGGACACAAGTGACCATGCGTATGACTCCCGTTCATCAGGAGGTGATTCGCTTCCTGGTACTGTATAATTTGCATGATGTTCTAGTACTTGGTCTGCCATGGTTACAAACTCATAATCCAGTCCTTGACTGGAAATCAGTGTCTGTGTTAAGCTGGGGTTGTCAGGGGGTTTATGATGATGCACCTCCGATTTCTATCGCTTCATCTACTCCTTCTGAGATTCCTGTGTTTTTGTCTGACTATCGGGATGTTTTTGAGGAGCCTAAGCTCAGTTCGCTTCCTCCTCACAGGGATTGCGATTGTGCTATAAATTTAATTCCGGGCAGTAAATTTCCTAAAGGTCGTTTGTTCAATCTGTCAGTGCCAGAGCATACTGCTATGCGGGATTATGTTAAGGAGTCCTTGGAAAAGGGACATATCCGTCCATCTTTGTCCCCTTTGGGAGCAGGTTTTTTTTTCGTGGCCAAGAAAGATGGTTCCTTGAGGCCTTGTATAGATTATCGTCTTTTGAATAAGATTACCGTAAAATATCAGTATCCTTTGCCATTGTTGACTGATTTGTTTGCTCGCATTAAGGGGGCTAAATGGTTCACTAAGATTGATCTTCGGGGTGCGTATAATCTTATACGAATAAAGCAAGGTGATGAGTGGAAAACTGCATTTAATACGCCTGAGGGCCATTTTGAGTATTTCGTAATGCCTTTTGGACTTTCTAATGCTCCTTCAGTCTTCCAGTCCTTTATGCACGATATTTTCCGTGAATATCTGGATAAATTTATGATTGTGTATTTGGATGATATTTTGGTTTTTTCTGATGACTGGGAGTCTCATGTTCAGCAGGTCAGGAAGGTGTTTCAGGTCCTGCGGGCCAATTCCTTGTTTGTAAAAGGCTCAAAGTGTCTCTTTGGAGTCCAGAAGATTTCTTTCTTGGGGTATATTTTTTCCCCTTCTACTATTGAGATGGATCCCGTCAAGGTTCAGGCTATTTGTGACTGGACGCAGCCTACATCTCTTAAGAGTCTACAGAAGTTCTTGGGCTTTGCTAATTTCTATCGTCGTTTTATAACTAATTTTTCTAGTGTTGTTAAGCCTTTGACGGATTTGACTAAGAAGGGTGCTGATGTTGCTAATTGGTCTCCTGCGGCTGTGGAGGCCTTTCAGGAACTTAAGCGCCGGTTTTCTTCTGCTCCTGTGTTGCGTCAGCCAGATGTTTCGCTCCCTTTTCAGGTTGAGGTTGATGCTTCCGAGATTGGAGCGGGGGCGGTTTTGTCACAGAGAAGCTCCGATGGCTCAGTGATGAAGCCATGTGCGTTTTTTTCTAGAAAGTTTTCGCCGGCTGAGCGGAATTATGATGTTGGTAATCGAGAAACTTTTGGCCATGAAGTGGGCATTTGAGGAGTGGCGTCATTGGCTAGAGGGTGCTAGACATCGTGTGGTGGTCTTGACTGATCACAAAAATTTGATTTACCTTGAGTCTGCCAGGCGTCTGAATCCTAGACAGGCTCGTTGGTCACTGTTTTTCTCTCGTTTCAATTTTGTGGTTTCATACCTGCCAGGTTCAAAGAATGTGAAGGCGGATGCTCTTTCTAGGAGTTTTGTGCCTGACTCCCTTGGAAATTCTGAGCCCTCTGGTATCCTTAGGGATGGGGTGATTTTGTCTGCTGTCTCCCCAGACTTGCGACGTGCTTTGCAGGAGTTTCAGGCGGGTAAACCTGATCGTTGTCCGCCTGAGAGACTGTTTGTTCCTGATAATTGGACCAGTAGAGTCATCTCCGAGGTCCATTCTTCTGCGTTGGCAGGTCATCCTGGAATATTTGGTACTAGAGACTTGGTGGCCAGGTCTTTTTGGTGGCCTTCCTTGTCGAGGGATGTGCGTTCTTTTGTGCAGTCTTGTGAGGTTTGTGCTCGGGCTAAGCCTTGCTGTTCTCGGGCCAGTGGATTGTTGTCACCTTTGCCTATCCCGAAGAGGCCTTGGACGCACATTTCCATGGACTTTATTTCGGATCTCCCTGTCTCTCAAAAAATGTCCGTCATCTGGGTTGTGTGTGATCGCTTTTCTAAAATGGTTCATCTGGTACCCTTGCCTAAGTTGCCTTCCTCCTCTGAGTTGGTCCCTCTGTTTTTTCAGAATGTGGTTCGTTTGCATGGGATTCCTGAGAACATCGTTTCTGACAGGGGATCCCAGTTTGTGTCTAGATTTTGGCGGACTTTCTGTGCTAAGATGGGCATTGATTTGTCCTTTTCGTCTGCATTCCATCCTCAGACGAATGGCCAGACTGAACGAACTAATCAGACCTTGGAAACTTATTTAAGGTGTTTTGTTTCTGCTGATCAGGATGACTGGGTTACCTTTTTGCCGCTGGCCGAGTTTGCGCTTAATAATCGGGCTAGTTCTGCTACCTTGGTTTCTCCTTTCTTTTGTAATTCGGGGTTTCATCCTCGTTTTTCCTCTGGTCAGGTGGAACCTTCTGATTGTCCTGGAGTGGACATGGTGGTGGATAGGTTGCATCGGATTTGGAGTCATGTGGTGGACAATTTGAAGTTGTCCCAGGAGAAGGCTCAGCAGTTTGCTAATCGCCGTCGCCGCGTGGGTCCTCGACTTCTTGTTGGTGACTTGGTGTGGTTGTCTTCTCGTTTTGTTCCTATGAAGGTCTCTTCTCCTAAGTTCAAGCCTCGGTTCATCGGTCCCTATAGGATCTTGGAAATTCTTAACCCTGTGTCGTTTCGTTTGGATCTCCCGGCATCGTTTGCTATTCATAATGTGTTTCATCGGTCGTTGTTGCGGAAGTATGAGGTACCTGTTGTTCCTTCTCTTGAGCCTCCTGCTCCAGTGCTGGTGGAGGGAGAATTGGAGTATGTTGTGGAGAAGATCTTGGATTCTCGTGTTTCCAGACGGAAACTCCAGTATTTGGTCAAGTGGAAGGGTTATGGTCAGGAGGATAATTCTTGGGTGGTTGCCTCGGATGTTCATGCTGATGATTTGGTTCGCGCTTTTCATAGGGCTCATCCTGGTCGCCCTGGTGGTTCTCGTGAGGGTTCGGTGACCCCTCCTCAAGGGGGGGGTACTGTTGTGAGTTCTGTTTTTGGGCTCCCTCTGGTGGTTACTGATGGTACTGGGTGACTTGTCTTTCTTGGGTTTCTGGGTTCCACCTGTTCCATCAGCATATGGGAGTTTCCTATTTAACCTGGCTTTGCTGGCATTTCCTCGCCGGTTATCAATGTATCCAGTGTGTCTTGTTACCTCTGCTCCCTGCTCCTAGAACCTTCTGGACAAGCTAAGTTTGGATTTTCCTGTTTTGTGTTTTGCTTAATTTGGTTTTTAGTCCAGCCTGCAGATATGTGATTCTCTGCTGCTGGTTGCTCTAGTGGGCTGAAATTGCTTTTCATGTACCATGAGTTGGCACATGAGTTCAAGTAATTTCAGGATGGTTTTTTGAAGGGTTTTTCGCTGACCGCGCAGTTCACTTTTGTATCCTCTGCTATCTAGCTTTAGCGGGCCTCATTTTGCTGAAACTGTTTTCATACTATGTGTGTGCTTTCCTCTCATTTCACCGTCATTATATGTGGGGGGCTGCTATTTGCTGTGGGGTATTTCTCTGGAGGCAAGAGAGGTCTGTGTTTCTTCTGATAGGGGAAGTTAGATCTTCGGCTGGAGCGAGACGTCTAGGATCATCGTAGGCACGTTCCCCGGCTACTTTTATTTGTGTGTTAGGTTCAGGGTCGCGGTCAGCTCAGGTTCCATCGCCCTAGAGCTTGTTTGTATCTGTGCTTGTCCTTTTTGTGATCCCCTGCCATTGGGATCATGACAGGGACGGGGGAGCCACGCATACAAGGATGGGACGGGGGAACCGAGCCATGCATACAAGATGGGACGGGGGAGCCATGCATACAAGGATGGAATGGGGGAGGTGAGCCATGAATACAAGATGGGACAGGGGGAGACATGCATACAAGGATGGAACGGGGGGAGACGTGCCATGCATATAAGATGGGGTGGTGGAGCCGAGCCATGCTTATAAGATGGGATGGGGGAGCCATGCATACAACAAGGTGACTGGTGGAGCCACACAGAGCAGGACAGGATGGGGGAGCCACACTGAGCAGAACAGGGATGATGGGACAATATACTCGAGTCAATAAGCTCACCCAGTTTTCCATGGTAAATGTGCCTCGGCTTATAATTGGGTCAGTTTATACTCAGGTATATACTGTACTTAGAAAATTGGTGATGTGTTCAATTCTTTTTTCACTTCCTATAATTGAGTCTTACCTAAATAATGGATCAGACAAATGCATACTGTGATTTTTTTTTTACCCAGAGGGTTGGTTTTATTATAAAGTTGTTCATGTGAACATACCCATTCATTAACAATGCGTGCTTTCCATGTGAGATAAGTTTTTATCACCGACGGCACTTGGACTAAAAATATATTTGTTTGAATATATACAATCTAAAAGCAACTAAAAGAGAAATAGAAAATCCCACATATATACATATATGAGGCACCGAAGTAAAGTAAAAGGGAATCTGTCACCAATAGTGTTGAGCGATACCTTCCGATATTGGAAAGTATCGGTATCGGATTGTATCAGCCGATATCCGAAAAATATCGGATATCGCCAATACCGATACCCGATACCAATACAAGTCAATGGGACACAAATATTCGAATGTATCCTGGAATGGTTCCCAGGGTCTGAAGGAGAGGAAACTCTCCTTCAGGCCCTGGGATCCATATTCATGTAAAAAATAAAAAATATGGATATACTCATCCCTCCGGCGGACCCTGGACCTTAGTGGTGTAACCGGCAGCCTCCGTTCCCAAGAATGAGCGGGTGAAGGACCTTCGATGACGTCGCGGCTTGTGATTGGTCGGGTGACTGCTCATGTGACCGCTCACGCGACCAATCACAAGCCACGACGTCATCGCAGGTCCTTCACTTGCTCATTCTTAGGAACGGAGACTGCCGGTTGCAGCGGTTACAACCAGGGCGCGTCCGAGGGTGAGTATATTCATATTTTTTATTTTTATTCTTTATTTTACACATAAATATTCATTCCGATCCCGATTCCCGATATCGCAAAAATATCAGAACTCGGGATCGGAATTCCGATACCGCAAATATCGGCCGATACCCGATACTTGCGGTATCGGAATGCTCAACACTAGTCACCAAGCTTTTGCTATGTAATCTGAGAGCACCATGATGTAAGGGAGACAATGATTCCAGCAATGTGTCACTTATAGTGATGAGCGAATGTACTCGTTACTCGAGTTTTCTCAAGCACGCTCGCGGGTCCTCCGAGTATTTTTTACTGCTCGGAGATTTCATTTTTTTTGCCGCAGCTGAATGATTTACATCTGTTAGCCAGCATAAGTACATGTGGGGGTTGCCTGGTTGCTAGGGAATCCCCACATGTACTTATGCTGGCTAACGATGTAAATCATTCAGCTGCGGCAAGAAAAACGAAATCTCCGAGTACCAAAAAATACTTGGAGGACCCCCGAGCCTGCTCCATCACTAGTCACTTACAAGGCTGTGTTTTGCTGTTTCAATACAATCAGTTTTTTATCAGCAGGAGATTATCACTGGAGGACAATTGTCCTTGTGCCTGCTGGTCTGGCCCCACCTGCAGCACTGATTAGCAGCTCTCCATCACTATAAAGCATATACAGAAAGCTGCCAATCAGTGGTGTGGGCAGGTTTATTGACATCTCAGCATTCTGCAACAGAAAAAACTGTGACTTTTTCATAACTGCTGCATCCAGCATCACTGCTATCAATGCCTCTGTCCCTACATCATGCAGCTGTCAGGTTACCTAGTGAAAACCGGCAGACAGATTCCCTTAAATTTTGACAGATGCAACTCATTTTTGTTTTGTTATTGTAATATGTAATAATCAGTTCAAATTTCTAAGCAGACTAATGTCTTAATGTAACTTTCAGTCATTGGAAAGCCATTTTTCTGACCCAGATTGCCAAATTCGCAGCATAGACGTACAGCTACATGATAATACTTTAACTGCCTGTTAGAAACACTAAAGTAAGAAATCTGCTTAATATGTTACTATTGAGCTCAGTGGTGACTGCTGCCAGAATTTTATTATTTCTATTTTGGGGATTTGTGACTTTTTCAGAAAATAAGACTTCTGACTGCTATAAAGATATAATACAAAATCTGATGTAACATTTTGCGTTGAATATAATTAGAACAATGGTGTTTATTTTTGCACAACATAATATTTTTCACAGCTTTTCTTCTCTGTAATACAGAAAACACATGCTCGGATGAGCTACCGCTGACCGCTGGTTTTCATACTTGGAATAGTTGAAAAGGTTAACCACTTCTTGTCATATTGTTGATTTCACATTCCTCAAAAGCTGCTGGAGGTTTGAACAGCTTGACAAATATTACGTTCTATAGAAAGCTAGTTTAATAATGCGTTTTTCATGTTTATTTTACTTTGTATGATGGGCCAGCCTATTCTTGTCGGGTCTTTCAATTGCATTGAGGTCACTACATCACAGGAAGTTTATCGACAGCAGTGGTCTCTAAACTGTAGCTCACCAGCTGTTTCAAAACTACAAGCCCCTGCCCGCCATGACAGCCACGAGGGGATAATCAACCCACTTTCTGCAAAAATGTAGACTACAGAAATGTATAAATTTACCTAATTATGCCCTGTGATGTGGAAATGTGCTGCCTAAAGGGAATCTATCAGTACGATCTCCTCCTAAGCCATCTATCTGGGCTTGTGGGTCATAGGAAGCTGAACAAAATGATACTGTCATGGGGCTACCGCGACAGAGAGGTTCCAGAAAACCGCAGCGCTCTGGGCCTCCTTCATTCACGATGAACAGAAGCTCGTCTCCTGAGTTCTGACCTGGCTGTCTTGTGCCAGCAGGGCAGGAATTAAACCTTGTTATTGAAGTTGCTGCTCCTATATAGACTCAGCTTTGTCTACAACTGTTGTCAGTGATCAGTTCTGCTGCCTGGCTTGGAGTGTGAAGGAGCATGGTATTAGGAGCTTGGAGGTTTATTTACAGAGATTGGTGTCTGCTGTTTTGGTTGCATGTTAAACTTGTTTTCCTTCCTAGTTTTTTCCTTCTCTTCCCTTCTCTGTATTTCTCTATGGTTGTGTGAGCACTTGGTGAGTTTGAGACTTTTAGTTACCTTGCCTGTATACCCTGTTTAATTGTCGTATTTATACACTGGTGCAGTCTACCTCTCTTGTATGAGATTTTGTTTGGTCACTAAGTGATGGTAATATGTGATCTGGTCATGGGGATTTTGGTATTTCTTCCTTGTATGTGGTATTATTCGGTCACTATGTTGGGTGCAATATGTTATCTCGTTATGGTGTGTTGGTATTTGTCCTTTGTATGTGGTATTATTTGGTCACTATGTGGCAGCAATATCTGATCTGGTCACAATGTGGTGTTAATATTGTTAATATGTGGTCTGGCCATGGTGTGATGATATTTGTCACTTGTGTATGGTACTATTGGCCATTTTTTTAAAATATATGTAACACATTCCCTTAAAGAAAAATAAAGAAAAATATACCAAAAAAGAGTATTGGGTATTTTAACAAATTTTTCAATAGGTTACAGTAGAGTAGGTCCCTGACAAAAGAGTCTATCTTGTTGTGGTGGCAAACTTAAAGGGAACCTGTCACCCCGTTTTTTCAGATTGAGATAAAAATACTGTTAAATAGGGCCTGCGCTGTGCGTTACAATAGTGTATGTAGTGTACCCTGATTCCCCACCTATGCTGCGAAATACATTACCAAGTCGCCGTTTTCGCCAGTCAATCAGGCTGGTCAGGTCGGGTGCGCGTGGTCAAATCAGGCTGGTCAGGTCGGGTGGGCGTTGTCACAGCGCTGTTTCTTCCCCAGCTTTACGTTGGTGGCGTAGTGGTGTGCGCATGTCCCAGTGCCGAATCCACTTGCGCGCACGTGAAGAAACAGCGCCATGATCTGTGCTATTACTGTCTTCGGTGGGGGCGGCCATCTTCCTGGGGCCGCGCGTGCGCAGATGGAGTGCTCTGCTGCACGGGGCTTCAGGAAAATGGCCGCGGGATGCCGCGCGTGCGCAGAAGAGATCGCGGCGGCCATTTTCCTGAAGCCGAGTCACCGATCGTGGCGCTGTTTCTTCACGTGCGCGCAAGTGGATTCGGCACTGGGACATGCGCACACCACTACGCCACCAACGTAAAGCTGGGGAAGAAACAGCGCTGTGACAACGCCCCCCCGACCTGACCAGCCTGATTTGACCACGCCCACCCGACCTGACCAGCCTGATTGACAGGCGAAAACGGCGACTTTGGTAATGTATTTCGCAGCATAGGTGGGGAATCAGGGTACACTACATACATTATTGTAACGCACAGCGCAGGCCCTATTTAACAGTTTTTTTTATCTCAATCTGAAAAAACGGGGTGACAGGTTCCCTTTAAAAAAACCTTTAGGACAAAACAGCAGCTGATGGCTATGTAAGTGATCTGGTGTTAGATGGGAACTGTCAATGTATGATTGGTGAGGAAGTGGTGAAAAACAAACAGTGGATGGAAGATTGGAGTGGTGGAGGCAAAGCTGGGATGGAGCTTCAGTGGAGTCTCAAGGGTGGCCGAAAATTTTGCCAGTATGGAGACCTGAAATTCCTGGTGGCAGTCCTGATTGATTCTCTTAAGTTTGGTTCACACTAATGTTAGAAGTTCTTTTTTCTGTTCTGTTGTAGGAGCAGAAAACTGGAACTCTTGCAAAAAATTGTGTCCATCCTATGACGAACATAAAGACCGACCATATAATCCATATGGTTAATGATTGAGTGGTTATGATTATAACAGAAAAATTAGTGCAACATCTGGTGTGCCTTTTTTCTAGTTAACCTGGCAGAACTTGCGAAGGCGCTTTCTAAGCCAGGCAACAAGAGGAAACCCAGTCTTACAAGGGAATGCCGGGAGTTGTACTTTTGAGACAAATGGGGAACTACAAATCAGAAACTACTCGTATACAATACACTCTCCTGTATTTTGAGATATTTTTCTCTGTTCTGTATAGGAACAGAGGAACATAAATCATGTGAAAAACTAATCCATTCTGAAAAAAAACTAATGAAAACTAAAGCAGAAGAGCCCCTTTGGCTTTAATGGGGTCTGTATGGTTTTAGTTTTGAGCCAATTTTTTTTTAAGGGGCTATCCAGGACTTTTACATTGATGGCCTATTCTTAGGAAATATCATCAATATCTTATAGGTTGTGGCGCGATTCCTGACACCCCCACTGCTCAGCTGTTCCCAGTGTTAGCCGAAACTTCTCAGTTACTGAGCACAGCTCCATTGATTGTATAGTGGCCGTGGCCGGAAACTGCACCATGACCCCTTATTCAAATCAATAAGGGGTGGGAAGTATAGTACCCAGCCATGGCTACTCTTCTTTTTTGTTTATGTAGGTATGTTGTACTGCTTTGTGCCGCAGACACCAAGAACAGCTGATAGACAGAGGTTCCAGGTGTCCCACCCCACCGATCAGACATTGATGACGTATCCTAAGGATAGGCCATCAATGTTAAAGTCCAGGACAACACCAGATACCATTTTTCTTCATACCTTTCCAAGCGGAAGAATAGATGAAGAGCACAAACAACAAGCTCCAGAACTATTTTTTTTATGAGGAATACAAGTATTTACTTGAACAAACATATCAGTAGAGCTGTCAGGACCTTTAAATCTCTCTACAAAGCTCGCTATTGTTTAAACTTTCATGGATCCTTTTGTCTCTTCCCATAGTTATTTAATCTCCTCTTGGTGCTTTCTATTTTTGTACACTCACACAGTAATAGCTGGAGGTGCAGGCTGTCAACAAGCCATATGCATTAAAATGAGTCATTACCGTCTAACCGCTAGATAGACCGTTAGGGAAAAAAAAAGTTTGTGTTCATTTAATACAATGTACGTTTTTATCTGCGAAGCAATTTGACATATTAATTGAGGAAAATCAGTTCAAATAAATAAGGAGCTGTATTTCGTTTGATTCTATATAGAAAAGTTTTCTCTGTCAAAATCAGTTATATCAAAGGTTTGCCTAAAAATAAAGAAGAATAAATTCAAGTTTCATTAATGTAATAACAATATAATTTCCTGTTAATTGAAAACAGGGCTCCCTATGTAATAAGCTTGTAAGTCAGTAACTTGCTGCAGCTTGAACAATATCCCATTCACAAAGTAAAACAAAACACAAGTCAACTAAGCTCAAAATGCAGAAAACTGCGCCGAGATCGAGTCCTAATTGGAACAGATGCAATGCATTCCAATGCAAATTCGCAGTTTGGATTTGATCAAAACCAGGTACAGTACGTTGGTTTCATTTAAACAACAACTTTCACATTGTATTAGTGTACACGAAATTAACTAATAAGATGCAAAACCCGGTAACACAATACTTAGCCAACTGAGGTTCTGGAAATGAGGTTTTAATTCTGCCTATTATATCATTGCCAAGATGCTTCGGGTATGGTCTAAGTAGAGCCAGGAAGAGGCGAGGAAGAATGAGTAACAATTTATAGAGTCATTGAGTTTAGTGCAAGCTTCAAATCAATCCTGCCCTTATAAACTGAAGGCAATAGTTATGTTCAGTGGCGTAACTAAAGTCCGAGGGACCCTATTGCAAAATTTAGACCTGCCCCCTTCCAATCCCACATGTTGGTTAGATGTATGGGCCACTGTAGCCTTTTAAATCCTATAAAGTCATACATATTGTCACCCTCTTCCCCACTATGTAATGATGTCCTCCATCCTGTACTAATGTCCCCCATTCCGGGCCCCTTCCTGGAATACATGTCCCTCATTCTGGGCCCATCCTGGTGTATATACAGTATATATTCCCCTTCCTGGTAAATATGTCCTGAATCCAGGACCCATCCTGGTATATTTGTCCCCCATCCTGGTATACATGGTCCCCATATTTGACTCCTTCCTGGTATATAATTTACCCTTCCTGGTTTGTATGCTCCCAATCCTGGCATATATATATCTCCCATCCTGGAGTATATATTTGTACCCCATCCTGGTATATATGCCCACCATCCTGGTATATATATATATGCCCCCCATCCTGGTATATATGTGTCCTCCATCCTGGTATATATGTCCCCCATCCTGATATAAAGGTTTCTTATCCTGGTACAGTTAGGGCCAGAAATATTTGGACAGTGACACAAGTTTTGTTATTTTAGCTGTTTACAAAAACATGTTCAGAAATACAATTATATATATAATATGGGCTGAAAGTGCACACTCCCAGCTGCAATATGATAGTTTCCACATCCAAATCGGAGAAAGGGTTTAGGAAACATACAGGTCCTTCTCAAAAAATTAGCATATAGTGTTAAATTTCATTATTTACCATAATGTAATGATTACAATTAAACTTTCATATATTATAGATTCATTATCCACCAACTGAAATTTGTCAGGTCTTTTATTGTTTTAATACTGATGATTTTGGCATACAACTCCTGATAACCCAAAAAACCTGTCTCAATAAATTAGCATATTTCACCCATCCAATCAAATAAAAGTGTTTTTTAATAACAAACAAAAAAACCATCAAATAATAATGTTCAGTTATGCACTCAATACTG
The DNA here is from genome assembly GCF_032444005.1 of Ranitomeya imitator. NCBI lineage: Eukaryota > Metazoa > Chordata > Amphibia > Anura > Dendrobatidae > Ranitomeya > Ranitomeya imitator. The sequence goes on from NC_091291.1 coordinate 95,147,174, forward strand.
GGTCGGGAATCCTTTGGCAGAAATGACTGCTTCAATGCGGCGTGGCATGGAGGCAATCAGCCTGTGACACTGCTGAGATGTTATGGAGGCCCAGGATGCTTCAATAGCGGCCTTAAGCTCATCCAGAGTGTTGGGTCTTGCGTCTCTCAACTTTCTCTTCACAATATCCCACAGATTCTCTATGGGGTTCAGGTCAGGAGAGTTGGCAGGCCAATTGAGCACAGTAATACCATGGTCAGTAAACCATTTACCAGTGGTTTTGGCACTGTGAGCAGGTGCCAGGTCGTGCTGAAAAATGAAATCTTCATCTCCATAAAGCATTTCAGCCGATGGAAGCATGAAGTGCCCCAAAATCTCCTGATAGCTAGCTGCATTGACCCTGCCCTTGATGAAACACAGTGGACCAACACCAGCAGCTGACATGGCACCCCACACCATCACTGACTGTGGGTACTTGACACCGGACTTCAGGCATTTTGGCATTTCCTTCTCCCCAGTCTTCCTCCAGACTCTGGCACCTTGATTTCCGAATGACATGCAAAATTTGCTTTCATCAGAAAAAAGTACTTGGGACCACTTAGCAACAGTCCAGTGCTGCTTCTCTGTAGCCCAGGTCAGGCGCCTCTGCCGCTGTTTATGGTTCAAAAGTGGCTTTACCTGGGGAATGCGGCACCTGTAGCCCATTTCCTGCACACGCCTGTGCACGGTGGCTCTGGATGTTTCCACACCAGACTCAGTCCACTGCTTCCTCAGGTTCCCCAAGGTCTAGAATCAGTCCTTCTCCACAATCTTCCTCAGGGTCCGGTCTCCTCTTCTCGTTGTACAGCGTTTTCTGCCACATTGTTTCCTTCCAACAGACTTACCATTGAGGTGCCTTGATACAGCACTCTGGGAACAGCCTATTTGTTGAGAAATTTCTTTCTGGGTCTTACCCTCTTGCTTGAGGGTGTCAATGATGGCCTTCTTGACATCTGTCAGGTCGCTAGTCTTACCCATGATGGGGGTTTTGAGTAATGAACCAGGCAGGGAGTTTGTAAAAGCCTCAGGTATCTTTTGCATGTGTTTAGAGTTAATTAGTTGATTCAGAAGATTATGGTAATAGGTCGTTTAGAGAACCTTTTCTTGATATGCTAATTTATTGAGACAGGTTTTTTGGGTTATCAGGAGTTGTATGCCAAAATCATCAGTATTAAAACAATAAAAGACCTGACAAATTTCAGTTGGTGGATAATGAATCTATAATATATGAAAGTTTAATTGTAATCATTACATTATGGTAAATAATGAAATTTAACACTATATGCTAATTTTTTTAGAAGGACCTGTAGCTCTGTAATGCATAGCGTCCTCTTTTTCAAGGGACCAAAAGTAATTGGACAATGGACTCTAAGGGCTGCAATTAACTCTGAAGGCGTCTCCCTCGTTAACCTGTAATCAATGAAGTAGTTAAAAGGTCAGGGGTGGATTCCAGGTGTGTGGTTTTGCATTTGGAAGCTGTTGCTGTGAGCAGACAACATGTGGTCAAAGAACTCTCAATTGAGGTGAAGCAGAACATCCTGAGGCTGAAAAAAAAGAAATAATCCATCAGAGAGATAGCAGACATGCTTGGAGTAGCAAAATCAACAGTTGGGTACATTCTGAGAAAAAAGGAATTGACTGGTGAGCTTGGGAACTCAAAAAGGCCTGGGCGTCCACGGATGACAACAGTGGTGGATGATCGCCGCATACTTAATTTGGTGAAGAAGAACCCGTTCACAACATCAACTGAAGTCCAGAACACTCTCAGTGAAGTAGGTGTATCTGTCTCTAAGTCAACAGTAAAGAGAAGACTCCATGACAGTAAATACAAAGGGTTCACATCTAGATGCAAACCATTCATCAATACCAAAAATAGACAGGCCAGAGTTAAATTTGCAGAAAAACACCTCAAGAAGCCAGCTCAGTTCTGGAAAAGTATTCTATGGACAGATGAGACAAAGATCAACCTGTACCAGAATGATGGGAAGAAAAAAGTTTGGAGAAGAAAGGGAACGTCACATGATCCAAGGCAAACCACATCCTCTGTAAAACATGGTGGAGGCAACGTGATGGCATGGGCATGCATGGCTTTCAATGGCACTGCGTCACTTGTGTTTATTGATGACATAAGAGCAGACAAGAGTAGCCGGATGAATTCTGAAGTGTACCGGGATATACTTTCAGCCCAGATTCAGCCAAATGCTGCAAAGTTGATTGGACGGCGCTTCATAGTACAGATGGACAATGACCACAAGAATACATCCAAAGCTACCCAGGAGTTCATGAGTGCCAAAAAGTGGAACATTCTGCAATGGCCAAGTCAATCTCCAGATCTAAACCCAATTGAGCATGCATTTCACTTGTTCAAATCCAGACTTAAGACGGAAAGACCCACAAACAAGCAAGACCTGAAGGCTGCGGCTGTAAAGGCCTGGCAAAGCATTAAGAAGGAGGAAACCCAGCATTTGGTGATGTCCATGGGTTCCAGACTTAAGGCAGTGATTGCCTCCAAAGGATTTGCAACAAAATATTGAAAATAAAAATATTTTGTTTGGGTTATGTTTATTTGTCCAATTACTTTTGACCTCCTAAAATGTGGAGTGTTTGTAAAGAAATGTGTACAATTCCTACATTTTCTATCAGATATTTTTGTTCAACCCTTCAAATTAAACGTTACAATCTGCACTTGAATTCTGTTGTAGAGGTTTCATTTCAAATCCAATGTGGTGGCATGCAGAGCCCAACTCGCGAAAATTGTGTCACTGTCCAAATATTTCTGGCCCTAACTGTATATGTCCTCCATCCTGGTATATATGGAGCGCTCCCAAGGGCCGTGGGGTACTCGGGCCGGGTCGGACAGTTCTTAACCCCTTTACCCCCAAGGGTGGTTTGCACGTTAATGACCGGGCCAATTTTTACAATTCTGACCACTGTCCCTTTATGAGGTTATAACTCTGGAACGCTTCAACGAATCCCAGTGATTCTGACATTGTTTTCTCGTGACATATTGTACTTCATGACAATGGTAAAAATTCTTTGATAGTACCTGCGTTTATTTGTGAAAAAAACGGAAATTTGGTGAAAATTATGAAAATTTCGCAATTTTCCAACTTTGAATTTTTATGCAATTAAATCACAGAGAGATGTCACACAAAATACTTAATAAGTAACATTTCCCACATGTCTACTTTACATCAGCACAATTTTGGAACCAAAATTTTTTTTTGTTAGGGAGTTATAAGGGTTAAAATTTGACCAGCAATTTCTTATTTCTACAACACCATTTTTTTTTAGGGACCACATCTCATTTGAAGTCATTTTGACGGGTCTATATGATAGAAAATACCCAAGTGTGACACCATTCTAAAAACTACACCCCTTAAGGTGCTCAAAACCATATTTAAGAAGTTTATTAACCCTTCTGGTGCTTAACAGGAATTTTTTGAATGTTTAAATAAAAATGAACATTTAACTTTTTTTCACAAAAAAAATTTAATTCAGCTCCAATTTGTTTTATTTTACCAAGGGTAACAGGAGAAAATGGACCCCAAACATTGTTTTACAATTTGTCCTGAGTATGCCAATACCCCACATGTGGGGGTAAACCTCTGTTTGGGCGCATGGCAGAGCTCGGAAGCGAAGGAGCGCCATTTGACTTTTCAATGCAAAATTGACAGGAATTGAGATGGGATGCCATGTTTCGTTTGGAGAGCCTAAACATTGAAATCCCCCACAAGTGACACCATTTTGGAAAGTAGATCCCCTAAGGAACTTATCTAGAGGTGTGGTGAGCACTTTGACCCACCAAGTGCTTCACAGAAGTTTATAATGTAGAACCGTAAAAATAAAAAATCATATTTTTTCACAAAAATTATCTTTTCGCCCCCAATTTTTTATTTTCCCAAGGGTAAGAGAAGAAATTGGACCCCAAAAGTTGTTGTACAATTTGTCCTGAGTACGCTGATAGCCCATATGTGGGGGTAAACCACTGTTTGGGCGGATGGGAGAGCTCGGAAGGGAAGGAGCGCCGTTTGACTTTTCAATGCAAAATTGACAGGAATTGAGATGGGACGCCATGTTGCGTTTGAAGAGCCACTGATGTGCCTAAACATTGAAACCACCCACAATTGACACCATTTTGGAAAGTAGACCCCCTAAGGAACTTATCTAGAGGTGTGGTGAGCACTTTGACCCACCAAGTGCTTCACAGAAGTTTATAATGTAGAACCGTAAAAATAAAAAATAATATTTTTTCACAAAAATTATCTTTTCGACCCCAATTTTTTATTTTCCCAAGGGTAAGAGAAGAAATTGGACCCCAAAAGTTGTTGTACAATTTGTCCTGAGTACGCTGATAGCCCATATGTGGGGGTAAACCACTGTTTGGGCGGATGGGAGAGCTCGGAAGGGAAGGAGCGCCGTTTGACTTTTCAATGCAAAATTGACAGGAATTGAGATGGGACGCCATGTTGCGTTTGAAGAGCCACTGATGTGCCTAAACATTGAAACCCCCCACAAGTGACACCATTTTGGAAAGTAGACCCCCTAAGGAACTTATCTAGAGGTGTGGTGAGCACTTTGACCCACCAAGTGCTTCACAGAAGTTTATAATGCAGAGCCGTAAAAATAAAACAAACTTTTTTTCCCACAAAAATTATTTTTTAGCCCCCAGTTTTGTATTTTCCCGAAGGTAACAGGAGAAATTGGACCCCAAAATTTGTTGCCCAATTTGTCCTGAGTGCGATGATACACCATATGTGGGGGGAACCACTGTTTGGGCACATGGGAGGGCTCGGAAGGGAAGGAGTGCCATTTGAATGCAGACTTAGATGGAATGGTCTGCAGGTGTCACATTGCGTTTGCAGAGCCCCTAATGTACCTAAACAGTAGAAACCCCCCACAAGTGACACCATTTTGGAAAGTACACCCCCTTAGGAACTTATCTAGATGTGTGCTGAGCGCTTTGACCCACCAAGGGCTTCACAGAAGTTTATAATGGAGAGCCGTAAAAATAAAACAAAACTTTTTTCCCACAAAAATTATTTTTTAGCCCCCAGTTTTGTATTTTCCCGAGGGTAACAGGAGAAATTGGACCCCACAATTTGTTGTCCAATTTGTCCTGAGTGCGCTGATACCCCATATGTGGGGGGGAACCACTGTTTAGGCGCATGGGAGGGCTCGGAAGGGAAGGAGCTCCATTTGGAATGAGGACTTAGATGGAATGGTCTGCAGGTGTCACATTGCATTTGCAGAGACCCTAATGTACCTAAACAGTAGAAACCCCCCACAAGTGATGCCATTTTGGAAACTAGACCCCCTAAGGAACTCATCTAGATGTGCTGTGATAGCTTTGAACCCCCAAGTGTTTCACTACAGTTTGTAACGCAGAGCCGTGAAAATAAAAAAAAAAAATCTTTTCCCCCAAAATTATTTTTTAGCTCCCAGTTTTGTATTTTTCCGAGGGTAAGAGGAGAAATTCGACCCCAAAAGTTGTTGTGCAATGTGTCCTGAGTACGCTGATACCCGATATGTTGGGGGGAACCACCGTTTGAGCGCATGGCAGAGCTCGGAAGGGAAGAAGCGCCATTTGGAATGCAGACTTAGATGGAATGGTCTGCAGGCGTCACATTGCGTTTGCAGAACCCCTAATGTACCTAAACAGTAGAAACCCCCCACAAGTGACCCCATATTGGAAACTAGACCCCCCAGGAAACTAATTTAGATGTGTTGTGAGAACTTTGAACCCCCAAGTGTTTCACTACAGTTTATAACGCAGAGCCGTGAAAATAAAAAATCTTTTTTTTTCCCACAAAAAATATTTTTTAGCCCCCAGTTTTGTATTTTCCCAAGGGTAACAGGAGAAATTGGACCCCAAAAGTTGTTGTCCTATTTGTCCTGAGTACGCTGATACCCCATATGTTGGGGTAAACCCCTGTTTGGGCACACGGGAGAGCTCGGAAGGGAAGGAGCACTGTTTTACTTTTTCAACGCAGAATTGGCTGGAATTGAGATCGGACGCCATGTCGCGTTTGGAGAGCCCCTGATGTGCCTAAACATTGGAAACCCCACAATTATAACTGAAACCCTAATCCAAACACACCCCAAACCCTAATCCCAACAGTAACCCTAACCACACCTCTAACCCTGACACACCCCTAACCCTAATCCCAAACCTATTCCCAACTGTAAATGTAATCTAAACCCTAACTGTAACTTTAGCCCCAACCCGAACCCTAACTTTAGCCCCAACCCAAACTGTAGCCCTAACCCTAGCCCTAGCCCTAACCCTAACCCTAGCCCTAACCCTAACCCTAGCCCAAACCCTAGCCCTAACCCTAACCCTAGCCCTAACCCTAGCCCTAACACTAACCCTAGCCCTAACCCTAGCCCTAACCATAGCCCTAACCCTAGCCCTAACCCTAGCCCTAACCCTAGCCCTAGCCCTAAACCTAGCCCTAACCCTAGCCCTAACCCTAACCCTAGCCCTAATGGGAAAATGGAAATAAATACATTTTTTTAATTTTTCCCTAACTAAGGGGGTGATGAAGGGGGGTTTGATTTACTTTTATAGTGGGTTTTTTAGCGGATTTTTATGATTGGCAGCCGTCACACACTGAAAGACGCTTTTTATTGCAAAAAATATTTTTTGCGTTACCACATTTTGAGAGCTATAATTTTTCCATATTTTGGTCCACAGAGTCATGTGAGGTCTTGTTTTTTGCGGGACGAGTTGACGTTTTTATTGGTAACATTTTCGGGCACGTGACATTTTTGTGAGGCAGAATGACCAAAAACCAGCTATTCATGAATTTCTTTTGGGGGAGGCGTTTATACCGTTCCGCGTTTGGTAAAATTGATAAAGCAGTTTTATTCTTCGGGTCAGTACGATTACAGCGACACCTCAATTATATCATTTTTTTATGTTTTGGCGCTTTTATACGATAAAAACTATTTTATAGAAAAAATAATTGTTTTTGCATCGCTTTATTTTCAGGACTATAACTTTTTTAGTTTTTTGCTGATGATGCTGTATGGCAGCTCGTTTTTTGCGGGACAAGGTGACGTTTTCAGCGGTACCATGGTTATTTATATCTGTCTTTTTGATCGCGTGTTATTCCACTTTTTGTTCGGTGGTACGATAATAAAGAGTTGTTTTTTGCCTCGTTTTTTTTTTTTTTCTTACGGTGTTTACTGAAGGGGTTAACTAGTGGGACAGTTTTATAGGTCGGGCCGTTACGGACGCGGCGATACTAAATATGTGTACTTTTATTGTTTTTTTTTATTATTTATAAAGAAATGTATTTATGGGAATAATATTTTTTTTTTTTCATTATTTTGGAATTTTTTTTTTTTTTTTTTACACATTTGAAAAAAATTTTTTTTACTTTTTTACTTTGTCCCGGGGGGGACATCACAGATCGGTGATCTGACAGTTTGCACAGCACTCTGTCAGATCACCGATCTGAAAGCAGTGCAGGCTGCTTCACAGTGCCTGCTCTGAGCAGGCTCTGTGAAGCCACCTCCCTCCCTGCAGGACCCGGATCCGCGGCCATCTTGGATCCGGGTCTGGAACAGGCAGGGAGGGAGGTAAGACCCTCGCAGCAACGGGATCACATCACGTTGCAGCGGGGGGCTTAGGGAAGCCCGCAGGGAGCCCCCTCCCTGCGCGATGCTTCCCTGCACCGCCGGCACATCGCGATCATCTTTGATCGCGGTGTGCCAGGGGTTAATGTGCCGGGGGTGGTCCGTGACTGCTCCTGGCACATAGTGCCGGATGTCAGCTGCGATAGGCAGCTGACACCCGGCCGCGATCGGCGGCGCTCCCCCCGTGAGCGCCGCCGATCGCGCTGGACGTACTATCCCGTCCATGGTAATAGGGGCCCACCCCACCTCGACGGGATAGTACGTCTGATGTCAGAAAGGGGTTAAAGGGAACGTGGTCACAGCAGCAGCAACCGGGTCTATGGCCCTGGACGTCCAATTAAAGGGGAAATAAAGTTTATGTGGAAGTGTTGGTGATGCCACCTGTGGTACTCAGCCATAAATAGGTTAACCGACACTAACACTTGAAGAAAAATGGGCTGCATGGTCGAGTCACCAGAAGAAAGCCATTACTCTGCAAATGACCACAATACGCATAACGGCACAGAGACAAGCCTCAAAACTTCTGGAACAAGGTAATTTGGAGTAATGAAACCAAAATTGAACTTTTTGGCCACAACCATAAACGCTACATTTGGAGAGAGGTCATCAAGGCCTATGATGAAAGGAACACCATTCCTACTGTAAAGCACGGAGGTGGATTGCTGGTATTCTAGGGATGTGTGAGCTACAAAGGCACAGGAAACTTGGTCAAAGTTGAAGGAAAGATGAACGCAGCCTGTTATCAGTAAATACTGCTGCGCATGGGACGTATTTGGACGTTCCAACATGACAACGATCCTAAACACAAGGCCAAATCGACCTGTCATTGGCTACAGCAGAACAAAGTGAAGGTTCTGGAGTGGCTATCTCAGTCTCCTGACCTCAATATCATTGAGCCACTCTGGGGAGATCTCAAGTACGCAGTTCATGCTAGACAGCCCAGGAATTTACAGGAACTGGAGGTTTTTTGCAATCTGAGAAAATAAAGAACTTCATCCACAACTACCACAAGTAGTTTAAGCTGTCATTGATGTTAGAGGAGGCAATACACGGTATTAAGAAATGGGGTATGTGAACTTTTGATCTTGAGGGTAATTTGGATGTTTTGGGTTGTCTTTATGATTTAAAAAGAGAAAACACAGTAGTTTGACAATAAATGGCTTCACCCAACCACTAACCATGAGTGGAGAAAAAGTTTTAGTGTTAGCATTCATATTCTCTGAAAAAAGGCCAAGAAAGCATAAATTCTGCTGGGTATGTAAACTTTTGTGCAAACTGAGTTTAGGCTCCGCTTAGCCTTCTATTTTGAAAGCTAAACATACCCATATTCTTTAGTCGTTTCACATAGGACATAGTTTGCAGTCCTCTCACGATCCTGATAGCTCTTCTCTGAACTTGCTCCAGTTTTTCAATGTTTTTTTTTTAAAATGTGGTGCCCAGAACTGGAAACAGTATTCCAGATGAGGCCTAACAAAGGAGGAGTAGAGGAGAATAATTTTTTTCATGTGATCTAGACTCTATGCTTCTCTTAATGCATCCCAGAACTGTGTTTGCCTTTTTTGTTGCTGCATCACATTGTTGACCCATGTGCAGTCTGTAGTCTATTAGTATTCTCAAGTCTTTTTCACATGTGCTGTTGCTTAGTTCTATTCCTCCCATTCTGTAGAAGTGATTTTCGCTTTTCTTGCCCAGATGTAGAATCTTGCATTTTTCTTGTTAAATGTCATTCTATTAGTTGCTGCCCATTGTTCAAGCTTATCTAGATCCTTCTGAATTCTTTCTGTCTTCTCTAGTGTTAGCTATCCTGCCTAGTTTTGCATTGTCTGCAAATTATATTAGTTTATCACTTAGTTTGTATGAAGGACTATGCAGTACATTGTGGTATATGGAGGACTGTGGGGTACAGTACACTTTATGGAGTACTATGGGGGTACATTATGCTATATGGAGTACTATGCAGTGCATTATGCTATGGGGTGCATTATACTATATAGAGGAGTATGGGGTCCATTATATTATATGGAGGATTATGGGGAGTTCATTATACTATGTGGAGGATTATTGGGAGTGCATTATGCTGTACAGAGACTACGGAGAGTGCATTATACTATATAGAGGGCGGGAGTTGGAAGTTTCGCCCCCAGCAGTTCGCCCCCAGCATTTCGCCCCCAGCAGTTCGCCCCCAGCAGTTCGCCCCCAGGTACACTTCGCCCCCGAACATTTCGCCCCCAGCATTTTGCCCCCAGGATGTTTCGCCCCCGCACATTTCGCCCCCGCACATTTCGCCCCCGGATGTTTCGCCCCCGCACATTTCGCCCCCGGATGTTTTGCCCCCAGCAGTTCGCCCCCGCACATTTCGCCTCCAGCAGTTCGCCCCCGGATGTTTCGCCCCCAGATGTTTCGCCCCCGGATGTTTTGCCCCCAGCAGTTCGCCCCCGCACATTTCGCCCCCAGCAGTTTGCCCCCGGATGTTTCGCCCCCGGATGTTTCACCCCCAGCAGTTCGCCCCCGGATGTTTCACCCCCAGCAGTTTGCCCCCGGATGTTTCGACCCCGGATGTTTCGCCCCCGGATGTTTTGCCCCCAGCAGTTCACCCCCGGATGTTTCGCCCCCGGATGTTTCGCCCCCGGATGTTTCGCCCCCAGCAGTTCGCCCCCGGATGTTTCGCCCCCAGCAGTTCGCCCCCGGATGTTTCGCCCCCAGCAGTTCGCCCCCCGATGTTTCGCACCAGCAGTTCGCCCCCGGATGTTTCACCCCCGGATATTTCGCACCCAGCAGTTCGCCCCTGGATGTTTCGCCCCCAGTAGTTCGCCCCTGGATGTTTCAACTCCAGATGCTTCGTCCCCAAGCAGTTCGCCCCCGGATGTTTCCCCCCAGCAGTTCGCCCCCCGGATGTTTTGCCTCCAGCAGTTCGCCCCCAGATGTTTCGCCCCCAGCAGTTCGCCAACGGATGTTTCACCCCCAGATGTTTTGCCCCCAGCAGTTCATCCCTGGATGTTTTGCCTCTATCAATTTGCTCCTGGATCTTTCGCATCCGGGAAATACCTGCCTGAACTGAACATTGGCAGGTTTGCTTATCACTAATAATACACCATATGAGTCTAAAGGCCCCGTCACACATAGCGACGCTGCAGCGATACCGACAACGATCCGGATCGCTGCAGCGTCGCTGTTTGGTCGCTGGAGAGCTGTCACACAGACAGCTCTCCAGCGACCAACGATCCCGAGGTCCCCGGTAACCAGGGTAAACATCGGGTAACTAAGCGCAGGGCCGCGCTTAGTAACCCGATGTTTACCCTGGTTACCATCGTTAAAGTAAAAAAAAAACAAACGCTACATACTTACCTATCGCTCTGTCCTCGGCGCTCTGCTTCTCTGGTCTTGCTGTGAGCGGCAGGCAGCCGGAAAGCAGAGAGGTGACGTCACCGCTCTGCTTTCCGGCTGACCGGCGCTCACAGCCAGACCAGAGAAGCAGAGCGCCGAGGACAGACAGCGATAGGTAAGTATGTAGCGTTTGTTTTTTTACTTTTAGGATGGTAACCAGGGTAAACATCGGGTTACTAAGCGCGGCCCTGCGCTTAGTTACCCGATGTTTACCCTGGTTACCAGCGAAGACATCGCTGAATCGGCGTCACACACGCCGATTCAGCGATGTCAGCAGGACCTCAACGATCAAAAAATGGCCCAGGCCATTCCGACACGACCAGCGATCTCACAGCAGGGGCCTGATCGCTGGTACGTGTCACACATAGCGAGATCGCTACTGAGATCGCTGTTGCGTCACAAAACTTGTGACTCAGCAGCGATCTCGCTAGCGATCTCGCTATGTGTGACGGGGCCTTAAGATATATAATTCTGATCAAATTAGTTTTTTTATTTTAAAACTTTGTTTTCTAGATGAGTCATTTTACAAACAGACAGGAAAATAGTAGGATTTCATTGGTTACTAAGGAGGTCGTGCCCGCTTGGTAGCAGAACGGATCCTGGCTCCCTATGATACATTCAGGGCTGCTTGTTCACAGCCCTATGCAAAGCTCCCTTTCACCCTCCGCTCATGTGCTCTTTCCTGGACAAGAGGAGGGCTCCCCCTGCCTGTGTAAAGCCATTACAGGATGGAACACATAGTAGGACTTTGCAGAGGGCTGTAAACCAGCAGCCCTTTATACATCATAGGGAATATATTGTTAGTTGCATGCTCCTGTGCAGCCACACCCTCTAGAATCCATCCACAAGTACTGCTACTAAGGAGAAACAACCTCCTTAGCAACCACTGAAATCCTGCAGCACATGGAGCTTTAACTTGGATGAGACTTTTCACACAGAAGTGAAGCTGCTGGAAGGTCTCCTTTGGAAATGAATATCATGGGCACAGGTACTATAACATAACATATTTCTTGTAGAGTTATGCTTTAACTGTATGTATCAAAACTGTTTAAACAAGAAACATAAAAAGGTATAGAGGGGAAGGATTAGAGAAAAAGAGAAAATACAAATTACAGGTTATAATGCTTGAATTATTTTACAGCTAAGAACACTGCTCTCAAAACATACAATATGTGACCATGAACTAAAATTCAAAGCTGTAGGCAATGCCTCTCAGATAATCCATCAAGCTTCTATTATTGAAATCTTGCACGATACGTTTAACCCTTGCTGAAATTGCAGCATACTTTTTGTTTCTTGCAGCGATGGGATTTCCTGCTATTATCTGAATAATTTCAAAACTATGGAGCTCTTGCTGATGTTTCAGACAGTTAATGAACCTGTATATATTTTGGAAAAGAGTACCACATGTTTCTCGAAAGCTACGGTGCCATCCTTCGACATCATTATTTGTTCGCTGTTGATCATTCAATGTTCGCCCATACACATTCCAGAATTGAATTGGAAACAAAGGTGCTTGACGTCCTCTGCGATTCATTCGACCGATATAGCTGTCTTCAAAATAGTTAGCAATAGGTATTGCTTCTTGTGGAAAGTCAGGATCTTCCGCCAACTCTTCAAATGATTGCACAACATTCTGTGGTGGTAGAAAGGCCAGGGCAGGTATCATGCATATCCAACGGGCAAATTCATGGTCACCTTGGTATTGCATCTTGAGTCCTTCATTTTGAACTTTACGCCAAACCGACTGTGATAAGTGGAAAAAGCAACCAGTCTTCACAAGGTTGGGGAACTCACTTTCAAATGCCTGTATTGCAGCTAGTTCAAAATCCAACATCAGGTTGTCTGGCTGCAGTCCAGGCTGCAAGTTCTTCAGCCCTTGCAGCAACCTCTGGTATGTAGAACGGCTCTTGTCTGTCAGCAAGGTGTACACTAGCGGAACAACAAGGCTGCTGTGGACTACATGGATTGTGTAAAGTTGCTTAAACAAGGCTGGTGTAGTGAAAAACATGCTATCAGCAAACCACTCTTTACTTTGTGCCAGTAGATGGAGATAGTCTCTTGTTCCAAATATCAACATACGGCTGTGCCCATTTCCTAATTTAAAATGAAAGTATTAGTAGAGGAAATAACAGAAAAAGTGTAACAAGCAGCAGACAGAGAATTTTGGGATAAATTCACAAAAAAAAATATCCTAATCAGAAGCCTCTGTTCATATCTCACATTAAAAACTCACATTTTACTCCAGATTTTCGGATTTCATAATAAAAAAACTGAAGCAAAATCTAGTGTGAAGGGGCCAACCAATAGTTTTTTACAACATATATTGTCCCAGTGGAAAATGATATATTTTTGTTTAAAATTAAAATTACTTCCAAACTTGAAATAGGTCACATTTTTAGGGTACCTGTAGACCCTTCAACTAGACGGCCGTTCAGCACGGCCGATCGCCGCCATGCTGAACAGCTGTCTAGTTGACAGCCGCATCCAGACGCGGCTTGCGGCTAGACGTCTGAATGAACGACTGGGAGGGCCGCCCGCCTGAATGAGGTGTTCCATTCAAGCGGATGGGCGCGCTAGTCGTCGGGTGGGCAGGGCGGACATTCGTGACTATGCTGTCTCATTGAGAGGATTGTGCAGGATGCAAAAAATGCCAGTAAAATCACCAGTGTGCTTTTGGCCTAAGGCATAACTGAATGGTCCATTAGGCTGGGGTCATATGCAGCATTAATGTGTAAATCCCATCCACATGCTGGTGAAAAAATTTTGTTTACAAAAAAAACATGCAGTGCAGCATGTCAATGTATGCTGCCATTATACAAAGAAAATTCCAGCCATTTAGATAAGAGGCTGAAATCCTGCACTAAAACCTGCACCTATATCCATAGAGTTAAGTGAAGATTTTGATATAGAATTAGGGTACCACAATAGTGGCCACAATTGCAGGCACAAATAGATTCCTGTGGGATCTGCAGTTGCTACCGCAATTACAGCCACTGCGGAGATGCCGCTCCGCAATCCCCTTCCATCAGTGGGCACGAGGCCTCAGGCTTTATCCAGACAAGCTGGATTTACAGGTGTATTCCGTGCTGTGTTTCCTGAATGAAACCCGCCCTTTCATGTCTATGGTGCGGGTTACGGGCAGATTCCGGCTGGGGCCAGAAAACGCCCCTCCGGAAAATAGCTTTAAAGGATCCCGTGCTTCACTTGCCCATTCAAGGGAATGGGCAAGAGGGAAACCTCCTGAAAAATGCCTGCAAACCACTGGAAAAATGCTCGGTTTAGGCAATAGCAAGGCAAGGCCATGCCCATAACAGAGCTTGGCCACGTCCCCTATTTGCAGAAGCGTTTTGCCAAAGCGCTTAAAAAGTGCTTGCAAGCAGCAGGCAAAATGCCTCTGCAAATCATGGCGTATCTCTCACCTGAGCTCCGGAGTTCAGCCCGACCTGTCCACGGATCTGCAGGACTGAACTACGAGAGCCGAGCAATCAGCCGGCGATGGCAGTTCAGCCCGTGCATGCCCCAGACAGGTGAGGCTGAACTCCGGGGCAGCATCCAGGACAGGTATGGCCAGTACAATGCTGCATATTTGGAATTAGTGCTGGCCGATCCGATCACTGAAGATCGTAATTTATTACGATTTTCAGGCTGATCGTTATTTTAAATTACGATCCGATTTGTAGCCAGATCATGATGATGATCAGAATTAGAAATCGGAATCCTCCGTAATCTGAAAACACTGTCCGGGCATACATGCCCGAACAGTGTGCGTATATATATATATACGCACACACTGTACGGGCGTACAGCATGTGTGCATATTTAGCTTTAGTAATTGGCACCAGGCTGCGCTGTTAAAAAATAAACAAACCCAGTTACTCACCTCTTTCTCCAGTGTCCAGTACTGGCTCCGGCTCCTAGCCCAGCAGTGCAGGGAATCCCGAAATCCGGGCGGCGCATCGCCGCCTCTGTGCCTGCCGTACTATAACTACAATGGAGAGTGATCCCAGGACCGCTCACTAGATGGTCCTGGGAAAGCACCACATCACGTCACAGAACAGCCCGGCACATGTGCAAAGGTGGTGATGCACAACCCAGAATGCATAGCGTTGGGATTTCGGAATTCCCTGCACTGCCGGAGACAGCGCTGGACACCGGAGAGAGTTGAATAACTGGGTTTGTTTATTTTTTAACAGCGCAGCTTGGAGCCATTATACAGTACAGACCAAAAGTTTGGACACACCTTCTCATTTAAAGATTTTTCTGTATTTTCATGACTATGAAAATTGTACAATCACACTGAAGGCATCAAAGCTATGAATTAACACATGTGGAATTATATACTTAACAAAAAAAAGTGTGAAACAACTGAAAATATGTCTTATATTCTAGGTTCTTCAAAGTAGCCACCTCTTGCTTTGATGACTGCTTTGCACACTCTGGGCATTCTCTTGATGAGCTTCAAGAGATCGTCACCGGGAATGGCCTTCCAATAATCTTGAAGGAGTTCCCAATGATGCTCAGCACTTGTTGGCCCTTTTGCCTTCACTCTGCGGTCCAGCTAACCCCAAACCATCTCGGTTGGGTTCAGGTCTAGCGACTGTGGAGGCCAGGTCATCTGGCATAGCACCCCATCACTCTCCTTCTTGGTCAAATAGCCCTTACACAGCCTGGAGGTGTGTTTGGGGTCATTGTCCTGTTGAAAAATAAATGATGGTCCATCTAAACGCAAACCGG
The DNA here is from genome assembly GCF_032444005.1 of Ranitomeya imitator. Classification (NCBI taxonomy): domain Eukaryota; kingdom Metazoa; phylum Chordata; class Amphibia; order Anura; family Dendrobatidae; genus Ranitomeya; species Ranitomeya imitator. The sequence continues at coordinate 95,162,957 of NC_091291.1, forward strand.
ATGGAATAGCATGCCGCTGCAAGATGCTGTGGTAGCTGTTGTGAATTCTGTGATCAAGCTCCCCTCCTGTGGTCACGAGTGGTACTGCGGCTTCTGAGTTTCCTTCCTCAGGTGATGAGGTTAAGTCGTTAGGTGCTGCTCTATTTAACTCCACCTAGTGCTTTGATCCTGGCCTCCAGTCAATGTTCTAGTATTGGTCTTGCTTCCTCCTGGATCGTTCCTGTGGCCTGTCTGCTCAGCATTAGCTAAGTTCTACTTGTGTTACTTTTGTTGCTATATTTTCTGTCCAGCTTGCTTTTTTGGTTTTGCTTGCTTGCTGGAAGCTCTGAGACGCAGAGGGAGCACCTCTGTACCGTTAGTCGGTGCGGAGGGTCTTTTTGCCCCTCTGCGTGGTTGTTTGTAGGTTTTTGTGTTGACCGCAAAGCTATCTTTCCTATCCTCGGTCTATTCAGTAAGTCGGGCCTCACTTTGCTAAATCTATTTCATCTCTGTGTTTGTATTTTCATCTTAACTCACAGTCATTATATGTGGGGGGCTGCCTTTTCCTTTGGGGAATTTCTCTGAGGCAAGGTAGGCTTATTTTTCTATCTTCAGGCTAGCTAGTTTCTCAGGCTGTGCCGAGTTGCATAGGGAGCGTTAGGCGCAATCCACGGCTACCTCTAGTGTGGTTTGATAGGTTTAGGGATTGCGGTCAGCAGAGTTCCCACGTCTCAGAGCTCGTCCTATGTTTTGTGGTTTTTGTCAGGTCACTTGTGTGCTCTGAACTTCAAGGTCCATTGTGGTTCTGAATTACCTATTCATAACAGTACTGGAGGCCCAAAGTACTATGCTTCTCAATAGAGGGAAAAAAGAAGTTCTGAGACCATTTTTTTTCTTTGCACTGTGTTTTGCCTTTTTTTTCCCCTAGACATTTGGGTGGTTCAGGACTCAGGTGTGGTGATGGACATTAAAGGTCTGTCTTCATGTGTGGATCTTCTCACTGCAAGAATACAAAATATTCAAGACTTTGTGGCTCAGAATTCTATGTTAGAACCAAGAATTCCTATTCCTGATTTGTTTTCTGGAGATAGAGCTAAATTTCTGAGTTTCAAAAATAATTGCAAACTGTTTCTGGCGTTGAAACCTCGCTCCTCTGGTGACCCAGTTCAACAAGTTAAGATCATCATTTCTTTATTACGTGGCGACCCTCAAGACTGGGCATTTTCCCTTGCGCCAGGAGATCCTGCATTATGTAATATTGATGCGTTTTTTCTGGCGCTCGGATTACTGTACGATGAACCTAATTCAGTGGATCAGGCAGAGAAAAATTTGCTGGCTCTGTGTCAGGGTCAGGATGAGATAGAGATTTATTGTCAGAAGTTTAGAAAGTGGTCCGTGCTCACTCAATGGAATGAATGTGCTTTGGCAGCAATCTTCAGAAAGGGTCTCTCTGAAGCCCTTAAGGATGTCATGGTGGGATTTCCTATGCCTGCTGGTCTGAATGAGTCTATGTCTTTGGCCATTCAGATCGGTCGACGCTTGCGTGAGCGTAAATCTGTGCACCATTTGGCGGTATTATCTGAGCATAAACCTGAGCCTATGCAGTGCGATAGGACTTTGACCAGAGCTGAATGGCATTTGTGGATTCAGGCGCTGCCCTGAATTTGATGGACTTGGAGTTTGCTAGGCGCTGTGGTTTTGTCTTGGAGCCCTTGCAGTGTCTTATTCCATTGAGAGGAATTGATGCTACGCCTTTGGCCAAGAATAAGCCTCAGTATTGGACCCAGCTGACCATGTGCATGGCTCCTGCGCACCAGGAGGATATTCGCTTTCTGGTGTTGCAAAATCTGCATGATGTGGTCGTGTTGGGGTTGCCATGGCTACAAGTCCATAACCCAGTATTAGATTGGAAATCAATGTCTGTGTCCAGCTGGGGTTGTCAGGGGGTACATGGTGATGTTCCATTTTTGTCTATCTCATCATCCACCCCTTCTGAGGTCCCAGAGTTCTTGTTTGATTACCGGGATGTATTCGATGAGACCAAGTCCAATGCCCTACCTCCGCATAGGGATTGTGATTGTGCTATCGAGTTGATTCCTGGTAGTAAGTTTCCTAAGGGTCGACTGTTTAATTTATCTGTACCTGAGCACGCCGCTATGCGGAGTTACGTAAAAGAATCCTTGGAGAAGGGTCATATTCGGCCGTCGTCATCGCCATTGGGAGCAGGGTTCTTTTTTGTGGCCAAGAAGGATGGTTCGCTGAGACCTTGTATTGATTACCGCCTTCTAAATAAATTCACGGTCAAATTTCAGTACCCCTTGCCGCTGCTATCTGATTTGTTTGCTCGGATTAAGGGGGCTAGTTGGTTCACCAAGATAGATCTTCGTGGTGCATATAATCTTGTGCGTATTAAACGGGGCGATGAATGGAAAACTGCATTTAATACGCCCGAGGGCCATTTTGAGTACCTAGTTATGCCATTCAGACTTGCCAATGCTCCATCAGTATTTCAGTCCTTTATGCATGACATCTTCCGAGAGTACCTGGATAAATTCCTGATTGTATACTTGGATGATATTTTGGTCTTCTCGGATGATTGGGAGTCTCATGTGAAGCAGGTCAGAATGGTGTTCCAGGTCCTGCGTGCTAATTCTTTGTTTGTGAAGGGATCAAAGTGTCTCTTTGGTGTTCAGAAGGTTTCATTTTTGGGGTTCATTTTTTCCCCTTCTACCATCGAGATGGACCCTGTTAAGGTCCAGGCCATTTATGATTGGACTCAGCCGACATCTCTGAAGAGTCTGCAAAAGTTCCTTGGCTTTGCTAATTTTTATCGTCGCTTCATCTGTAATTTTTCCAGTATTGCTAAACCATTGACCGATTTGACCAAGAAGGGTGCTGATGTGGTCAATTGGTCTTCTGCTGCTGTGGAAGCTTTTCAAGAGTTAAAGCGTCGTTTTTCTTCTGCCCCTGTGTTGTGTCAACCAGATGTTTCGCTTCCATTCCAGGTTGAGGTTGATGCTTCTGAAATTGGAGCGGGGGCTGTTTTGTCGCAAAGAGGTGCTGATTGCTCGGTGATGAAGCCATGCGCCTTCTTTTCCAGGAAGTTTTCACCTGCTGAGCGAAATTATGATGTTGGCAATCGAGAGTTGCTGGCCATGAAGTGGGCATTCGAGGAGTGGCGTCATTGGCTTGAAGGAGCTAAGCATCGCGTGGTGGTCTTGACTGATCACAAGAACTTGACTTATCTTGAGTCTGCCAAACGGTTGAATCCTAGACAGGCTCGTTGGTCGCTGTTTTTCTCCCATTTTGACTTTGTGGTTTCGTACCTTCCGGGCTCTAAAAATGTGAAGGCGGATGCCCTGTCTAGGAGTTTTGTGCCCGACTCTCCGGGTTTGCCTGAGCCGGCGGGTATTCTCAAAGAGGGAGTAAATGTGTCTGCCATCTCCCCTGATTTGCGGCGGGTGCTGCAAAAATTTCAGGCTAATAAACCTGATCGTTGCCCAGCAGAGAAACTGTTTGTCCCTGATAGGTGGACGAATAAAGTTATCTCTGAGGTTCATTGTTCGGTGTTGGCTGGTGTTAGGAGTCGAGTTTCCTCTGCTGCACAGGGGGAATCTCAATCCATCTCCGCTGCGGTCTCCCATTCTCCTCCAGCCGCAGTGGAGTCTGCTCAGCAGAGACGTCGATCCCAGCATCTCGCTTAGTCTGACTCTGTGAGAAGAGTTACTGCTGCTTCTCCAGCTTCTGCCTTTAAAGCCAATACTGGTCAGCAGCGAGCGGACTTCTCTGGGACTAAGTCCTTATCTGCACACACTGAGCATGCCCAGGGCAAGATCTCCCGTTGGAGATCGAGGGTCATGTGCTCAGGCTCTGCGGCACATTCCATTGGTCCTCTTGGCAGGTCTTGGAAGGGCAAAAGTTCTGTAGCCACTTCCTGTGCTGCAACTATATAAACTTGCGCATGACCACACGGCCATGCACTAGTATTGTCTCATAATGTTATACAGGGTGGAGCGCGGTAATTTGCTTTTTTGCACTGCATGCTGTGGCGGCACTGTCGGTCGAAGAGAGGGGAGAGTGGGTGTGGCTTACAGTGGCTGATGGGAGATTTGTATTCCTCTGCCTTTCAGTTGCCATCATGCAGTGGACACGTGAGGAGAGGTCATTTTGTGTTGAAGCGTATTTTTCAAATGCCCACTCGATCATTGCAGTGCAGCGTGCTTTTCGTTTACAATTCGCTGTTCCTCCACGCGGACGTGTTCCTGGACGGCAATCAATTGTAAATTGGGTGAATGCATTCAGTGGGTGTGTAAACAAACAAAATATGCGTTACTGGAGTGAAACAAACCCCAGAGAAGTTCACGAGAGACCTCTGCATTCGGACCGCGTCACTGTGTGGTGCGCCATATCACGAGTAGGCATCATTGGTCCTTACTTTTTTCAGGATAATGGTCGTGCCATAACTGTGAACTCCGAACGGTACTTGTCTATGATACAGGATTATTTTCAGCCGGCTCTTGAGGCAATAGAACTAGAGGATACATGGTTCCAACAGGATGGTGCCACTGCACACACAGCGAGGGTTACCATGAATTGTTTGAGGCAAATGTTTCCTGGACGGCTTATCTCTGAGGGGAGATGTGAACTGGCCAGCACGCTCACCAGATTTAGCCCGATGCGATTTTTTCCTTTGGGGTTACCTGAAGTCTAAGGTGTATATCAACCGTCCCAACACCTTGGAAGACCTAAGGAACAATATTGAAGCTGAAATTGGCAGAATACCAGTGGACATGCTTGTTAGAGTTCATGAAAACTTCAGAAAACGTATGCAGCAGTGTGTGGATAGCGAAGGTCGACATTTGCCAGATACACTATTTAAAACCATGTAATTTAAAAATTCCATTACTGTTCAGTATAATTAAAATATAAAATAAATTTTTCTAATGATCGTAATTTTTTTATTTCATTCCCAAATCAGCAAATTACCGCGCTCCACCCTGTATGTGTGTGTGTAGATGAATGTATGTCGATGGATGAAAGCTCCTAAATATCCCTCCCTAGAGTTGTTGTCTGCTCGCGGATGTTGGTAGCTATCTAGCGCCCGACTAATCATCTTCACGATACACACATTACAGCGTCCTCTTGCTGTGTCCGCCTGTACGGCGCCGTGCGCTTGCCTAGCGCTTTCCATACCCAAGCCAGTGTGGTTGGTGGCGTCCGTCAGTGCGGCATTGCTCGCACTCCTGTGCATTTATATATTTATATTTAGTTTCCTTTCACACCCAGTTGCGGTGTAGTGCCAGCGAGGGTCTAATCGGACTTCAATCCCAGTTGGGGTTAAGTACGCTGACTACTCGCTCGCGCTTTAGGTGCGGTACCGCGATCCTGTGACACAACAGGATTGCTCCCTTCACGCTGGGTGAGGTTGAACCCACGTGTATATACTTTAGTGTACCGCCACATAGTCTGTATTTACTAGCAGCAGGTTTTCACCTGTACGGTGGACTCCGGACTGCGAACGCATCTATATCACCTTTCTTGGTGCGTTCCGCCAGTCCTAACAGAATACTAGCGCCAGGGTCTGGCTAGTAAATGATGGACGATCAGCGTTCACAGCGGTACATCCAGCAGCTGGAGGGAAGGTTGGCGGCTCTTGAGCGTTCAACCTCAGCTGTGGATGTCACTGCAGTCGCTGTTCATACTGCTAGTGTTGCTGCAGCCACCTTGTCCACTGCCGCTCCTGTCCCGACTCTAACTCGACTCCCGCTTCCAGAGAAATTCTCTGGTGACTGTAAGTCTTGTAGGGGTTTCGTGAGTCAGTGCTCTATCCATCTCGAGCTTCTGGCCTCTCGTTTCCCAACAGAGCGGGCTAAGGTGGGATTTATAGTGTCTCTTCTGTCGGACAGAGCGTTGCAGTGGGCTACGCCGCTATGGGAGCGTAGCGATCATGTGGTGCAGAGTGCTCCGTTGTTTCTGTGCACTCTGAAACAGGTCTTTTTGGGATCTCGTGTCACCCATGATACGGCGCTCCAATTGTTGGCATTGACTCAGGGCTCGTCCTTGGTCAGTCATTTTGCCGTCCACTTCCGCACCCTAGCATCTGAGCTGGAGTGGTCGGATAAAGCCCTCATTCCAATATTTTGGAGGGGGCTGGCTGACCACGTTAAGGACGCCCTGGCCACTAGGGAGATTCCCGCCACACTGGAGGAATTAATAACTCTATCCACTCGTATTGATCTCCGTTTTCACGAGCGGAGGTTAGAGCGAGCCCAGTGTAGGCAGAGGTTTCGGCTGGCTCCCACCTTCGCCAAACTTTTGGAATCTCCAGACCAGGCTCCTGAGCCCTATGAGCCTGTGGTAGAGTCTCAAGCAGGATCTAAGTCCCGGACCGCTCGTGCACTCCAGATTTGTCATCTTTGCCAACAGTCTGGACATCTTGCCTCCAGATGTCTCCAGCGGTCGAGGAAACGTCAGCGTCTAGTGGTAGTTGGTGGAGGTGCACTAGACACGGCGACGTTTGCCTCCAAATTGTCCTTTAAGGGGACAATAGCATTGGGCTCATCCTCTCACTCGGTAGAACTCTGTATGGATTCTGGGGCGGAGGGCAATTTTATGTCTTCAGCCTTCGCCCAACGTCACGCAATTCCTCTGGTCATGCTATCTCAACCAGTAACGGTACGAGTGGTGAATGGGTCGACACTGCCCACACAGATTACACATCAAACTATCCCTTTTACTCTGTCCATGTCACCATCTCATCAGGAGATTATATCTCTACTCGTCATTCCTGAGGGAATTGATGAGGTTCTCTTGGGGATACCTTGGTTACGGTACCACTCTCCTCACATCGAGTGGTCCTCAGGCAGAATTCTGGGATGGGGTGAATCTTGTGGGAACAGGTGTCATCGAGAGTGCGTTCAGGTTACTACTACAGAGGTAACCGCAGATCTCTCCTCTCTCCCCAAGCAATATTGGTCTTATGCAGACGTGTTCTCCAAAAAGGCAGCGGAGACTCTTCCGCCCCATCTCCCCTATGACTGTCCTATTGATCTCTTGCCTGGTGCTGAGCCTCCCCGGGGTCGAGTCTATCCATTATCTCTCCCGGAAACGGAGGCAATGTCTCAGTACATACAAGAGAATTTGGCAAGAGGGTTCATCAGGAAGTCAGTGTCACCTGCTGGGGCAGGGTTCTTTTTCGTGCAGAAGAAGAATGGAGAACTACGTCCATGCATAGACTACAGGGGTCTTAATGCTATCACAGTTAAGAACAAGTACCCTTTGCCGTTGATATCTGAGCTTTTCGATAGGCTTCGGGGAGCTAGAGTGTTTACTAAACTAGATCTGCGGGGTGCTTATAACCTGATTCGCATCCGTGAGGGGGACGAGTGGAAAACGGCATTTAACACCAGAGATGGGCACTATGAGTATCTGGTGATGCCCTTCGGGCTCTGTAATGCACCTGCCGTGTTCCAAGACTTTGTCAACGATATCTTTCGGGATATGCTTTCCACCTCGGTAGTAGTCTATCTGGATGATTTTCTCATCTTTTCTCCAGATATTGACTCCCACCGGAGAGATGTTGGCAGAGTCTTCGATCTCCTACGGGCAAACTCTCTTTATGCAAAGTTGGAGAAGTGTGTGTTTGAGCAGGAGTCCTTACCTTTCCTGGGCTATATCATCTCCGCCCAGGGATTGGCTATGGATCCTGCCAAACTACAGGCTGTGATGGACTGGCAAGAGCCCCATTCTCTTAAAGCGGTGCAGCGCTTTATGGGGTTCCTAAACTATTACCGCCAGTTCATTCCCCACTTCTCAACTCTGGTAGCTCCCTTGGTAGCCCTCACCAAGAAGGGAGCGAATCCCAAATTGTGGTCGGAAGAGGTCTCCAAGGCCTTCACTTCTATTAAGTCCCACTTTGCTAGCGCTCCCATCTTACATCGTCCCGATGTGGATAAGCCATTCCTAATGGAGGTGGATGCCTCGTCCGTTGGTGCTGGAGCAGTCCTCTACCAAAAGGATGCTCAAGGTCGGAAGCATCCATGCTTCTTCTTCTCTAAGACCTTCACGCCAGCGGAGAGGAACTACTCCATCGGGGACAGGGAGTTGCTAGCAATGAAGTTGGCCTTTTCGGAGTGGAGACACCTTCTGGAAGGTGCGCGGTTTCCCTTCCAAGATTACACGGACCACAAAAATTTGGTCTATTTGCAGACAGCCCAGCGGCTAAATTCTCGCCAGGCCAGATGGTCCCTGTTCTTCTCCCGGTTCCATTTTTCTCTTCATTATCTCGCCGGGGAGAAGAATATCCATGCTGACGCTCTCTCTCGCTCCCTTATGTCAACTGAGGAGGAAGAAGAGGAGCCTCGGCTTATTGTCCCTTCCGAGAGCCTGAGAACCGTGGCACCGGTTTCGCTAGAGTCTGTGCCTCCGGGCAAGACTTTTGTGCCCATTAATTTGCGACCAGAGGTTCTCTCTTGGGCTCATTCGTCCAGGGTGGGTGGACACTTTGGGACAAAGAGGACATCTGAGCTACTGGCGAGGATGTACTGGTGGCCGCATATGCTCCGGGATGTCAGGGATTATGTTCTGGCGTGTGTCTCCTGCGCCAAAAATAAATCTCCGCGTCAAAGGCCAGCTGGTTTGCTCTATCCCTTGCCGGTGGCAGATAGGCCCTGGGAGATGGTCGGGATGGACTTTGTTGTGGGTTTGCCCAAGTCTCGCGGCTGTACCATCATTTGGGTCATCACCGATCATTTCTCAAAAATGGTGCATTTGGTGCCGCTACCACGGTTACCTTCTGCACGGGCCTTGGCAGCGTTGTTCATTAGACATATCTTCCGCCTGCATGGTATGCCAGACAAAATTGTCAGTGACCGGGGTCCCCAGTTTGCGTCTCGGTTCTGGAGAGAGCTCTGTCGTCTTCTCAGTATCGAGTTGAATCTCTCTTCGGCTTATCATCCCGAGACGAATGGGTTGGTAGAGAGGGCCAACCAGACCTTAGTCACATACCTGCGACATTTTGTTTCAGCCAGGCAGGATGACTGGGCATCCTTGCTATCATGGGCAGAGTTTGCACTCAACAACGCCGTAGCCGACTCCACTGGACAAACCCCATTCCTCCTCAACTATGGACAGCATCCACGGGTACCTGTGCCTATGCCCGTGTCTTCCGCCGACTCCAGGGTGGCAGACTGGGCTGTGGAGGCACAGGATATTTGGGACCGCACTCAGGATGCCATTCGGGCCTCTAAGGAGAGAATGAGGTCCTCTGCCGATGCTCATCGGCGCCCCGCTCCGACCTTTGCTCCTGGCGACTTGGTGTGGCTCTCCACCCGTAACATCAGGCTGCGAGTTGAGTCCACTAAATTTGCTCCTCGCTACTTGGGCCCTTTCAAGGTCCTCGAGTAGGTTAATCCTGTGGTCTATCGTTTGGCCCTTCCGCCACGCCTGGGTATCACCGACACCTTTCATGTGTCCCTCTTGAAACCCGTGTATATGTCCCGGTTCTCCGAGTCATCTGCTGGGACATCGGGTTCGTCTTCGGACGATTATGAGGTGAACGCTATTTTGGGGTGCAAGGTGGTGCGTGGTAAAAAATTTTATTTGGTGGACTGGAAGGGTTATGGCCCCGAGGACAGGTCCTGGGAGCCAGTTGAGCACATTCGGGCTCCGCAGCTCATTGCTGCCTTCGAACGTAGCGAGGCCCAAGGAGGGGGGGCATGTTAGGAGTCGAGTTTCCTCTGCTGCACAGGGGGAATCTCGATCCGTCTCCACTGCGGTCTCCCATTCTCCTCCAGCCGCAGTGGAGTCTGCTCAGCAGGGACGTCAATCCCAGCGTCTCGCTCAGTCTGACTCTGTGAGAAGAGTTACTGCTGCTTCTCCAGCTTCTGCCTTTAAAGCCAATACTGGTCAGCAGCGAGCGGACTTCTCTGGGACTAAGTCCTTATCTGCACACACTGAGCATGCCCAGGGCAAGATCTCCCGTTGGAGATCGAGGGTCATGTGCTCAGGCTCTGCGGCACATTCCATTGGTCCTCTTGGCAGGTCTTGGAAGGGCAAAAGTTCTGTAGCCACTTCCTGTGCTGCAACTATATAAACTGCGCATGACCGCACGGCCATGCGCTAGTATTGTCTCATAATGTTATATGTGTGTGTGTAGATGAATGTATGTCGATGGATGAAAGCTCCTAAATATCCCTCCCTAGAGTTGTTGTCTGCTCGCGGATGTTGGTAGCTATCTAGCGCCCGACTAATCATCTGCACGATACACACATTACAGCGTCCTCTTGCTGTGTCCGCCTGTACGGCGCCGTGCGCTTGCCTAGCGCTTTCCATACCCAAGCCAGTGTGGTTGGTGGCGTTCGTCAGTGCGGCATTGCTCGCACTCCTGTGCATTTATATATTTATATTTAGTTTCCTTTCACACCCAGTTGCGGTGTAGTGCCAGCGAGGGTCTAATCGGACTTCAATCCCAGTTGGGGTTAAGTACGCTGACTACTCGCTCGCGCTTTAGGTGCGGTACCGCGATCCTGTGACACAACATGATTGCTCCCTTCACGCTGGGTGAGGTTGAACCCACGTGTATATACTTTAGTGTACCGCCACATAGTCTGTATTTACTAGCAGCAGGTTTTCACCTGTACGGTGGACCCCGGACTGCGAACGCATCTATATCACCTTTCTTGGTGCGTTCCGCCAGTCCTAACAGCTGGTCATCCTGGAATCTTTGGTACCAGAGATTTGGTGGCTAGATCCTTTTGGTGGCCGTCTCTGTCGCGGGATGTGCGTTCTTTTGTGCAGTCCTGTGGGATTTGTGCTCGGGCTAAGCCCTGCTGTTCTCGTGCCAGTGGGTTGCTTTTGCCCTTGCCGATCCCGAAGAGGCCTTGGACACATATCTCTATGGATTTTATTTCGGATCTCCCCGTCTCTCAAAAAATGTTGGTCATTTGGGTAGTTTGTGATCGCTTCTCTAAGATGATCCATTTGGTACCCTTGTCTAAATTAACTTCCTCCTCTGATTTGGTGCCATTGTTCTTCCAGCATGTGGTTCGTTTACATGGCATTCCAGAGAACATCGTTTCTGACAGAGGTTCCCAGTTTGTTTCAAGGTTTTGGCGAGCCTTTTGTGCTAGGATGGGCATTGATTTGTCTTTTTCCTCAGCTTTCCATCCACAGACAAATGGCCAGACTGAACGAACCAATCAGACCTTGGAAACATATCTGAGATGTTTTGTTTCTGCTGATCAGGATGATTGGGTGTCCTTTTTGCCGTTGGCTGAGTTCGCTCTTAATAATCGGGCCAGCTCGGCTACCTTGGTTTCACCGTTTTTCTGCAATTCTGGGTTCCATCCTCGTTTCTCTTCAGGGCAGGTTGAGTCTTCGGACTGTCCTGGTGTGGATACTGTGGTGGACAGGTTGCAGTGGATTTGGACTCATGTAGTGGACAATTTGACCTTGTCCCAGGAGAAGGCTCAACGTTTCGCTAATCGCAGACGCTGTGTGGGTCCCCGACTTTGTGTTGGGGATTTGGTTTGATTGTCATCTCGTTATATTCCTATGAAGGTTTCCTCTCCTAAGTTTAAGCCTCGTTTCATTGGTCCGTATAGGATTTCTGAGGTTCTTAATCCTGTGTCTTTTCGTTTAACCCTTCCAGATTCTTTTTCCATCCATAACGTATTCCATAGGTCATTGTTGCGGAGATACGTGGCGCCTGTGGTTCCATCTGTTGATCCTCCTGCCCCGGTTTTGGTGGAGGGGGAGTTGGAGTATATAGTGGAGAAGATTTTGGATTCTCGTGTTTCGAGACGGAAACTCCAGTATCTGGTTACGTGGAAGGGTTATGGTCAGGAAGATAATTCCTGGGTCTTTGCCTCTGATGTCCATGCTGCCGATCTTGTTCGTGTCTTTCATATGGCTCATCCTGGTCGGCCTGGGGGCTCTGGTGAGGGTTCGGTAACCCCTCCTTAAGGGGGGGGGTACTGTTGTGAATTCTGTGATCAAGCTCCCTCCTGTGGTCACGAGTGGTACTGCGGCTTCTGAGTTTCCTTCCTCAGGTGATGAGGTTAAGTCGTTAAGTGCTGCTCTATTTAACTCCACCTAGTGATTTGATCCTGGCCTCCAGTCAATGTTCTAGTATTGGTCTTGCTTCCTCCTGGATCGTTCCTGTGGCCTGTCTGCTCAGCATTAGCTAAGTTCTACTTGTGTTACTTTTGTTGCTATATTTTCTGTCCAGCTTGCTTTTTTGGTTTTGCTTGCTTGCTGGAAGCTCTGAGACGCAGAGGGAGCACCTCCGTACCGTTAGTCGGTGCGGAGGGTCTTTTTGCCCCTCTGCGTGGTTGTTTGTAGGTTTTTGTGTTGACCGCAAAGCTATCTTTCCTATCCTCGGTCTATTCAGTAAGTCGGGCCTCACATTGCTAAATCTATTTCATCTCTGTGTTTGTATTTTCATCTTAACTCACAGTCATTATATGTGGGGGGCTGCCTTTTCCTTTGGGGAATTTCTCTGAGGCAAGGTAGGCTTATTTTTCTATCTTCAGGCTAGCTAGTTTCTCAGGCTGTGCCGAGTTGCATAGGGAGCGTTAGGCGCAATCCACGGCTACCTCTAGTGTGGTTTGATAGGTTTAGGGATTGCGGTCAGCAGAGTTCCCACGTCTCAGAGCTCGTCCTATGTTTTGTGGTTTTTGTTAGGTCACTTGTGTGCTCTGAACTTCAAGGTCCATTGTGGTTCTGAATTACCTATTCATAACAGGTAGCCATCCTGGTTCAGTATGCCATCAATTTTGAATAAATCCCCAACAGTGTCACCAGCAAAGCACCCCCACACCATCACACCTCCTCGTCCATGCTTCACGGTGGGACCCAGGCATGTAGAGTCCATCCGTTCACCTTTTCTGCGTCGCACAAAGACACGGTGGTTAGAACCAAAGATCTCAAATTTTGACTCATCAGACCAAAGCACAGATTTCCACTGGTCTAATGTCCATTCCTTGTGTTCTTTAGCCAAAACAAGTGTCTTCTGCTTGTTGCCTGTCCTTAGAAGTGGTTTCCTAGCAGCTATTTTACCATGAAGGCCTGCTGCACAAAGTCTCCTCTTAAGGTACCGTCACACTAGACGATATCGCTAGCGATCCTTGACGTTGCAGCGTCCTCGCTAGCGATATCGTCCAGTGTGACAGGCAGCAGCGATCAGGCCCCTGCTGTGATGTCGCTGGTCGGGGAAGAAAGTCCAGAACTTTATTTGGTCGCTGGACTCCCCGCAGACATCGCTGAATCGGCGTGTGTGACACCGATTCAGCGATGTCTTCACTGGTAACCAGGGTAAACATCTGTCCTCCAGCGCTGTGCTCTGCACTCCTCCTGCTCTGGCTGTGAGCGTCGGTCAGCCGGAAAGCAGAGCGGTGACGTCACCGCTCTGCTTTCCGGCCGCTGTGCTCACAGCCATTACAGTAGGAGTGCAGAGCACAGCGCTGGAGGACAGACGGCTGTAGGTAAGTATGTAGTGTTTGTTTTTTTTTACTTTTAGGATGGTAACCAGGGTAAACATCGGGTTACTAAGCGCGGCCCTGCGCTTAGTTACCCGATGTTTACCCTGGTTACCAGCATCGTTGGTCACTGGAGAGCTGTCTGTGTGACAGCTCTCCAGCGACCAAACAGCGACGCTGCAGCGATCCGGATCGTTGTCGGTATCGCTGCAGCGTCGCTAAGTGTGACGGTACCTTTAACAGTTGTTGTAGAGATGTGTCTGCTGCTAGAACTGTGTGTGGCATTGACCTGGTCTCTAATCTGAGCTGCTGTTAACCTGCGATTTCTGAGGCTGGTGACTCGAATAAACTTATCCTCAGAAGCAGAGGTGACTCTTGGTCTTCCTTTCCTGGGGCGGTCCTCATGTGAGCCAGTTTCTTTGTAGCACTTGATGGTCTTTGCAACTGCACTTGGGGACACTTTCAAAATGTTCACAATTTTTCGGACTGACTGCCATTCATTTCTTAAAGTAATGATGGCCACTCGTTTTTCTTTACTTAGCTGCTTTTTTCTTGCCATAATACAAATTCTAACTGTCTCTTCAGTAGGACTAACAGCTGTGTATCCACCAGACTTCTGCAGAACACAACTAATGGTCCCAACACCATTTATAAGGCAATAAATTCCACTTATTAAACCTGACAGGGCACACTCGTGAAGTGAAAACCATTCCCGTGACTACCTCATGAAGCTCATCAAGAGAATGCCAAGAGTGTGCAAAGCAGTCATCAAAGCAAAGAACCTAGAATATAAGACATAATTTCAGTTGTTTCACACTTTTTTGTTAAGTATATAATTAAACATGTGTTAATTCATAGTTTTGATGCCTTCAGTGTGAATGTTCAAATTTCATAGTCATGAAAATACAGAAAAATCTTTAAATGAGAAGGTGTGTCCAAACTTTTGGTCTGTACTGTATATATGCAAGAAAACTGGAAGAAGAGTGGCTGAACTGAGATTGTTGCTGAGGACTCAGTGTGCTGCTAGAGCAGGGGTTGGTTTCCGCCTGTACTTAACATGCATCCATGAAGAAAGACCTCCGCACTGCTGAAGTCCTATACAAATCCTTTATTGCATTACAAAGTTCCAAAAGTGCCAGACCACCATCACCCACCCACATATATACACATATACACACACACACTGTTTGGGCGTACAGTGTGTATATATATATATATATATATATATATATATATATATCACCGCAAAAAAGTAAAAAAAAGTAAAAAAAAAAAAAAAAAAGTAAAAAAGTAAAAAACTGAGCGGCACCGACCCTTAATCAACTGTAATAATGAACTCTATTCAGGGATATCAGATGTGACTCCTCGCTATGCCGCTAACACCGGACCTCAGGTGCTCCTTCATAGAAAAAATACTTCCATCCATGCGCTCCTTGTAAGTAAAAAATGATGGCACTCACCAGTCTTCGGTAAAGTTACTTCTTTATTAACAACGACAACTCTAGATAAAAGTCATGGCCGGAGGAGAGGGAGCCGAAGCTCGTGTGAGCAGGGGAGGACGACGGCCGTTTCGCGCTATGCCTGCGCTTCTACGGGTCGATTTCTGCTCAGGACAGACAGCGGATATAGTGCACTGGCCAGACACACCCCACCACCAAATCCCTCCCACAAACCATAGAAATACAAAAAGCACATATTAAAAACTAAAGTTAAAAACAATACATGGCTTATGGAGTACATATATGACATGGAACACAAATCGCTACTGAAGAGATGTCAGCAAATGCTATACCAAATTATCGCTCTATGACCTGTCAATTGTGTTCACTATACGTGACACTGCGCTCATAAGACAACTACAGAAAAATGGACATATCGACTCTGTCATTGAAACCAAGCGGACCCATGGCATTACAGCACAGGATCCACCTGGCTTCACATCTCAAGAGCAGATTGTCCAAATCACCACCTTGGGCAGGCAAATTCACCTTTTCGATGCCAGCAAAGGTAAGACATTCAGTCCTACCACCGTGTTTCTCCCTCACATGGGAAATGAATCGCAGGACACCTTTTCCTGATGCTACAGACCTGCAATGCTCTCGAAAACGGACATACATCGAGCGGATAGTTTTGCCGATATAATATCGCTTGCAAGGACAGAATACAATATACACTACATGATCAGTTTTACACGTGATGAAATCATTAACCATGTGTGACACTGCACCTATACGGAGAAACCGCTCTGTAAGGTGCTGCTGACAGCACGAGCAATGGCCGCACCTAAAATTGCCTTTAGGGGACATCCCATTTAGCCTATTAGTATTAGATTGGTAAGAAACCGCGTCACTAAATCAATCTCTTAACCTTGCACTTCTTCTATTGGCTATTAAGGGCCCTCTTGCTGCTACGTCGGCTAACTCCTTATCTCTCTCTAACAGGTGCCAGTTCTTTTTAATAGCTAACCTAATTTGCTGGTCCATGTTGCTATATTTAAAACAAAAAGTAAATCTTTTCCCAATCTCCTGTCTCTGGGAGGGCGGTTATTTAACAACCCCTTCTATCCTCTCATTTTTTACTCTGTCCAAAGTAGATGTCAGCAACCTCTCTGGGTAACCACTTTCTCTAAATCTGACAAAACATCCGGGGACAAAACATCCGGGGGCGAACTGCTGGGGGCGAAATGTGCGGGGGCGAACTGCTGGGGGCGAACTGCTGGGGGCGAAACATCCGGGGGCGAAACATCTGGGTGCGAAACAGCCGGGGGCGAACTGCTGGGGGAGAAATGTGCGGGGGCGAACTGCTAGGGGCGAAACATCCGGGGGCGAAACATCCGGGTGCGAAACATCCGGGGACGAACTGCTGGGGGCGAAATGTGCGGGGGCGAAATGTGCAGGGGCAAAACATCCTGGGGGCGAAATGCTGGGGTCGAAATGTTCGGGGGCAAAGTGTACCTGGGGGCGAACTGCTGGGGGCGAACTGCTGGGGGCGAAATGCTGGGGGCGAACTGCTGGGGGTAAAACTTCCTAAAACCATAGAGGGCTATGGAAAGTGCATTATACTATTTGGAGGAATATACTATATGGTGGACTGTGGGGTGCATTAAAAATATGGAGGACTATGGGACTATGAGGTATATTTTACTATATGGAAAACTAAGGGGGTGCATTACACATTATGGAGGACTATGGGAGTGTATTTTTCTTTATGGAAGACTTTAAGGCTGTATTATCCTATATAGTTATTAAGGTTGAAGGAAGACTTTAAGTCCATCTAGTTCAACCTATAGCCTAACCTAACATGCCCTAACATGTTGATCCAGAGGATAGCAAAAAAAAAACCATGTGGCAAAGAGTAAGCTCCACATTGGGGAAAAAAATTCCTTCCCGACTCCACATATGGCAATCAGACTAGTTCCCTGGATCAACACCCTATCAAGGAATCTAGTATATACCCTGTAACATTATACTTTTCAAGAAAGGCATCCAGTCCCCTCTTAAATTTAAGTAATGAATCACTCATTACAACATCATACGGCAGAGAGTTCCATAGTCTCACTGCTCTTACAGTAAAGAATCTGCATCTGCTATTATGCTTAAACCTTCTTTCCTCCATATGTAGAGGATGCCCCCTTGTCCCTGTCTCAGGTCTATGATTAAAAAGATCATCAGAAAGGTCTTTGTACAGTCTTCTCATATATTTATACATTAAAATAAGATCACCCCATAGCCTTCGTTTTTCCAAACTAAATAGCCTCAAGTGTAATAACCTATCTTGGTATTGCAGACCCCCCAGTCCTCTAATAACCTTGGTCGGTCTTCTCTGCACCCGCTCTAGTTCAGCTATGTCTTTCTTATACATCGGAGACCAGAACTGTGCACAGTATTCTAAGTGTGGTCGAACTAGTGACTTGTATAGAGGTAAAATTATGTTCTCCTCATGAGCATCTATGCCTCTTTTAATGCATCCCATTATTTTATTTGCCTTTGTAGCAGCTGCCTGACACTGGCCACTAAATGTGAGTTTGTCATCCACCCATACTCACAGGTCTTTTTCATTGGCGGTTTTGCCCAGAGTTTTAGAATTAAGCACATAGTTATACTTCTTATTACTTCTACCCAAGTGCATGACCTTACATACCTTGCAGAGTTTAGTGTCATCAGCAAATATTGAAATTCTACTCTGTATGCCCCTACAAGGTCATTAATAAATATGTTAAAAAGAAGAGGGCCCAATACTGACCCCTGTGGTACCCCCACTGCTAACTGCGACCCAGTCCTAGTGTGCTCCATTAATAACCACCTTTTGTTTCCTATCCCTGAGCCAGCTCTTAACCCACTTACACATATTTTCCCCTATCCCCATTATTCTCATTTTATGTGTCAACCTTTTTATGTGTCAACCATTTTATGTGTGGCACCGTATCAAAAGCTTTTGAAAAGTCCATATACACTACATCCACTGGGTTCCCTTGGTCTAGTCCGGAACTTACTTCTTCATAGAAACTGATCAGGTTAGTCTGACATGAACGGTCCCTAGTAAACCCATGATGGTATTGGGTCATAAGGTTATTTCTCTTCAGATACTCCAGTATAGCATCTCTTAGGCCGGCTTCACATTTGCGTTTACCTGATCTGCGGCGGGCTGCGGACTCACTGATCATATTGTCTGCCATGGAATTTTCGTGTGTAAACACTGATGAAAAAAAGTCATTTAGCATGTTGGCTTTTTCCTCATCCTCATCCACCATTTCATCCAGACTATTTTTAAGTGGGCCAACACTATCATTTTTTAGTTTCTTACTATTTACGTAGTTAAAGAATATTTTGGGATTATTTTTACACTCTCTGGCAATGAGTCTCTCTGTCTCAACCTTTGCTGCCTTGATTTGCTTTTTACAGAATATTTAATTTTCTATATTTATTTAATGTTTCATCACTACAAACTTCCTTTAATTCTCTAAATGCTTTCTTTTTGTCACGTATTGCACCCCTTACAGCTCTATTTAGCCATATTGGTTTCCTCCTATTTCTAGTATGTTTATTCCCATATGGTATATACTGTGCACAGGTCCTATCCAGGATGCTAATAAACGTCTCCCAGTTTCTTTGTGTATTTTTATGTCTCAGGATTAGTGTTGAGCATTCCGATACCGCAAGTATCGGGTATCGGCCGATACTTGCGGTATCGGAATTCCGATACCGAGATCCAATACTTTTGTGGTATCGGGTATCGGTATCGGATACATAGAGATGTGTAAAATAAAGAATTAAAATAAAAAATATTGATATATTTACCTCTCCGGCGGCCCCTGGACTCAGCGCGGGTAACCGGCAGGCTTCGTTGTTCAAAATCAGCGCTTTTAGGACCTGAGAATCAAGTCCCGGCTTCTGATTGGTCGCGGGCCGCCCATGTGACCGCCACGCGACCAATCACAAGCCGCGACGTCACCGCAAGCTATTAACGCGCTCATTTTTAAAAATGAGCGCGTTAATGGCTTTCAAAGACGTAGCGGCTTGTGATTGGTCGCGTGGCCGCGACCAATCACAAGCCACGACGTCACCGCAAGCTATTAACGCGCTCATTTTTAAAAATGAGCGCGTTAATGGCTTTCAAAGACGTAGCGGCTTGTGATTGGTCGCGGCCACGCGACCAATCACAAGCCGCTACGTCTTTGAAAGCCATTAACGCGCTCATTTTTAAAAATGAGCGCGTTAATAGCTTGCGGTGACGTCGCGGCTTGTGATTGGTCGCGTGGCGGTCACATGGGCGGCCCGCGACCAATCAGAAGCCGGGACGTGATTCTCAGGTCCTAAAAGCGCTGATTTTGAACAAAGAAGCCTGCCGGTTACCAGCGCTGAGTTCAGGGGCCGCCGGAGAGGTAAATATATTAATATTTTTTATTTTAATTCTTTATTTTACACATCCCTATGGATCCCAGGGCCTGAAGGAGAGTTTCCTCTCCTTCAGACCCTGGGAACCATGAGAATACCTTCCGATACTTGATGTCCCATTGACTTGTATTGGTATCGGATATCGGTATCGGCGATATCCGATATTTTTCGGGTATCGGCCGATACTATCCGATACCGATACTTTCAAGTATCGGACGGTATCGCTCAACACTACTCAGGATATCGTCCCAGTTAATTGCACCAAGATCCTCTCTCATCCATTGGAAATTTGCCCTCCTTAAGTTTAGTGTCCGTGTAACCCCTCTATTACACATCTTATCAAAGGATACATGAAAACTTATTATTTTGTGATCACTATTCCCTTAGTGACCCCCAACCCTTATATTTGATATGCGGTCTGGCCTGTTGGTTAATATTATGTCTAGCAGTGCCCCCCTTCTTGTTGGGTCCTGAACCAGTTGTGAAAGGTAATTGTCCCTCATAGTTGTCAAAAACCGATTACCTTTGCTGGAACTGCAGGTTTCTGTTCCCCAATCTATTTTAGGGTAGTTGAATTCCCCCATAATAATGACTTCCCCTTGAGTCGCAGCTTCATCTATTTGCATTACGAGGATACTCTCCGTTGCTTCCATTATTTTGGGAGACTTATAACAAACCCCTATCAGTAATTTATTATTTTTCCCCCTCCCCTTATCTCCACTCACAGGGACTCTACATTTTAATTAGATTCACCTATATTATCACACCGGATGGGTTTTAAGGATGATTTTACATATAGACACACACCTCCCCCTCGCTTAACCATTCGGTCATTTCTGAACAGACTATAACCCTGTAAGTTAATAGCCCAGTCATGGCTCTCATCCAGCCATGTTTCAGATATCCCCACCATGTCATAATTATGCTCCAACAACATTAATTCTAATTCATCTATTTTGTTGTATCTATCTGTACCTCTATTCTTTCTTAAATTATTAATTGTTCTAACCCCACCCCCCATGCCACTGCCACCCCAACTTCCTTATTTGTGCCCAGGTCTCTATCTGCACTATCTTCCCCTCCTATAAAATGAATACCCTCCAACCCATTCCCTAGTTTAAACACTCCTCCAACCTTCTAGCCATTTTCTCCCCCAGCACAGCTGCACCCTCCCCATTGAGGTGCAGCCCGTCCCTAGCGTAGAACCTGTAGCCAACTGAGAAGTCAGCCCAGTTCTGCAGGAACCCAAACCCCTCCTTCCTACACCAATTCTTGAGCCACTTATTAACCTCCCTAATCTCCCATTGCCTCTCTGGCGTGGCACGTGGTACAGGCAGTATTTTGGAAAATACCACGTTGGAGGTCCTTGCTTTCAGCTTGCAGCCTAATTCCCTGAAATCGTTTTTAAGGAACTTTCACCTACCTCTAACTTTGTCATTTGTGCCAATGTGCACCATGACCGCTGGGTCCTCACCAGCCCCTCCCTATATGGAGGACTATGGGGGTGCATTATACTATATGGAAGGCTATGTGGGTGCCATTATACTATAAGGAAGATTATGTAGAGTGCATTATACTATATGGAGGACTATACAGAGTAGATTTTACTCCATAGAGGATTTTGAGTTGCATTATACTTTATAGATGACTATGAAGAATGCATTTTACTATATGGAGGACTATGGGTTGTATCATACTATATGGGTTACTATAGGGTTATACTATATGGTGGACTATTGGGGTGCATTATACTATATGGAGGGGTATGGTGGGTGCATTATCCTATATAGAGGACTATATGGAATGAATCATACTATAGGGAGGACTATGAGGATGCATTATACAACATGGGAGGCAACATGGGTCCCATTATACTATATGGAAGACTATGGGGAGTGTATTATACTATATTAAGGATTATGGAGTTCATTATGCTATATAGAGGACTATGGAATGCATTTTACTTTTTAAAGGACTATGGAGTGTGCATTACGCTATATCTTTATGTATTTTACTCATTTATATAGCACCATTAATTCCACAGTGTTTTACAAACAGTATTGGCTATGGACAGTGCATTATGCTATATGGAGGACTATGGAGATGCATTATACATATGGACTCTGGAGTGTGCATTATGCTATTTGGATGACTATGGTGATGCATTATACTTTATGGAGGACCATGGGGTGCATTATACTATATGGAGTACTATGGGGGTGCATTATACTATATGGAGGACTGTGGGGAGTGCATTATGCTATATTGAGGGCTATATGGAGAACTATGGGGTGTATTATACTATATGAAAGACTATAGGGTTGCATTATTCTATGTGAAAGGCAATATGGGGCTCATTATGCTATTTGGAGGTCTATGGGATGAATTATAATATATTGAGGACTATGTGGGGCTCATTATACTATATGGAGGATTATTGGGGTGTATTATACAATATAGAAAACAATCTGGGACCCATTACAGTATATGGAGGGCTATGTGGGCCCATTATACTATATGGAAGGCTATGTGGGGGTTGTTTTAATATTTGGAGGGCTATATGGGGGCAACTATATTATATGGAAGGCTATGTGGGGACCTTACTACTTTATGGAAGGCTATGTGGAGGCTATTATACCATATGTAAGAAAATATTCAGTGTGAAGGTTTATGTGGTGTCCATCATCTTATGTGGAAAGCTGTTTGGGTAAATTATACTGTATGGTGGGCTAGTGGAGGCCCTTGTACTATGTGTAGAGGTATTGGGGCCAATATAATGTGTGCATGCCCATTATGTTGCATTGCTGCATGGAGAGCTAGGTTGAAGCCACAGTTGTGGGATCATACTGTGTTCAGATTACCATACATTGCTGGGGCAGTTAAGTGGGACTACAGTAGGGTCATCATACTGTGCGTATGGAGGGTACTGTGGAGGAATTCACTATGGTGGCATCATACAGTGTTTCTGGGGCAATTTTTTTTGGCTAAATATCTCTGATTACTGTTAATAAAGGCAGATACTTGCAGTAAAACACAACCAATCTGTATCTATTGTCTAAAGGAAAATTATATTATGCTACGCTTTTGTCCAGGGAAACTTCAGAAGAGAACATGAAAAAATCAAGTGTATGCAATATAGTATGCCATTAACCAAGTCATCCCATTACCAGTAATCTCTTGCTTCCTCAGGGTCACCATCATAAAACATAGCTGTTCTATAAAGGAATGTTTAATTAGAAAATTATATATTGTTTAAATCAGGTGCATGTGTTAAATATACTGTGTCTTTCTTTAATTTTTTAATGTATTTTTTATATCATATATATAAAAAATAGCAAATCTTGCAGTTTTCACTTTGGCCACTAGGACTCATTATACATCCTCTAGGGCAGCGATCCCCAACCTTTTTGACCTTGAGAGCCACATTTAGCACTGAGAGAGGGTCACGAGCCACATTCAGCTCCTGAAAGGTGGTCACGAGTAGTGTTGAGTAGAGTTGAGCGACCTTGACCTTTTTAGAGTCGAGCCGGGTTTCGCGAAACC
Source organism: Ranitomeya imitator (assembly GCF_032444005.1). Taxonomy (NCBI): domain Eukaryota; kingdom Metazoa; phylum Chordata; class Amphibia; order Anura; family Dendrobatidae; genus Ranitomeya; species Ranitomeya imitator. The sequence goes on from NC_091291.1 coordinate 95,185,851, forward strand.
CGACTATCTCAAAAGTCGGGTCGAGTGAAATCGGCCGATTATGACGTAAAGTCGGGATCAACCGAAACACGAAACCCAATGCAAGTCAATGGGGCAGCATAGTCGGCAGTGAGTGGGGGCCAGGAAAACACCTAGAGTGCCCATTTTAATGTCAAAACCATCCATTCTTCTTAATGAAGCTTGTCAAGCGTAATTTACCTTATAATAATTGGAAGGCATTTGAAATTGGGGGTCATTTGGCTAAAGTTGTGGTGGGTAGGGCTGGTTCAAGTAATTAGTGGGCCCAGGAAATCTGGACCACGTCACGGCAGTGGAGCAGGGAGAGGTAAGTATTTCAACTTTGCAAGTGCTGTGAACCTGAGCAAGCAGGGGGGGCCCACTCGTTGGCATTGGCACTGGCACAGGGCCCCTCAAAGTACAGCGGTGTGTTTGCATGGCGGGGGCGCCTCCCACCGGCAGCAACACTTTTGCGTACCATGAGAGGCCCTGTGCCAGTGACGTCGCCAACTAGTATTCCTCCCCCCACCTGATGAAGGAACCTGCACTTTCATCTGCACCTTCCTCTTTGTCCCCGTGTAAGGTGGTATGGTATGCGGGAAGGGGGACCTGACTTTCAGCAGGGTCACAATCTTGCAGTGTAGCGTGCACGGGAAATGTTGCGTTATGGGTCAATGTACCAGCAGACTCATCTATCACTGGCTGGGCAATGGGCAGGATGAGGAGGAAACACAGATATAGGCCCAAAGAATAAAGTGGGCTAAATGCAGTTCAAAATTGGTAACACAGGACTAATCAGGGGGCATTGCAGTGGAGGACAACTGGAATGAGAGGCTGACACAGAGAGTATTATTTATTATTTTTTTTATTTATTTATTTTTTTTTTTTTTTTTATATAGCGCTAACATATTCCGCAGCGCTTTACAGTTTTTGCACACATTATCATCACTGTCCCCGATGGGGCTCACAATCTAGATTCCCTATCAGTATGTCTTTGGAATGTGGGAGGAAACCGGAGTGCCCGGAGGAAACCCACGCAAACACGGAGAGAACATGCAAACTCTTTGCAGATGTTGTCCTGGGTGGGATTCGAACCCAGGACCCCAGCGCTGCAAGGCTGCAGTGCTATCCACTGAGCCACCGTGCTGCCCTAGAGTAGGACCAAATCAGTAAGTAGTCGAAATGCAGTTCAAAATTGGCAACAGTAGTAAACAGGCGGCACAGCTTTGTTCAGTGGAGGAGAACAGCAAGGAGTGGCAGACACCGATAGTAGGCCCCAACCCAACTAGTAGGCCAAATGCAGTCTAACATTAACAACTACTTAACGAGCGCCTGAAAACGGAATTTCAGGACAGGAAACCAGGAGAACAGCAAGGAGCGGCAGACACCGATAGTAGGCCCCAAACCAACTAGTACGCCAAATGCAGTTGTTCCGTTTAACCACAATTTAATGAGAGCCTGAAGATAGAAGTTCAGGAAAGGCAACCTGGAGAACACCTTGGAGTGGAACACACCATCTCTCTACACCCCATACCCAATTTGTAGGTCTAATGCAGCGTAGTTTCCAACAACTAAACGAGAGCATGATGATCGAAGCTTTGGCGAGGAAACCTGGGGAACACCTTGGAGTGGAACACACATCTCTCTACACCCCATACCCAATTTGTAGGCCTAATGCAGCGTAGTTTCCAACAACTACTAAACGAGAGCATGATGATCGAAGCATTGGCGAGGAAACCTGGGGAACACCTTGGAGTGGAACACACCATCTCTCTACAGTGGAACACACCATCTCTCTACACCCCATACCCAATTTGTAGGCCTAATGCAGCGTAGTTTCCAACAACTACTAAACGAGAGCCGGAAGATCGAAGCAATGGAGAGGAAACCTGGGGAACACCTTGGAGTGTAACACACCATCTCTCTACACCCCATACCCAATTTGTAGGCCTAATGCAGCGTAGTTTCCAACAACTACTAAACGAGAGCCGGAAGATCGAAGCAATGGAGAGGAAACCTGGGGAACACCTTGGAGTGTAACACACCATCTCTCTACACCCCATACCCAATTTGTAGGCCTAATGCAGCGTAGTTTCCAACAACTACTAAACGAGAGCCGGAAGATCGAAGCAATGGAGAGGAAACCTGGGGAACACCTTGGAGTGTAACACACCATCTCTCTACACCCCATACCCAATTTGTAGGCCTAATGCAGCGTAGTTTCCAACAACTACTAAACGAGAGCCGGAAGATCGAAGCAATGGAGAGGAAACCTGGGGAACACCTTGGAGTGTAACACACCATCTCTCTACACCCCATACCCAATTTGTAGGCCTAATGCAGCGTAGTTTCCAACAACTACTAAACGAGAGCATGAAGATCGAAGCAATGGAGAGGAAACCTGGGGAACACCTTGGAGTGTAACACACCATCTCTCTACACCCCATACCCAATTTGTAGGCCTAATGCAGCGTAGTTTCCAACAACTACTAAACGAGAGCATGAAGATCGAAGCAATGGAGAGGAAACCTGGGAAACACCTTGGAGTGGAACACACCATCTCTCTACACCCCATACCCAATTTGTAGGCCTAATGCAGCGTAGTTTCCAACAACTACTAAACGAGAGCATGATGATCGAAGCATTGGCGAGGAAACCTGGGGAACACCTTGGAGTGGAACACACCATCTCTCTACAGTGGAACACACCATCTCTCTACACCCCATACCCAATTTGTAGGCCTAATGCAGCGTAGTTTCCAACAACTACTAAACGAGAGCCGGAAGATCGAAGCTCAGGAAAGGCAACCTGGGGAACACCTTGGAGTGGAACACACCATCTCTCTACACCCCATACCCAATTTGTAGGCCCAATGCAGCGTAGTTTCCAACAACTACTAAACGAGAGCCGGAAGATCGAAGCTCAGGAAAGGCAACCTGGGGAACACCTTGGAGTGTAACAAACCCTCTCTCTACACCACGGAAGGGCTGATTCTTAGGAAGGAAGGCTGTCGGAAAGAAGCAGGGCGCGTCCGAGGGTGATTATATTCTTATTAGGTATATACTCACCCTCGGACGCGCCCTGCTTCTTTATTTGTAATGAATGTTTATTTGCAATGTGGTTTTGACTTACTCTATTTTTTTGGTAAATAATGATTTTATTATTTTCATTGTTTTGCAACTTCTTGGCAATAATATAAAGAAGACGCGACAGGACAACACTCGGTGGATGCCATATCTGTGTTTAAAATTGAAAAAACCTTTCAGTTAACTACTTGCAGGAGAAAGTTATTGTAGCTGGTGGCCATTTTTAGTACTGTACCAGATTTTTGTTGTATGTGTTTGTTTTTAATGTTAAAATGTCTGCATTTGATATCTCTCCAGTATTTTCTTTTTTATAAGCAACATACTTATTTTTATATTTTCTGATGTTGGTTCCAGGGGTACACGGGCAGCAGTGGTGTGGTCAGTGGAGGCCTAGTGGAAGAAGTGACCGCAGACAGGCATCGAAGGCCTAAAATAATAACACATGGCTGTAGGCAATTTTAAATTGGTTCCAGGGGTACACGGGCAGCAGTGGTGTGGTCAGTGGAGGCCTAGTGGAAGGAGTGACCGCAGACAGGCATCGAAGGCCTAAAATAATAACACATGGCTGTAGGCAATTTAAAATTGGTTCCAGGGGTACACGGGCAGCAGTGGTGTGGTCAGTGGAGGCCTAGTGGAAGGAGTGACCGCAGACAGGCATCGAAGGCCTAAAATAATAACACATGGCTGTAGGCAATTTTAAATTGGTTCCAGGGGTACATGGGCAGCAGTGGTGTGGTCAGTGGAGGCCTAGTGGAAGGAGTGACCGCAGACAGGCATCGAAGGCCAAAAATAATAACACATGGCTGTAGGCAATTTTAAATTGGTTCCAGGGGTACACGGGCAGCAGTGGTGTGGTCAGTGGAGGCCTAGTGGAAGGAGTCACCGCAGACAGGCATCGAAGGCCTAAAATAATAACACATGGCTGTAGGCAATTTTAAATTGGTTCCAGGGGTACACGGGCAGCAGTGGTGTGGTCAGTGGAGGCCTAGTGGAAGAAGTCACCGCAGACAGGCATCGAAGGCCTAAAATAATAACACATGGCTGTAGGCAATTTTAAATTGGTTCCAGGGGTACACGGGCAGCAGTGGTGTGGTCAGTGGAGGCCTAGTGGAAGGAGTCACCGCAGACAGGCATCGAAGGCCTAAAATAATAACACATGGCTGTAGGCAATTTTAAATTGGTTCCAGGGGTACACAGGCAGCAGTGGTGTGGTCAGTGGAGGCCTAGTGGAAGGAGTCACTGCAGACAGGCATCGAAGGCCTAAAATAACAACACATGGCTGTAGGCAATTTTAAATTGGTTCCAGGGGTACACGGGCAGCAGTGGTGTGGTCAGTGGAGGCCTAGTGGAAGGAGTGACCGCAGACAGGCATCGAAGGCCTAAAATAATAACACATGGCTGTAGGCAATTTTAAATTGGTTCCAGGGGTACACGAGCAGCAGTGGTGTGGTCAGTGGAGGCCTAGTGGAAGGAGTGACCGCAGACAGGCATCGAAGGCCTAAAATAATAACACATGGCTGTAGGCAATTTTAAATTGGTTCCAGGGGTACACGGGCAGCAGTGGTGTGGTCAGTGGAGGCCTAGTGGAAGGAGTGACCGCAGACAGGCATCGAAGGCCTAAAATAATAACACATGGCTGTAGGCAATTTTAAATTGGTTCCAGGGGTACACGGGCAGCAGTGGTGTGGTAAGTGGAGGCCTACTGGAAGGAGTCACCGCAGACAGGCATCGAAGGCCTAAAATAATAACACATGGCTGTAGGCAATTTTAAATTGGTTACAGGGGTACACGGGCAGCAGTGGTGTGGTCAGTGGAGGCCTAGTGGAAGGAGTGACCGCAGACAGGCATCGAAGGCCTAAAATAATAATACATGGCTGTAGGCAATTTTAAATTGGTTCCAGGGGTACACGGGCAGCAGTGGTGTGGTCAGTGGAGGCCTAGTGGAAGGAGTCACCGCAGACAGGCATCAAAGGCCTAAAATAATAACACATGGCTGTAGGCAATTTTAAATTGGTTCCAGGGGTACACGGGCAGCAGTGGTGTGGTCAGTGGAGGCCTAGTGGAAGGAGTCACCGCAGACAGGCATCGAAGGCCTAAAATAATAACACATGGCTGTAGGCAATTTTAAATTGGTTCCAGGGGTACACGGGCAGCAGTGGTGTGGTCAGTGGAGGCCTAGTGGAAGGAGTGACCGCAGACAGGCATCGAAGGCCTAAAATAATAACACATGGCTGTAGGCAATTTTAAATTGGTTCCAGGGGTACACGGGCAGCAGTGGTGTGGTCAGTGGAGGCCTAGTGGAAGGAGTGACCGCAGACAGGCATCGAAGGCCTAAAATAACAACACATGGCTGTAGGCAATTTTAAATTGGTTCCAGGGGTACACGGGCAGCAGTGGTGTGGTCAGTGGAGGCCTAGTGGAAGGAGTGACCGCAGACAGGCATCGAAGGCCTAAAATAACAACACATGGCTGTAGGCAATTTTAAATTGGTTCCAGGGGTACACGGGCAGCAGTGGTGTGGTCAGTGGAGGCCTACTGGAAGGATTCACCGCAGACAGGCATCGAAGGCCTAAAATAATAACACATGGCTGTAGGCAATTTTAAATTGGTTACAGGGGTACACGGGCAGCAGTGGTGTGGTCAGTGGAGGCCTAGTGGAAGGAGTGACCGCAGACAGGCATCGAAGGCCTAAAATAATAACACATGGCTGTAGGCAATTTTAAATTGGTTCCAGGGGTACACGGGCAGCAGTGGTGTGGTCAGTGGAGGCATAGTGGAAGGAGTGACCGCAGACAGGCATCGAAGACCTAAAATAATAACACATGGCTGTAGGCAATTTTAAATTGGTTCCAGGGGTACACGGGCAGCAGTGGTGTGGTCAGTGGAGGCCTAGTGGAAGGAGTCACCGCAGACAGGCATCGAAGGCCTAAAATAATAACACATGGCTGTAGGCAATTTTAAATTGGTTCCAGGGGTACACGGGCAGCAGTGGTGTGGTCAGTGGAGGCCTAGTGGAAGGAGTGACCGCAGACAGGCATCGAAGGCCTAAAATAATAACACATGGCTGTAGGCAATTTTAAATTGGTTCCAGGGGTACACGGGCAGCAGTGGTGTGGTCAGTGGAGGCCTAGTGGAAGGAGTGACCACAGACAGGCATCGAAGGCCTAACATAACAAAAATGTCAATACAATGGTATTGTCAGTGGCAGGCATTGAAGGATGTCAGCGCATAGACTAAAGATTGGTGGAGCTGTGAGATAATTTTGCAAGTGGTAGAGCACTGTTTGAGCTGGGGTGGGGGGAAACTGTCTTGTGGCCGGCGGTACAGGCCCAGGGCCCCTCATATTACAACGGTGTGTCTGACGTTGGGTGCGCACCACCACCGCCAGAGACACTTTATTGTACTAGGAGGGACCCAGTGGCAGTGCTGTCGACCAAAAGCGGGCTCACCCACCTCTTCAGACAAACTGCACTCTCACGGGTGCTGTCGCCAAGTGTCGATACCACGGCCCCGTGTGGGGAGTTTGGCCATTTAGTGAGGTGTAAACATGTCGTATGCTGGACAATCAGGTGCAGAAAATTACGAGATTGGAAAAGGCATTCAGAATAGTCCACAGGCAAGACCTTTTCATAGGAAAGCTAGGTGTCAGCCGGGCAAGGTGGGGCAAAAGATTTCGAAATCCAGTTGTGGTTCATTTTAATGAAGGTTAGATCATCTACATTTTGGGTAGCCAGACGAGTCCTTTTTTCTGTTAGTATTGAACCTGCAGCACTGAATACTCTTTCTGATAGGACACTAGCTGCCGGGCAAGCAAGCTCCTGCAATGCATATTCTGCCAATTCTGGCCAGGTGTCTAATTTTGATGCCCAGTAATCAAATGGGAATGACGGTTGAGGGAGAACATCGATAAGGGATGAAAAATAGTTTGTAACCATACTGGACAAATGTTGTCTCCTGTCACTTTGAATTGATGCTGCAGTACCTGTCCTGTCTGCGGTCATAGCAAAATCACTCCACAACCTAGTCAGAAAACCCCTCTGGCCAACGCCACTTCTGATTTCTGCCCCTCTAACTCCTCTGGTCTGCTGGCCCCTGCAGCTCGTGTGAGAACGATCACGGGCGCTGTGTGCAGGGAATGCCAGAAGCAAACGGTCAACAAGAGTTGATTGTTTGGTTGCTAATATTAGTTCCAAGTTCTCATGTGGCATTATATTTTGCAATTTGCCTTTATAGCGAGGATCAAGGAGGCAGGCCAACCAGTAATCGTCATCATTCATCATTTTAGTTATGCGTGTGTCCCTTTTGAGGATACGTAAGGCATAATCCGCCATGTGGGCCAAAGTTCCAGTTCTCAAATCTGCGGTTGTGCTTGGTTGAGGGGCAGTTTCAGGCAAATCAACGTCACTTGTGTCCCTCAAAAAACCAGAACCCGGCCTTGCCGTGACACCAATTTCCAGTGGCCCCGGAAAAGCTTCCTCATTAAAAATATAATCATCCCCATCATCATCCTCGTCCTCCTCCTCCTCTTCGCCCGCTACCTCGTCCTGTACACTGCCCTGGCCAGACAATGGCTGACTGTCATCAAGGCTTTCCTCTTCCTCAGCTGCAGACGCCTGATCCTTTATGTGCGTCAAACTTTGCATCAGCAGACGCATTAGGGGGATGCTCATGCTTATTATGGCGTTGTCTGCACTAACCAGCCGTGTGCATTCCTCAAAACACTGAAGGACTTGACACATGTCTTGAATCTTCGACCACTGCACACCTGACAACTCCATGTCTGCCATCCTACTGCATGCCCGTGTATGTGTATCCTCCCACAAAAACATAACAGCCCGCCTCTGTTCACACAGTCTCTGAAGCATGTGCAGTGTTGAGTTCCACCTTGTTGCAACGTCTATGATTAGGCGATGCTGGGGAAGGTTCAAAGAACGCTGATAGGTCTGCATACGGCTGGAGTGTACGGGCGAACGGCGGATATGTGAGCAAAGTCCACGCACTTTGAGGAGCAGGTCGGATAACCCCGGATAACTTTTCAGGAAGCACTGCACCACCAGGTTTAAGGTGTGAGCCAGGCAAGGAATGTGTTTCAGTTGGGAAAGGGAGATGGCAGCCATGAAATTCCTTCCGTTATCACTCACTACCTTGCCTGCCTCAAGATCTACAGTGCCCAGCCACGACTGCGTTTCTTTCTGCAAGAACGCGGACAGAACTTCCGCGGTGTGTCTGTTGTCGCCCAAACACTTCATAGCCAATACAGCCTGCTGACGTTTGCCAGTAGCTGCCCCATAATGGGAGACCTGGTGTGCAACAGTGGCAGCTGCGGATGGAGTGGTTGTGCGACTGCGGTCTGTGGACGAGCTCTCGCTTCTGCAGGAGGACGAAGAGGAGGAGGAGGGGGTGCGAATGGCTACAGCCAATTGTTTCCTAGACCGTGGGCTAGGCAGAACTGTCCCAAACTTGCTGTCCCCTGTGGACCCTGCATCCACCACATTTACCCAGTGTGCCGTGATGGACACGTAACGTCCCTGGCCATGCCTACTGGTCCATGCATCTGTTGTCAGGTGCACCTTTGTGCTCACAGATTGCCTGAGTGCATGGACGATGCGCTCTTTAACATGCTGGTGGAGGGCTGGGATGGCTTTTCTGGAAAAAAAAGTGTCGACTGGGTAGCTCGTAGCGTGGTACAGCGTAGTCCATCAGGGCTTTGAAAGCTTCGCTTTCAACTAACCGGTAGGGCATCATCTCTAACGAGATTAGTCTAGCTATGTGTGCGTTCAAACCCTGTGTACGCGGATGCGAGGCTAAGTACTTTCTTTTTCTAACCATAGTCTCATGTAGGGTGAGCTGGACTGGAGAGCTGGAGATCGTGGAACTAGCGGGGGTGCCGGTGGACATGGCAGACTGAGAGACGGTGGGAGATGGTATTGTTGCCACCGGTGCCCTAGATGCAGTGTTTCCTACTACGAAACTGGTGATTCCCTGACCCTGACTGCTTTGGCCTGGCAAAGAAACCTGCACAGATACTGCAGGTGGTGCGGAAAATGGTGGCCCTACACTGCCGGAAGGGATGTTGCGTTGCTGACTAGCTTCATTGGCCGAGGGTGCTACAACCTTAAGGGACGTTTGGTAGTTAGTCCAGGCTTGCAAATGCATGGTGGTTAAATGTCTATGCATGCAACTTGTATTGAGACTTTTCAGATTCTGTCCTCTGCTTAAGGTAGTTGAACATTTTTGACAGATGACTTTGCGCTGATCAATTGGATGTTGTTTAAAAAAAATGCCAGACTGCACTCTTTCTAGCATCGGATACCTTTTCAGGCATTGCAGACTGAGCTTTAACCGGATGGCCACGCTGTCCTCCAACAGGTTTTGGCTTTGCCACGCGTTTTGGGCAAGATACGGGCCCGGCAGATGGAACCTGTTGCGATGTTGATGCCTGCTGCGGCCCCTCCTCCTCCGCTTCAGAACTGCTGCCGCCTGCACCCTGTTCCCCCAATGGCTGCCAATCGGGGTCAAGAACTGGGTCATCTATTACCTCTTCTTGTAGCTCGTGTGCAACTTCGTCTGTGTCACCGTGTCGGTCGGTGGTGTAGCGTTCGTGATGGGGCAACATAGTCTCATCAGGGTCTGATTCTTGATCAGCACCCTGCGAGGGCAATGTTGTGGTCTGACTCAAAGGACCAGCATAGTAGTCTGGCTGTGGCTGTGCATCAGTGCACTCCATGTCAGATTCAACTTGTAATGGGCATGGACTGTTAACTGCTTCACTTTCTAAGCCAGGGACGGTATGTGTAAAGAGCTCCATGGAGTAACCCGTTGTGTCGCCTGCTGCATTCTTCTCTGTTGTTGTTTTTGCTGAAGAGGACAAGGAAGCGACTTGTCCCTGACCGTGAACATCCACTAACGACGCGCTGCTTTGACATTTACCAGTTTCACGAGAGGAGGCAAAAGAGCTAGAGGCTGAGTCAGCAAGATAAGCCAAAACTTGCTCTTGCTGCTCCGGCTTTAAAAGCGGTTTTCCTACTCCCAGAAAAGGGAGCGTTCGAGGCCTTGTGTAGCCAGACGACGAACCTGGCTCCACAGCTCCAGACTTAGGTGCAATATTTTTTTTCCCACGACCAGCTGATGCTCCACCACTAGTCAAGACTGGCACACAAGCAGAAAGGGCAATATTAATCTCCCACTGATTTGTTTTTTTTTTTGTTTTTCAGGGAGACTTTAGGAAAAAAAAAATAGAATAAAATGATTTTTTCAGGAAGAATTTAGAAACCAAATAAAATAAAATGATTTTTTCAGGGAGAATTTAGAAAACAAATAAAACAAAAAAAGGCTTTCTATGGCCCACTGAGTGAGAGATGACGCACACAGGAGTCAGGAGTGGCACACAAGCCCAGAGGCCAATATTTATCTCCCACTGATTGATGTAGTGATTTTTTCAGGTAGATTTTGGAACCCAAATCAAGCTAAAAAAAATAATAGGCTTTCTATGGCCCACAATTGGAGAGAGAGAGAGAGATGGCACACCCAGGAGTCAAGACTGGCACACAAGCAGAAAGGGCAATATTAATCTCCCACTGATTTTTTTTTTTTTTTTTTTCAGGGAGACTTTAGGAAAAAAAAAATAGAATAAAATGATTTTTTCAGGAAGAATTTAGAAACCAAAGAAAATAAAATGATTTTTTCAGGGAGAATTTAGAAAACAAATAAAACAAAAAAAGGCTTTCTATGGCCCACTGAGTGAGAGATGACACACACAGGAGTCAGGAGTGGCACACAAGCCCAGAGGCCAATATTTATCTCCCACTTTTTTTTTTTTGTTCCAGGGAAAATTTATAAACCCAATAAAAAAAATAATAAATAGGCTTTCTATGGCCCACTATCTGAGAGACAGAGAGAGATGGCACGCTTAGGACTGGCACACAAGCCCAAAGGCCAATATTAATCTCCCTTTTTTTTTAAGGGAGAATTTATAAAACCAAAAAAAAATAAATAAATAGGCTTTCTATGGCCCACTATTTGTGAGAGAGATGGCACGCTCAGGACTGGCACACAAGCCCAGAGGCCAATATTAATCTCCCACTTTTTTTTTTTTTTTCCAGGGAAAATTTATAAACCCAATAAAAAAAATAAAAAATAAATAGGCTTTCTATGGCCCACTATCTGAGAGAGAGAGATGGCACGCTTAGGACTGGCACACAAGCCCAAAGGCCAATATTAATCTCCCACTGATTGATTTATTGATTTTTTCAGGTAGAATTTAGAACCCAAATAAAGCAAAAAAAAAAAAAAATGGGCTTTCTATGGCCCACTGAGTGAGTGATGATGCACACAGGAGTCAGGAGTGGCACATAAGCCCTGAGGCCAATATTTTTCTCCCACTGATTGATGTAGTGATTTTTTCAGGTAGATTTTAGAACCAAAATCAAGCAAAAAAATAAATCGGCTTTCTATGGCCCACTGAGTGAGTGATGATGCACACAGGAGTCAAGAGTGGCACACAAGCCCTGAGGCCAATATTTTTCTCCCACTGATTGATGTAGTGATTTTTTCAGGTAGATTTTATAACCCAAATCAAGCAAAAAAATAAATAGGCTTTCTATGGCCCACTGAGTGCGAGATGACACAGACAGGGATGGCACTCTAGCAGAAATGTCAATCTTAATCTCCCACAAAAAAAAAAAAAAAACAGGGAGTGTCCTTCAATTACTATCTCACTGCAGTAATCTCAGCCAGGTATGGCAGGCAGCAATAAGGAGTGGACTGATGCACAAATTAAATAAAAAGTGTGTACAAACCAAAAAGATAGCTGTGCAGAAAGGAAGGAACAAGAGGATTTGTGCTTTGAAAAAAGCAGTTGGTTTGCACAGCGGCGTACACACAGCAATGCAGCTATCAGGGAGCCTTCTAGGGCAGCCCAATGAGCTACAGCGCTGAGGGGGAAAAAAAAAAAATGTAGCTTCCACTGTCCCTGCACACCGAAGGTGGTGTTGGGCAGTGGAAATCGCTACAGCACAAGCGGTTTGGTGGTTAATGGACCCTGCCTAACGCTATCCCTGCTTCTGACGAAGCGGCAGCAACCTCTCCCTAAGCTCAGATCAGCAGCAGTAACATGGCGGTCGGCGGGAACGCCCCTTTATAGCCCCTGTGACGCCGCAGACAGCAAGCCAATCACTGCAATGCCCTTCTCTAAGATGGTGGGGACCAGGAACTATGTCATCACGCTGGCCACACTCTGCGTTTACCTTCATTGGCTGAGAAATGGCGCTTTTCGCGTCATTGAAACACGACTTTGGCGCGAAAGTCGCGTACCGCATGGCCGACCCCGCACAGGGGTCGGATCGGGTTTCATGAAACCCGACTTTGCCAAAAGTCGGCGACTTTTGAAAATGAACGACCCGTTTCGCTCAACCCTAGTGTTGAGCATTCCGATACCGCAAGTATCGGGTATCAGCCGATATTTGCGGTATCGGAATTCCGATACCGAGTTCCGCTATTTTTGTGATATCGGGAATCGGTATTGGGATTTAGATTAATGTGTAAAATAAAGAATAAAAATAAAAAATATTGATATACTTACCCTCGGACGGGCCCTGGTTGTCACCGCTGCAATCGCCATGTTTTCCTTCCTATGAATGAGCTTGTTAAGTACCTTCGATGACGTCGCGGCTTGTGATTGGTCGCTGAGCGGTCATGTGACCGCTCACGCGACCAATCACAAGCCGCGACGTCATCGAAGGTCATTAACGCGCTCATTCCTAAGAATGAGCGCGTTAAGGACCTTCGATGACGTCGCGGCTTGTGATTGGTCGCGTGAGCGGTCACATGACCGCTCAGCGACCAATCACAAGCCGCGACGTCATCGAAGGTCATTAAAGCGCTCATTCTTAGGAAGAAAAGCATGGCGATTGCAGCGGTGACAACCAGGTCCCGTCCAAGGGTAAGTATATCAATATTTTTTATTTTTATTCTTTATTTTACACATTAATATGGATCCCAGGGCCTGAAGGAGAGTTTCCTCTCCTTCAGACCCTGGGAACCATTACGGATACCTTCCGATATTTGTGTCCCATTGACTTGTATTGGTATCGGATATCGGTATCGGCGATATCCGATATTTTTTGGATATCGGCCGATACCATCCGATACCGATACTTTCAAATATCGGACGGTAGCGCTCAACACTAGTCACGAGCAACATTCTGCTTCTGTCCCTCTCAAAGTTTTGTCAACCAAAGCCACCATTGCGGGTATAATGATAACCGAAGCTTTTCCACAGAAATCACTCCAAAGCAGTACACTGAGATCTAGAGGTTCCCACAATGCCCCAATTCAGTAGTATCCCATTAAGGACTCCCAACACACTGTTGCATCCAGCTTCAAGAACCTCCTCTAATAGGTAGTATCATCCTCCAGCATACGATACCTAAAACATCTCTAAACCCCTAAGACCAGTATATGTGCATCCAGATCTGATCTTCTGTGCTGGGCTACTCAAAAATTCACAATTTTGAGATGTACTCTTCATACCTGTTTGATAGACCTGGAGCTAATGCACCAAGCTGGCAGACAGTCGTGAGCCACAATTCCTGGGACCGCGAGCCACATGTGGCTCGAGAGCTACAGGTTGGGGACCCCTGCTCTAGGGGGAAAGCACAGTAAGAGCATCATAATGTCAGAAGGGTACTGTGGGGGCATGATACTGTGTAGGTGATTGCATTGCGGGTGTTTTCTACTGTGTTGAGGGGTAATGTGTGTAAGGTTCTAGAGGTTATTTATTCATTTTTATTATTTTTTATATTGCTTTGTTTATATTGCTTTTTTATTGGGATTCCATTGCATTTACCTTGCAGGTTTCCAAATGTGTTCAATACAATTTCATGGCCATATTTTGTGACAGGCTGTGTTATATGTGACTGTTGTTTTAAATAATTTGCATATGTAATTTTAATAGTGTTGTGATTGGTTGTTTTGTATTTATACACTGCCTCCTTATTGTTACCAATAAATGTCCACCTGATGAAGACGGTACTTCCGTTAAAACGCGTTGTGGCTTAAACCCCATTCTGGTGTCAGAGTTTCCTTTCGGCGCTCCTTTGACCGAGTTTCACCCCTTTCCCATTTATACCAGAATGGAAGATATATATACAATGATGGGGTACATGTATACCAAAATGAGGCCCAGGATGGGTGACATTAGTACAGGATGGGGGACATACAGTTGAAAACAGCAGTTTACATACACTATTTAAAAGGACACATCTGCATGTTTTTCTCAATATCTGACATGAAATCAGAATAAACCTTACTCGTTTAAGGTCTATTAGGATTACCATAATTATTAATATTTGCCAAATGCCAGAATAATGAGAGAGAATGTTTTAAGGCATTTTTATTACTAATTGCAAAGTCAAAAGTTTACATACACTAACATTTCTATGCCTGTATACAATTCTGGACTGCCTATATGATGATGTAATTTGTTTGGAAGCTTCTGGTTTTATGGCAACATCTGAGTTAATTAGAGACACACCTGTGGCTGTATTTTAACCCTGCTGTTCTGTTCGGTCTGGGGAGACCTATTTTGAACTTTGGTATTTTTTGGGGTGTTCAAGATGCGGTTCTGAAACTTGTGGTTGATTGACTTAAATGAGGATGGGTCGGTCGGCCACGGGTTTCAGAGCCGCATCTTGAATATATTAAAGAATATTGAAGTTCAAAGTCGGTCATTTTTGACCAACAGAACAACAGGGTTAATGCACACCTGAAACACACTGCTTCTTTGTGTAGCATCATCTGAACGTCTCAAGAAATCAGCCAAGATATCAGGTAGAGAATTGTGGACTTGCTTAGGTCTGGCTCATCCTTGGGTACAATTTCAAAATAACTGAAGGCGCCTTGTTCACCTGTACAAACAATTCTATGCAAGTATAAACAAGATGGGAATGTCCTGCCACCATACCGCTCAGGAAGAAGATGGGTTCTGTGTCCCAGAGATGAACATGCTTTGGACTGAAATGTGCATATCAATCCAAGGACAAAAGCAAAAGACCTTGTGAAGATGATGGCGGAAGCTGGTAAGATTGTGTCAATATCTACAGTGAAATGAGTACTGTATGTACATGGGCTGAAAGGCCAATCTGCCAGGAAGAAGCCATTACACCAAAGGAAACATAAAAAAAGATTAATGTTTGCAAATGCACACCGGAACACAGAGCTTTATTTTTGGAGACAAGTCCTGTATTCTGATGAAACTAAAATTGAACTTTTTGGGCACAATGGCCATCGTTACGTTTGGAGGAAAAAGGGAGAGGCTTGGAAGCATAAGAACACCATCCCAACTGTGAAACACAGAGTGGCAACATCTTGTTGTGGGGTTGTTTTGAGCAGGAGGCACTGGTGCACTTAACAAAATAGATGTCTTCATGAGAAAAGAAGATTATGTGGCAAAACTGAAGCAATATCTGAAGACATCAGCCAGGAAGTTACCACTTGGGCGGAAATGGGTCTTCCAAATGGACAATGACCTGAAGCATACTGCCTAAATGGTAAAAAAGTAACTTAAGGATAACAAAATCAATGTTTTGGAGTGGCCATCACAAAGCCCTGATCTTAAGAAAATTGAAAATTTATGGACAAAGCTGAAAAGACCAGGGCGAGCAAGGCGACCTACAAACCTAGATCAGTTACCGCAGTTTTGTCAGGAGGAATGGGCCCAAATTCCAACCAACTATTATGAGAAGCTTGTGGAAGGATATCTCAAGCATGTGTCTAACACCCCAGGTAACCGGTTGTTACAGTGATGTTGCCTTCCTTTCGGGGAGGGAGAAATCATGCTTGGAGGCAAGGATGATTCTCTCTACTAGGTAACCCACCCACATTCAACACATTCCGAATCCAGGCCAGAAGGGGGAGCTCTGAACCCGGATTCAGGGGAGCTTCCCTAGCTTTAAGTATTCTGGTCTGGAGGAGGAGTTAGATCAGTCTGGAGCAGACAGTGTGGAAAAAGGAGTGTGAGAGCAAACAGCAGAACTGTGCAGCCAGGAATGAGCTGCAGCTCTAGGAAAGGAAGACAACCTAAGGGGTTGAATGTAGTGAAGCATCAGAGGAAAGGAGCACAGGAGAAGGAAAGGGGCTCAGAGGGGAGCTGTGACTGGGCACCCCCAGAGCCGAAGTACAGGAATCGGGCACCGGGAGCCCGAGGCTGTGTTGTACTCCAGGACACATAGCAGAACCAGAGGGCATAGGATTGTATGTTATTTGCCCACACCACGCCTGGAGGTGAAGCAGCACCTGAAGAGCCCGGTTCTTGATAGAGACTCTATAAAATGGTTCAAGTTGCCCACCATATAGGTAACCTGTCTCAGAACAGGAGGGAGAGGACTTTGCCAGCAAGCTATAGGCAGCAGGGACCTCGCATACTAGCGTGAGTAGGAAGGCTTAGGCCGGAGTCACACTCAGCGTAGGGAAATACGGTCCATAATTTACATGCATAATACACAGAAATTATCCCAAAACAGTGATCCGTATGTCATCCGTAGGCAGGGTGTGGCAGGGTATTTTACGCATGTCATCCTCCGTTTGTAATCCGTATGGCATCCGTACAGCGAGATTTTCTCGCCGGCTTGCAAAATGGACATAGAATGGATCCATGGGCTCAAATATCCGTGAAAACATATATACAGTCTATATACAGTACAGACCAAAAGTTTGGACACATCTTCCCACTTAAAGATTTTTCTGTATTTTCATGACTATGAAAATTGTACATTCACACTGAAGGCATCAAAACTATGAATTAACACATGTGGAATTATATACTTAACAAAAATGTGTGAAACAACTGAAAATATGTCTTATATTCTAGGTTCTTCAAAGTAGCCACCTTTTGCTTTGATGACTGCTTTGCACACTCTTGGCATTCTCTTGATGAGCTTCAAGAGGTAGTCACCGGGAATGGTTTTCACTTCACAGGTGTGCCCTGTCAGGTTTAATAAGTGGGATTTCTTGCCTTATAAATGGGGATGGGACCATCAGTTGTGTTGTGCAGAAGTCTGGTGGATACACAGCTGATAGTCCTGCTGAATAGACTGTTAGAATTTGTATTATGGCAAAAAAAAGCAGCTTAATAAGAAATGAAGGTCAGTCAGTTTGAAAAATTGGGAAAACTTTGAAAGGGTCCCCAAGTGCAGTGGCAAAAACCATCAAGCGCGACAAAGAAACTGGCTCACATGAGGATCGCCCCAGGAAAGGAAGACCAAGAGTCACCTCTGCTTCTGAGGATAAGTTTATCCGAGTCACCAGCCTCAGAAATCGCAGGTTAACAGTAGCTCAGATTAGAGACCAGGTCAATGGCTCACAGAGTTCAAGTAGCAGATACATCTCTACAACAACTGTTAAGAGGAGACTGTGTGCAGCAGGCCTTCATGGTAAAATAGCTGCTAGGAAACCACTGCTAAGGACAGGCAACAAGCAGAAGAGACTTGTTTGGGCTAAAGAACACAAGGAATGGACATTAGACCAGTGAAAATCTGTGCTTTGGTCTGATGAGTCCAAATTTGAGATCTTTGTTCCAACCACCGTGTCTTTGTGCGACGCAGAAAAGGTGTTGAGGATTTATACAAAATTGAAGGCATACTGAACCAGCATGGCTAACACAGCATATTGCAGCGGCATGCTATTCCATCCGGTTTGTGTTTTGTTGGACCATTCAACATTTGTCTTTCAACAGGACAATGACCCCAAATACACCTCCAGGCTGTGTAAGGGCTATTTGACCAAGAAGGAGAGTGATGGGGTGCTACGCCAAATGACCTGGCCTCCACAGTCACCATACCTGAACCTAATCGAGATGGTTTGGGGTGAGCTGGACCGCAGAGTGAAGGCAAAAGGGCCAACAAGTGCTAAGCATCTCTGGGAACTCCTTCAAGATTGTTGGAAGACCATTCCCGGTGACTACCTCTTGAAGCTCATCAAGAGAATGCCAAGAGTGTGCAAAGCAGTCATCAAAGCAAAAGGTGGATACTTTGAAGAACCTAGAATATAAGACATAATTTCAGTTGTTTCACACTTGTTTGTTAAGTATATAATTCATACATGTGTTAATTCATAGTTTTGATTCCCTCAGTATGAATGTACAATTTTCATAGTCATGGAAATACAGAAAAATCTTTAAATGAGAAGATGTGTCCAAAATGGTCTTTACTGTATATATATATATATATATATATATATATATTTATATACAGTTAGGTCTATATATATTTGGACAGAGACAACATTTTTCTAATTTTGGTTACAGACATTACCACAATGAATTTTAAACAAAACAATTCAGATGCAGTTGAAGTTCAGACTTTCAGCTTTCATTTGAGGGTATCCACATTAAAATTGGATGAAGGGTTTAGGAGTTTCAGCTCCTTAACATGTGCCACCCTGTTTTTAGAGGGACCAAAAGTAATTGGACAATTGACTCCAGGGCTATTTCATGGACAGGTGTGGGCAATCCCTTCGTTATGTCATTCTCAATTAAGCAGATAAAAGGCCTGGACTTGATTTGAGGTGTGGTGCTTGCATTTGGAAGGTTTTCCTGTGAAGTAAACATGCGGTTAAAGGAGCTCTCCATGCAGGTGAAACAAGCCATCCTTAAGCTGCGAAAACAGAAAAAAAAACATCCGAGAAATTGCTACAATATTAGAAGTGGCAAAATCTACAGTTTGGTACATCCTGAGAAAGAAAGAAAGCACTGGTGAACTCATCAATGCAAAAAGACCTGGGCGCCCACGGAATACAACAGAGGTGGATGATCGCAGAATAATCTCCATGGTGAAGAGAAACCCTTTCACAACAGCCAATCAAGTGAACAACACTCTCCAGGAGGTCGGCGTATCAATATCCAAATCTACCATAAAGAGAAGACTGCAGGAAAGTAAATACAGAGGGTTCACTGCACGGTGCAAACCACTCATAAGCATCAAGAATAAAAAGGCTAGACTGGACTTTGCTAAAAAACATCTAAAAAAGCCAGCACAGTTCTAGAAGAACATTCTTTGGACAGATGAAACCAAGAACAACCTCTACCAGAATGATGGAAAGAGAAAAATATGGCGAAGGCGTGGTACAGCTCATGATCCAAAGCATACCACATCATCTGTAAAACACGGTGGAGGCAGTGTGATGGCTTGGGCATGCATGGCTGCCAGTGGCACTGGGTCACTAGTGTTTATTGATGATGTGACACAGGACAGAAGCAGCCGAATGAATTCTGAGGTATTCAGAGCCATACCTGTGTGCTGAGATCCAGCCAAATGCAGCCAAACTGATTGGTCGTCATTTCATACTACAGATGGACAATGACCCAAAACATAAAGCCAAAGCAACCCAGGAGTTTATTAAAGCAAAGAAGTGGAATATTCTTGAATGGCCAAGTCAGTCACCTGATCTCAACCCAATTGAGCATGCATTTCACTTGTTAAAGACTACACTTCAGACAGAAAGGCCCACAAACAAACAGCAACTGAAAACCACCATAGTGGAGGCCTGGCAGAGCATCAAAAAGGAGGAAACACTGTGTCTGGTGATGTCCATGAGTTCAAGACTTCAGGCAGTCATTGCCAACAAAGGGTTTTCAACCAAGTACTAGAAATGAACATTTTATTTAAAATTATTTAATCTGTCCAATTACTTTTGGTCTCTTTAAAAACAGGGTGGCACATGATAAGGAGCTGAAACTCCTAAACCCTTCATCCAATTTTAATGTGGATACCCTCAAATGAAAGCTGAAAGTCTGAACTTCAACTGCATCTGAATTGTTTTGCTTAAAATTCATTGTGGTAATGTCTATAACAAAAATTAGAAAAATGTTGTCTCTGTCCAAATATATATGGACCTAACTGTATATATATATATATATATATATATATATATATATATATATCAGTGAGACACATATATATACATATATTTATATTTCATACAGCGCTAGATAGCAGAAATGCCGGTAATTCTATTGCCGGCTTTTGCTATCTCCTTCCCAAACCCGACATGATATGAGACATGGCTTACATACAGTAAACCTTTTCATATCCCTTTTTTTTTGCATATTCCTCACTACTATTGTTAGTAGTGTGTGTGCAAAATTTGGGGGCTCTAGCTGTTAAAATAAAGGGTTAAATCACGGAAAAAACTGGCATGGGCTCCCACGCAATTTTCTCCACCAGAGTGGGAAAGCCAGTGACTGAGGGTAGATATTAATAGCCTAGAGAGGGACCATGGTTATTGGTCCCCCCTGGCTAAAAACATCTGCCCCCAGCCACCCCAGAAAAGGCCCATCTGGAAGATGCTCCTATTCTGGCACTTAGTCTCTCTCTTCCCACTCCCCTGTAGCGGTGGGATATGGGGTAATAATGGGTTAATGTCACCTTGCTATTGTAAGGTGACATTAAGCCTGGTTAATAATGGAAAGATGTCAATAAGACACCTATCCATTATTAATCCAATAGTAGTAAGTGGTTAATAAAACACACACACCTTAGGAATAAAATATTTTAATGAAATAGAGACACAGAGTGTTGTAATAGTTTATTATACTCTTAATCCAAATGATGACCCTCGTTCTGTAAAAAAGGAAAAAAAAACAAAAAAACAACAATATCCCATACCTTTCCGCCGTTACAGTCATGTCCCACGATGTAAATCCATCTGAAAGGGTTAATTCATTTTACAAGCAGGAGCCTGCTAATGAAGCTGTGCTCCTGCCTGTAAAAACTGGGGAATTCATTGAAGCAGGGGAACGTAGCTACCTAGACTTGCGGTGCTGCGCCCCCTGCTGGCATAAACTCATATGAACTCAAGCGTGGGAATTTTTCGGAATATTTTCTCACGAGGAAAAGAAAGTTTTAGGACCTGGTACACAAGAGATGCCCTAATGTGGCTACCAGGTACACATGAATTGGCCAATTTATGCGCTAACGCTTTCATTTTTTCATATTTCCAGTGCAGTAATGCAGTTCAATTTTCATGTTTCATGTTTGTATGTTTTAGCACCGCAGTGTGCTGCCTCATTTATTTAACTGTATATGAGTTGGTGACTCTAGCTTCAGCACCTGTTCACACTTTTTCTATGTTTGGATGTGACGGTCAGTTTTTTGAAATTTTTATTCACCCCCTTAATTGCGTCCAGACCCGGTGCCGAGTACCCCAGACCCTGGAAGGGCGACTCATGTGACCCAAGTCATTCAGTTTAAGGGCAATTGTACCAAATACTAATGAAATGTATGTAAACTTTTGACTTTGCAGTAAGTAATAAAATTGCCTTAACGCATTCTCTCTCATTATTCTGGCATTTGGGAAATATTAATAATTATGGCAATCCTAATTGACCTAAAACGGGAAAGATGGATTCTGATTTCATGTCAGATATTGAGAAAAACATGCAGATGTGTCTTTTTATATAGTGCATGTAAACTTCTGGTTTCAACTGTGTATACCAGGATGGGAACAGATAGGGGACATTACTGCATAATAGGGCAGGGGGAGCAACATGTATGTCCTTATAGGATTTACATGGCCCCATACAGATGTGACCAACTTGCGGGAGGGGTTTGTCCAAATCTTGCACCAGGGCCCTTCAGACTCTAGCTCTGTGACTGTTAGATATGGCTGGCTAACCCTAGAGCTTTGTTATCAACATATGTCTCAACTTTACACATATTTTCACTTTTTTAGAGGCTCGTCCTACATTATCCCAAAAACTCCAGAAGTGAACTTTTGAGCAATCCAAATCCTTACTAAGTATCAGGAAGTGGATTTACTGTATGTCATTTACAATTTAATTGTAAAAAATTGGCCCATTTTAGCCGTACTTTGTGGTCACATAATAGGCACTGCAGACACGCATGTGACAAATTATAACCGAACACCCCCTGCCCGTTTCCTCCAATCGGTGATAATGTGGCTTTGTGTGTGTGCTTTTTCCTATGTTTCACAGCCAAAAACATGCAGGAAACGTCATTATTCTTTCTAAAGATCCATGTTTTAAAGCCACTTTACTAAGTTTCTTGTATTCATAGTGAAGAGATTATGGAAAGTGTCAGAATTCACAAAAATATGGCTGTTTATACAGAGAGCTCAAGACGCTCAGCACGGAGACGCAATTGTCCATAAATCCCCCTCCTTATCCCAGTGCCATTTATATCGGCAGGTAATGTATCTGTTTCATTGCCAAGTCCATCAAGTTTATTGAGCTAATTAGGAACAATCAATGCTTATGGGTTACTGGTATTGGAAACCTCGGATTGCCATTGTCTATTCTGGTCCCCATCTTCTTATAGTAGTTGGTGCATCATTTAAAAGGTTTGAATATGATTCAAAAAATATGCCTGCCTTCTTACAAAAATAGTGCCCCTATGTGCAAAAGTTTTGTCTGCTATTGCAGCTTGGTCCCATTCACGTCCTTCAAGCAGAGCTGAAATAGTGATTGACAACCACTGGGTGGGGGCAGCCACTGGGACCAAAAGTGATCTAGAGAACCAGGTTCTGAACCCCAAGAAGTGGACACTTGAGCCCCATCTTGAATGATGCAGAGGTGCCCATGTTCCACATCCAATCCGTTCATTGTCTACTCACTGTCAGAGAAAGCCAATTAAAGTGAACATCTGTTCCAAGAAGCCCCATGGGCTATAAAGGGAGTAGAGATCAAGCATGAGCACCTCTGCTCCATTCAAGAAGTGCGTCTCCAGACCCTGGGTTCCTGGGTTCTGGGGCCCTGTTCTTGGAATCAATAACTCTCAGCAATCCTGAAGAAAGGGGCTTACAGTATTTTGGAAATAACCCTGTAACCCCTCATTGACGAGCACCGTACATGTATACCGGTGTATGGAGGAAGCTCAGGTAACGAGCCCGCCCCTTTCCCAGCATATAATAGCTGTGATAATCAGCCATAATGTGCCTCTAACAGCAGTGCGTGGAGCTGAGGTCCACCCGTTGTAGTTATCCAGCAGTAATGCAGCTGTCAATCTCTGAAACTTTTTTTTTTATTATGAATTTCCTATTTTTTTTACTACTTAAATTGAAAAAAAAATGCATGTTTTGTTTTGTCGTTATCATACTGACCTGAAGAATCATATTTGATAAATGATTTGTGATGAGCTAGTGTACTCGTTGCTCAGGTTTTCCCGAGCACGCTCGAGTGGTCTCCGAGTACGGTATTTGTAACTGCTCGGAGATTTAGTTTTCTTTGCCACAGCTGAATGATTTACAGCTACTAGCCAGGATGAGTACATGTGGGGGTTGCCTGGTTGCTAGGGAATCCCCATATGTACTCATGTATGCCGCAAATCATTCAGCTGGGGCAAGGAAAACTACATCTCCGAGTAGTCACAGATACTCTAAGACCACCCGAGCAACGAGTACACTCGCTCATCACTATAAATGATATTTATCACACTATCATTGCCTTAAAAACAAACCCAAAAACAATTACGGAACTTTGCTGTTATTTACAATTTCACTACAGTTTTTTCCTGTTTTCCTTTATTATAGCATGGTAAAGTGGATCGTGTCATTTAAAAGTGCAACTCGAAAAATAAAAAAAAAAGATACGGCTCTTGATAGAAGGCAAGGAAAAAATAAAAGCGCATAACTGAAAAAATCTCCTGAATGAATAATTGGGGTTCTCTATTAAAAATGTCCCACATCTCTCACAGACCAGAGGAAAAAAGGGGACATTTTCGAAATCTGTGCACTATCTGCTCTGTAGCACTCTAATACCTTGTCCATCTGATTTTTTTGTCTTGAAGATGAGGTTAACATGGCCACCAATCAAAAGACCATAAATGTAAAAGATACTTTTACTAGTCTACTAGTGATTGCATTCTAAGGGAATGGGGATCAGGAGATTGATAAAACTCATTTTTACAGGTAAAGCTAAAACTGGAGCCCTGATGACTATACAGTCAACTTTACATGACACCATGTAAGGGCTATGGTGAGTCAAAAGGGGGCTGTGGAGGAACTATCAAATTGTGTGGGTGACTTTGGAGATTATTATCATATAGGGGACCATCATAGTGTGTGAGGGCAGTGGAAACCATTACACTGTGTGAAGGCAGTGATGACTGACTATCATACTGTATGGGGGGCAGTTATAGCCTTCATATTGTGTGGGAGGGCAGTAGTGGCCATCATTCTGTGTGGGGGGGCAGTGGTGTCCATCATACGATGGAGGACCATAACAATGTGTGGGGGGCTGTGGTGTCCATCATACTATGTGGGAGTGCAGCGCCCCAGAGATCTGGTCGTTGCAGTATGACACCCTGCCACTAAGGGGAGTGATGGTACGTCTGATGGCACTGAAGGAATTCTCCTGACCAGGTATCACCAGCACACATTACACTTCACACTCCGGCCACTAGGGGGAGAAAAAGGCTTTATTTATTGGGCCACTCCTCACACTGGTAAAACTAGGGGTTGGATAGGAAGTTAGTCAGAAGCTGACTGGGTTGGATTCAGGCAACATCCCGTGGCAGGGGGTGTTGCAGGGAGAAGACACAGGGGGGTCCCTGTCAGGCGTGGGAACCTGGCAGGTGCCTAGCGAACAGAGCAGAACGTAACGGAACCGCGCCTGCACACCCCGCGGCGGTATCCTAAGAGAGAGACACGAAGGGAAGGATATTGTGGAACAGTGAGAAACAAGATCAAGCACAAAGGAGAGCCAGTAGGAGTTGTGCCGTGAGACTGAGGCAACATTCTACTGAGGCGTGTAGCCGGTGGCCGGAACACCGTGGGAGTAACTGACTCTAGGCCTTACTTCGAACTCCGCAGGACAGTTAATAATAGGTTGGCTGTCTACCTTAAATTTCCTATGAAGACATAGGGGGCAACACGTGGAGAGGGGCGTCTCTAGGGTCCCGGAAGAGCTCCGAGCCTTCCCGTCATACGGGTGCGTCCTAGCCATAACATACCTGGGGGACGAGAAACTAGTAACATCTGGAACAAGCAAGAGAGAATTAGAAAGAATGAATGAACGAGAACAGAAGTTGTGAGGACTATTCCGAATGCTCAGCAGGGTAGCACTACAACACACAGGCGCTAGTGGTAGGCACTGATTTCCACCTGCAAACGGAACTCTGGATGTGCCCATCGGACAGGCTGGTCTCAGATAACCCTGTAAAGAGTGCTCTGGATTGAGGATCCTGAAGTCTTCAGTAAAAAGGTAAAGATACTGCAACCTTGTGTCCTTGTTATTGACTGCACCTCACACCATCACCATCTACCTTACTGGGAAGCCCTGGGGACATACTTCACCTGTGGGAAGGTATACCATCCCGCTGCCATTCCATCACCCCAGCAGACCCCACAGCAGCGTCGGTCACCCTGACCGAACACCACAGGTGGAGTCACAAATCCCTGATAGACTGTACCACCTTTATTGGACGCCCCTTAGCAGGGTCGCGGACCGGGTCTAGCCACCGTGACAGCCTCAGAACCGAACCAGAGAGGCCCGGTACCGAGAAACCGTGGCCCTGTGTTTGGGGGCACTCCAGGTACTGTGTGGGGGCTGTGCAGATCGTCATACTGTGTGGGGGGCAGTTATAGCCATCATATTGTGTGGGAGGGCATTAGTGGCCATCATTCTGTGTGGGGGGGCAGTGGCGTCCATCATACTATGGAGGACCATAACACTGTGTGGGGGGCTAGGGTGACCATCATACTATGTGGGAGCATAATACTCTAATACTGTGTGGGGGCTGTGCAGATCATCATTCTGTGTGGAGGGCAGTGGAGTCCATCATACTATGGAGGGACCATAACACTGTGTGGGGGTTGTGGTGTCCATCATACTATGTGGGAGCATAATATTCTAACACTGTGCGGGGGCTGTGCTGATCATCATACTGTGTGGGGGGCAGTTATAGCCATCATATTGTGTGGGAGAGCAGTAGTGGCCATCATTCTGTGTGTGGGGGGGCAGTGGAGTCCATCATACTATGAGGAACCATAACACTGTGTGGGGGGTTGTGGTGTCCATCATACTATGTGGGAGCATAATACTCCAATACTGTGTGGGGGGCTGTGCTGATCATCATACTGTGTGTGGGGCAGTTATAGCCATCATATTGTGTGGGAGGGCAGTAGTGGCCATCATTCTGTGTGGGGGGGGCAGTGGAGTCCATCATACTACGGAGGACCATAACACTGTGTGGGGGGCTAGTGTGACCATCATACTATGTGGGAGCATAATACTCTAATACTGTGTGGGGGCTGCGCTAATCATCATACTGTGTGGGGGGCAGTTATAGCCATCATATTGTGTGGGAGGGCAGTAGTGGCCATCATTCTGTGTGGGGGGGCAGTGGAGTCCATCATACTATGGAGAACCATAACACTTGTGGGGGGCTAGGATGACCATCATACTATGTGGGAGCATAATACTCTAATACTGTGTGGGGGCTGTGCTGATCATCATACTATGTGAGGAGATATGGGGTGAACATCATGCTGCATGGGGTTTGTGTGGTCATCATGCTGTTTAGGTAGAGGAATGTGGGAACGTGATTCAAGGTTTTGGAATTTCTGCGGATATCATAATCTATGGGGCCATGGAATGCGTATCATAGTGGGTGAGAAAATTAAACAGTTTTAGTAGGTGCAAAATAACTGTTTAAGAGCCACAATACATGTTCCTCTCCGTATTTTGAAAAGTTGTGTGATATGCCCTTCTGTGACTGTACCTGTGACTTTTACTATGGTGATTTCTATGTATGCCCTTGCTCAGTGCCATTACTAAACAGAGGCGCACTGAGGAATCAGTATCATTATGGGCAGAGCACAGGATGCATTATAATTATAAGAAAGTACAGGGGGTGCTTGTATTGTTATAAAGAGGTTTGAGGCCATTAATATTATAAAAGGTCAAGGTTAATTATTATTATTATAGGGAAGCTCATGGTACATTATTTTTATAGGGGGCTGTATAACTGTAACGAGGTGCCTGGGAGTATGATTATTACGAGCAAGTACAGAGGAAACATTACTGTATAGGGGCTCAGAGAGGGCAATCTTCTTGGGACACAAATGGGTGGTAACTAGGGTTGAGCGACTTTTAGTTTTTTAGGGTTGAGTCGGGTTTCGCGAAACCCGACTATCTCAAAAGTCGAGTCAAGTGGAATCGGCCGATTATCGCGAAAAGTCGGGGATCGACCGAAACACGAAACTCAATGCAAGTCAATGGGGAAGCATAGTCGGCAGTGAGTGGAGGCCAGGAAAACACCTACAGTGCCCATTTTAATGGCAAAAACATCCATTCTTGTTACTGAGGCTTGTCAATCTTAATTTACCTTATAATAATAGTTAGGCATTGGAAATTGGGGGTCATTTGGCTAAAGTTGTGGGGGGTAGGGCTGGTTCAAGTATTTAGTGGGCCCAGGTAATCTGGACCACCTCAGGGCAGTGGAGCAGAGAGAGGTAAGTATTTAAACTTTGCAAGTGCTGTGATCCTGAGCAAGCAGGGGGGGCCCACTCGTTGGCACTGGCCCTGGCACAGGGCCCCTCAAAAAACGGCAGGGTGTTTGCACAGCGGGGGTGCCTCCCACCGGCAGCGACACTTTTTGCGTACTATGAGGGGCCCTGTGCCAGTGACGTCGCCAAAGAGTATTCCCCCCCACCTGATGAAGGAACCTGCACTTTCATCTGCACCTTCCTCTTTGTCCCCGTGTAAGGTGTTATGGTATGCGGGAAGGGGAACCTGACTTTCAGCAGGGTCACATTCTTGCTGTGTAGCGTGCACGGGGAATGTAGCGTTCTGGGTCAATGTACCAGCAGACTCATCTATCACTGGTTGGGCAATGGGCAGGATGAGGAGGAAACAAAGATATAGGCCCAAAGAATAAAGTGGGCTAAATGCAGTTCAAAATTGGTAAGAGGACTAACCAGGGGGCATTGCTTTGTTCAGTGGAGTACAACTGTAATGAGAGGCTGACACAGTGAGTAGGCCCAAATCAGTAAGTAGATTAATGCAGTTCAAAATTGGTAACAGTAGTAAACAGGTGGCACTGGTTTGTTCAGTGTAGGAGAACATCAAGGAGCGGCAGACACCGTTGGTAGGGCCAACAAAACAAGTAGGCCAAATGCAGTGTTATATTAAAAACAATTTAACGAGAGCCTGAAGATAGAAGCTAGGGAAAGGCAACCTGGAGAACACCTTGGAGCGGCATACACTGGTAGTGGGCCCCAACCCAACTAGTAGCCCCACTGCAGTTGTTCGATTAAAAAACTATTTAACAAGAGCCTGAAGATTGAAGCTCAGGAAAGGCAACCTGGAGAACACCTTGGAGCGGCATACACCGTTAGTAGGCCCCAACCCAACTAGTAGCCCCACTGCAGTTGTTCAATTAAAAAACTATTTAACAAGAGCCTGAAGATTGAAGCTCAGGAAAGGCAACCAGGAGAACACCTTGGAGCGGCATACACTGGTAGTAGGCCCCAACCCAACTAGTAGCCCCACTGCAGTTGTTCGATTAAAAAACTATTTAACGAAAAACTGAAGATTGAAATTCAGGAAAGGCAACCTGGAGAACACCTTGGAGCGGAAGAATCAGTTTGTAGACCACAACGAAACTTGTGGCCCCAATGCAGTTTTATAATTTTGACAGGCTGAAAACCAGCCTTTTTTAAATTTTTTTTTTTAGAGGAGAACAGCTGTATTAAGTGGCGCAGACAGACACTGCTAGTAGGCCTTACACCACAAAGTTGGCTCACTGCAGGTTGAAAAAAAGGGTACATGGGTACACGGTCGGCATTGGTGTGCTCAGTGGAGGACAAATGGAAGGATGGACCGCAGACAGACTTAGTAGGCCTACAATAAAGAATGTAGGCTCTATGCACTTTTAAATAGGTTCCAGGGGTACACAGGTAGCATTGGTGTGGTCAGCGGAGGACTATTGGAAGGAGGGACCGCAGACAGACTTAGTAGTCCTAAAATAAAAAAAATTAGGCTCAATGCAGTTCGAATTATCTTGCAGGGGTACACAGGCAGCATTGGTTTGTTCAGCGGAGGACGATTGGAAGGAGTGTCTGACACAGTTAGTACTCCCCAAAAATAAATAGATGTTAACGTCTCTCCAAACAACTAAACCAAAAAAAAAAGAGGGGGGCATACTTAGGTACAGGGGTGGGTTCTTCTGCTGAGTTTCAGACATAGTAATTTGGCGCTAAGTATTTACTGGTGTCAATATAGGACACTGACCCTGACTATTTTAATTAGCATCATACATGTCAACAAATTGGTATTGTCAGTGCCAGGCATTGAAGGATGTCAGCGCATAGACTAAACATTGGTGGAGCTGTGAGAGATAATTTTGCAAGTGGTTGAGCACTGTTTGAGCTGGGGGGGGGGAACTCTCTTGTGGCCGGCGGTACAGGCCCAGGGCCCTTCATGTTACAACGGTGTGTCTGACGTTGATTGCGCGCCACCACCACCAGAGACACTTTATTGTACTATGAGGGACCCAGTGGCAGTGCCGTCGGCCAAAAGCGGGCACACCCACCTCTTTAGACAAACGGCACTCTCACGGGTGCTTGCGCCAAGTGGCGAGAACACGGCCCCATGGGAGGGAGTTAGCGCATTTAGGGAGGTGTAAACATGTCGTATGCTGGACAAACAGCTGCTGCAGATTAAGAGATTGGAACAGTCAGTAAGACCAGTCCACAAGCAAGACCTTTTTATAGGAAACCTAGGTGTCAGGCGGGAAAGGTGGGGCAAAATAATTTGAATTCCATGATTGGTTCATTTTAATGAAGGTTAGATCATCAACAATTTGGGTAGCCAGACGAGTCCTTTTTTCGGTCAATATTGAACCAGCAGCACTGAATACTCTTTCTGATAGCACACTAGCTGCTGGGCAAGCAAGCTCCTGCAATGCATATTCTGCCAATTCAGGCCAGGTGTCTATTTTGGATGCCCAGTAATCAAATGGGAATGACGGTTGAGGGAGAATATTGATAAGGGATGAAAAATAGTTAGTAACCATACTGGACAAACGTTGTCTCCTGTCACTTTGAATTGAAGCTGCAGTTCCTGTCCTGTCTGTGGTCATTGCGAAATCACTCCACAACCTGGTCAGAAAACCCCTCTGTCCAACGCCACTTCTGATTTGTGCAACTCTAACACCTCTGTCCTGTTGCCCCCTGCAGCTCGTGTGAGCACCATCACCGGCGCTTTGTGCTGGGAATGCCTGAATCAAACGGTCTACCAGAGTTGCTTGTTTGATTGCTAATATTTGTTCGAGGTTCTCATGTGGCATGATATTTTGCAATTTGCCTTTATAGCGAGGATCAAGGAGACAGGCCAACCAGTAATCGTCATCGGTCATCATTTTAATAATGCGTGGGTCCCTTTTGAGGATACGTAAGGCATAATCCGCCCTGTGGGCCAAACTTCCAGTTGTCAAATCTGCGGTTGTGCTGGGTTGAGGGGCAGTTTCAGGCAAATCTACGTCACTTGTCTCCCTCAAAAAACCTGAACCCGGCCTTGCAATGCCACCAGTTTCTATTGGCCCCGGAGAAGCTTCCTCATTCAAAAAATACTCATCCCCATCATCCTCCTCCTCTTCGCCCGCTACCTCATCCTGTAGATTGCCCTGACCAGACAATGGGTGACTGTCATCAAGGCTTTCCTCTTCCTCGGCTGCAGACGCCTGCTCCTTTATGTGCGTCAAACTTTGCATCAGCAGACGCATTAGGGGGATGCTCATGCTTATTATGGCGTTGTCTGCATTAACCAGCCGTGTGCATTCCTCAAAACACTGAAGGACTTGACACATGTCTTGAATCTTCGACCACTGCACACCTGACAACTCCATGTCTGCCATCCAACTGCCTGCCCGTGTATGTGTATCCTCCCACAAATTCATAACAGCACACCTCTGTTCGCACAGTCTCTGAAGCATGTGCAGTGTTGAGTTCCACCTTGTTGCAACGTCGATGATTAGGTGATGCTGGGGAAGGTTCAAAGATGATGGTTCTGCATACGGCTAGAGTGTACGGGCGAACGGCGGATATGCGTGCAAAGTCTGCGCACTTTGAGGAGCAGGTCGGGTAACCCCGGATAACTTTTCAGGAAGCACTGCACCACCAGGTTTAAGGTGTGAGCCAGGCAAGGAATGTGTTTCAGTTGGGAAAGGGCTATGGCAGCCATAAAATTCCTTCCATTATCACTCACTACCTTGCCTGCCTCAAGATGTACACTGCCCAGCCATGACTGAGTTTCTTTCTGCAAGAACTCAGACAGAACTTCCGCGGTGTGTCTGTTGTCGCCCAAACACTTCATTACCAATACAGCCTGCTGATGCTTGCCACTAGCTGTCCCATAATGGGACACCTCGTGTGCAACAGTGGCAGCTGCGGATGGAGTGCTCGTATGACTGCGGTCTGTGGATGAGCTCTCGCTTCTGCAGGAGGACGAGAAGGAGGGGGGGCGAACGCCTACAGCCAACTGTTTCCTAGACTGTGGGCTAGGCAGAACTGTCCCAATATTGCTGTCCCCTGTGGACCCTGCATCCACCACATTAACCCAGTGTGCCGTGATGGACACGTAACGTCCCTGGCCATGCCTACTGGTCCATGCATCTGTTGTCAGGTGCACCTTTGTACTCACAGATTGCCTGAGTGCATGGACGATGCGGTCTTTTACATGCTGGTGGAGGGCTGGGATGGCTTTTCTCAAAAAGAAGTGTCGACTGGGTAGCTCGTAGCGTGGTACAGCGTAGTCCATCAGGGCTTTGAAGGCTTCGCTTTCAACTAACCGGTAGGGCATCATCTCTAACGAGATTAGTCTAGCAATGTGGGCGTTCAAACCCTGTGTACGTGGATGCGAGGATAAGTACTTCCTTTTTCTAACAAGAGTCTCATGTAGGGTGAGCTGAACTGGAGAGCTGCAGATGGTGGAACTAGCGGGGGTGCCGGTGGACATGGCAGACAGAGAGGGTTGGAGATGGTATTATTGCTGGTGCCCTACATGCAGTGTTTTCTACTACGAAACTGGTGATTCCCTGACTGCTTTGGCCTGGCGACGAAATCTGCACATTTACTGCAGGTGGTGCGGGAAATGGTGGGCTTACAGTGAGGGAAGGGATGTAGCGTTGCTGTAACGATATATAGGTACTAAGGAATCTGATAGCGTGGGATAAAACCAGTCTGAGAGCAAAGCTGCAGTAAAAAGATGTATTTTAACAAAACAGAAATGCAAACAAAACTAACAGATATTTCTGCAATTGAAACGAGGTGCTCAGCACAATATGGTAAACAGAAAACCAAACAGAACTAACACAGATATTCCTGCAATTGTAACGATGTGCTCAGCACAATATGGTAATCACAGCACAGTGAATAGCGGGATGCGACCGCTTATATGAACCAGTCCAGCAAGGAAGTGACGAGGGGGTAAACAAGACACTTGACAAGGAAGTCCAGAAGATTATTAGTGGAAATGCACTCAGAACTTAAACTTGAGGATTCAGCAGAAGTGAAGTAGAAATGCACACAGTACTTAACGAGGAAGTCCAGCAAAACTTGATCCCACGTGCACACAGCACTTGTTTGTGGAAGTTCAATAATAAGCAGGTGGTGCATTGAGCATGAAGTCCTGGTGAAAGAGGATGAAGGGAAAAAGAGGGAGAACGCTATCTAAGCGTAGTAGATAAGTATAACACTCTCTTGGTGAGATAAGCAACACTGGAAACTTGCTCACCTGGTGTGGTTGTGCAAAGAGGCACAACACTGGGAAAGGCTTAGCAAACAAGGGAAATCCTTCCAAAGGTGTGCTGCCAGTCACAGCAGTAACAGAAGTGAGACGCAGCTCAAAGAGACAAGGCAGCTGAAGCAGGGAGATCCCCAGACCACAGGCAGAAGCTCAGGAGCCAGCAGCACAAAATACTGAAGCACAGAACACCACATGGCTCAAACTTAAATAATCAAGACTGACAGGAAGTTCCATGACAGGGTGAGACCCAAGACTCCATCTTGGATCAGGGCGAACAGGAACAAGGGAAGTCCAGAATCCTTACAGTACTCCCACCTCAAAAGCAGCCTCAGGACGATCCAGGACCAGGCTTGTCAGGATATTTCTGATGGAACAGAGCAATTTTTTGGGGAGCACAGATATTGTCCACTGGCTCCCAAGAGTTCTCCTCAGACGGATATCCTTGCCATTTGATGAGATACTGCAGTCGATTTCTGCGGATCCTAGAGTCCAGAATCTTCTCCACAATAAACTGTTCTTGTCCGTCCACTAACACAGGCTGCGGAGGAGGTGTACTACGACCCTGAAAAGTATTTGGAGTCACTGGTTTTAACAGGGAGACATGAAACACAGGATGTACCTTCAAGGTCCTTGGCAACTTCAGGCGACAGGCGACGGAGCTTATGATCCCAGAGATCTTGAAAGGACCGATGAATTTTTGTCCCAGCTTCTGTGAAGGCACATTCAATCTTAAATTCTTAGTGGATAACCACACAGAGTCTCCTACCTTAAACATAGGTGCAGGTCTCCGGAACCTATCAGCAGATCTCTTGTATCTTTCCTGTGCAGTAGATAGTGATTCTTTCAGAGTTTCCAGATCTTGTCTCATCATTGCCAACCTCTCATCTACTGCGGGCACTGGAGCCTCAACCGGGGATCTGGGGAGAATACTAGGATGAAATCCCAGATTGGCAAAGAAGGGTGTTACCTTAGTGGATGCATTCTGCGAGTTGTTATAGGAGAATTCTGCTAGAGGAAGCAACTCCAGCCAGTCATTCTGCGAGTGGTTGATATAACACCGAAGATACTGCTCCAGCGTCTGATTAGTCCGCTTCGTTTGCCCATTTGTCTGAGGATGATATGCTGAGGACAGACAGACATTGATACTAAGTGCAGAACAAAATCCCTTCCAGAATCTGGAGGTAAACTGCACTCCCCGATCAGAAATAATCTCATCCGGAACTCCATGCAGACGGAAAACATTCTGAATGACCAGCTCAATCGTCTCCTTAGCCGAGGGAAGACCAGTGCAAGGGATGAAGTGAGCAGCTTTAGTAAGACGATCCACCACAACAAGAATGGTGTTCTTACCACCAGAGGTAGGTAATTCCACTATAAAATCTATCGAAATAGACCCAAGGGCGAGAGGGGACTGGTAGTGGTTGCAGCAAACCCGTAGGCGTTACAGGAGGAGTCTTGAAACGTGCACATACCTCACAAGATAGAACATAGCTCTTCACGTCCTTCAGACCGGTAGGCCACCAGAAGAAACGACTTAGGAACTCTTGTGTCTTCTGTACCCCCCGATGACCAGCCAACTTAGAATCATGGACAAACTTGAGAACCTGCAGCCTTACAACCTCCGGAACGTATAAACGTTGATCTCGAACCCACATACCGTTCCTAAGAACTAAATTCACATCAACAGTAGGGTTGGCAAGGAATGGATCAGCGTCATAGGCCTCCTTAATAGTCTTCCATAAGTCCTTATCTTGAATGACAGCAACAAAATTGGCATCAGACAAAATTGTCTTAGACGGGGTCCCAGGTACGGAATCTGTGGCATGGATTCGGGACAAAGCATCCGCTTTACCATTACGTGAACCTGGGTGGTATGAAATGACAAAATTAAATTGGTTCAAAAACAAACTCCAACGAGCCTGACGAGGAGAAAGACATCTAGCAGACCTTAAAAATTCTAGGTTGCGATGATCTGTGAGCACAATAAATTGTTGTGCTGCCCCCTGCAGATGGTGTCTCCATTCTTTAAATGCAGCAATGATGGCTAGTAGCTCCTTATCTCCCACATTATAGTTCTTCTCTGCAGCAGAAAGTTTACGGGAGAAAAAGGCACATGGATGTAACAGACCTTTCTCCCCTGTTCTTTGTGAGAGTATGGCCCCCAACGCACAATCTGAAGCGTCCACCTCCACTATGAAAGGATGTGCTGGGTTAGGATGAATCAACAGCGGTGCAGATGTAAAACGAGACTTAAGACAGTCAAAGGCCTCTTGAGCCAGTGTAGACCACAAGAAAGTCTCTTTTTTCTTGGTTAGTTGGGTAATAGGTCGGACAATCTCAGAGAAATTACGGATAAAGCGTCTATAAAAATTAGCAAACCCGATAAAGTGTTGTACCTCCTTGACATTCTTAGGTGCAGGCCAATCAAGAATAGCCTGAATCTTACTTGCCTCCATGTTAAGCCCCTGTGGCGAGATGACGTAGCCTAAAAATTTGATCTCAGTGCGGTGGAACTCACTTCTCCGGCTTGATGTAGAGATGATTCTCTTTCAGACCGTCTTAAAACAGTCTTAACATGTTCTTGATGCTCCTGCAAAGAATCAGAGAAAATCAAAATATCGTCCAGATAGATTACGACAAATTGATCTAGCAAATCTCTAAAGATGTCATTAGCCAAGTGTTGAAAGGTGGCCGGAGCGTTGCAGAGACCAAAAGGCATCACGAGGTACTCAAAGTGACCATAACGACATCTAAATGCTGTCTTCCATTCATCCCCAGAACGGATCCGAACTAAGTTATATGCTCCTCGGAGGTCCAACTTAGAAAAAATCTTGGCGTGTCGTACTCTTTCCAGCAACTCGGGAATTAATGGTAAAGGGTATCGGTTGCGAATGGTTACCTTGTTGAGCTCCCGATAGTCAATGCACGGTCTCAGGGTTCCATCCTTGTTCTTTACGAAAAAGATGGGTGCTCCTGCCGGTGATGAAGAGGGGCGGATGAAACCCTTAGCCAGATTTTCATCAATGTATTCTTTCAAAGCCTGCAGCTCCAGAGCTGCTAGTGGGTAAACATTTTTAAACGGAATAGCCGCCCCTGGAAGAAGCTCAATTGGGCAGTCATAGGATCTATGAGGAGGAAGCTGATCTGCCAACCTTTTATCACAGATATCAGAAAATTCGTTGTAGACGGGTGGTAAAATAGGTACTCCAGTGATGCATTCTTCATCCTGAGAATTTACCTGACCTGTTATTGGTGTATCCTTTGGTGGGAAGGTGATCTCCTCGGTTTCCCAGTTGATGATTGGGTTCTGTGCCTGAAGCCAGGGAATTCCTAAAATCAAAGGAAAATGTGGCGAAGAAATTAGCATAAAAGAAAGC
Source organism: Ranitomeya imitator (assembly GCF_032444005.1). Taxonomy (NCBI): domain Eukaryota; kingdom Metazoa; phylum Chordata; class Amphibia; order Anura; family Dendrobatidae; genus Ranitomeya; species Ranitomeya imitator. The sequence goes on from NC_091291.1 coordinate 95,222,069, forward strand.
ACCTCCCGATGATTAGGCTCTATGCAGATCTCCAGGGGTACCGTCTCCTGATCCACCGGTCCAGAGGTTAAGGGGGAACCATCTACTGTTTCCATGGTTACTGGAGTGGCTCGCTGTTGACACTGTATGCCATGCTCCTTGGCAAATGTGATGTCCATAAAGTTACCCCCTGCTCCAGAATCCACCATAGCTGCACATGAGATCCATTGGCCCGACAGCAAGATCTTAATGGGAAGGGAACAATGTGTATCCTTATCCTTACGTGTCTTGGGAGCTGCAGTCATTGCTAGGGAAGGAAACACAGCATTCACAGAAAAGCTGGACTCAGAAATGACAGATTCATCATCACAATTCTCATGTTCCCCAACAGCAGCTAGTATCTTGCGAGGCCGCTTAGGGCAGTTTATAAGGAAATGGTCAGACTGACCGCAATAAAAGCATAAACTCACGAAAGCGATGCTCCCTGCGCTCGTTACTCTCACGGTGCTGTAAAGCATCCACTTGCATAGGGACTGGTTCTGCTTCCCAAGAGGCTTTGCCTGCAAGTTCTTTGGAGGGAAGGGGAGAGTTAGAAACACGGTTAAAGGCTGCAACTTTCTCCTGTCTACGTTCAGTGACACGTATGTCAATTCGCACACAATGTTGTATGAACGCCTCTAACTCTTGAGGAGAATCTGCATGGGCTAATTCATCCTTAATCACACTAGAAAGTCCCTTCTTAAAAATAGGTAACTAAGCATAACAGTCCCAAACCGTATCCACTGCCAACCGCCTAAATTCAGTGGCGTATTCAACAACGGAACGCTTACCCTGACGTAAAGACAGCAATGCAGTTTCAGCTGTAGTGCGACGATTTGGATCATCAAACATCATAGACATTGCTGCAAGAAAATCATCCAGATTATTTAAGCAAGGGTCACGAGTCTCGATTAGTGGATTCGCCCACGCGAGAGCTCGAGAAGTAAGTAACATAATTATACACAAAACCTTGGATCGATCTGTGTGAAAGTGGGCAGCATGTACATCAAAATACAAAATGCATTGATTTATAAACCCACGAAATTTGTAGCGTTCACCATTAAATCTAAATGGCAGTAACTTGGGAGGACTAGTTGGCAGTAACTGCCCCTGAGGCAGAGGCGCCCGTGCTGTTACTTGATTACCCAAATCCTGTAGCGCCTGCCCGAAATGGGCCTCCAAATTAGCCACCTTGTCTTGCAGAGTTTCTACGTCCCCTTGTAAGGAGTTGATCATAGAAAACAACTGATCCAACTTTGTCTCAGCCGACATTATCCCAGCAGATTCCTAAATGGCTTCAGTATCCTGTAACGATATATAGGTACTAAGGAATCTGATAGCGTGGGATAAAACCAGTCTGAGAGCAAAGCTGCAGTAAAAAGATGTATTTTAACAAAACAGAAATGCAAACAAAACTAACAGATATTTCTGCAATTGAAACGAGGTGCTCAGCACAATATGGTAAACAGAAAACCAAACAGAACTAACACAGATATTCCTGCAATTGTAACGATGTGCTCAGCACAATATGGTAATCACAGCACAGTGAATAGCGGGATGCGACCGCTTATATGAACCAGTCCAGCAAGGAAGTGACGAGGGGGTAAACAAGACACTTGACAAGGAAGTCCAGAAGATTATTAGTGGAAATGCACTCAGAACTTAAACTTGAGGATTCAGCAGAAGTGAAGTAGAAATGCACACAGTACTTAACGAGGAAGTCCAGCAAAACTTGATCCCACGTGCACACAGCACTTGTTTGTGGAAGTTCAATAATAAGCAGGTGGTGCATTGAGCATGAAGTCCTGGTGAAAGAGGATGAAGGGAAAAAGAGGGAGAACGCTATCTAAGCGTAGTAGATAAGTATAACACTCTCTTGGTGAGATAAGCAACACTGGAAACTTGCTCACCTGGTGTGGTTGTGCAAAGAGGCACAACACTGGGAAAGGCTTAGCAAACAAGGGAAATCCTTCCAAAGGTGTGCTGCCAGTCACAGCAGTAACAGAAGTGAGACGCAGCTCAAAGAGACAAGGCAGCTGAAGCAGGGAGATCCCCAGACCACAGGCAGAAGCTCAGGAGCCAGCAGCACAAAATACTGAAGCACAGAACACCACATGGCTCAGACTTAAATAATCAAGACTGACAGGAAGTTCCATGACAGGGTGAGATCCAAGACTCCATCTTGGATCAGGGCGAACAGGAAAAAGGGAAGTCCAGAATCCTTACAGTTGCTGACCTGCTTCATTGGCCGAGGGTGCTACAACCTTAAGGGACATTTGGTAGTGAGTCCAGGCTTGCAAATGCATGGTGGTTAAATGTCTACGCATGCAACTTGTATTTAGACTTTTAAGATTCTGACCTCTGCTTAAGGTAGTTGAACATTTTTGACAGATGACTTTGCGCTGATCAATTGGATGTTGTTTAAAAAAATGCCAGACTGCACTCTTTCTACTATTGGATACCTTTTCAGGCATTGCAGACTGAGCTTCTTTAACCGGATGGCCACGCTGTCCTACAACTGGTTTTGGTTTTGCCACGCGTTTTTGGCCAGATACGGGCCTGGCAGATGGAACCTGTTGCGATGTTGATGCCTTCGGCGGCTCCTCCTCCTCCGCTTCAGAGCTACTGCCGCCTGCACCCTGTTCCCCCAATGGCTGCCAATCGGGGTCAACAACTGGGTAATCTATGACCTCCTCTTCTATCTCGTGTGCAACTTCGTCTGTGTCACCGTGTAAGCCGGTGGTATAGCGTTCGTGACGGGGCACCAAAGTCTCATCAGGGTCTGATTCTGGATCAGTACACTGCGAGGGCAATGTTCTGGTCTGAGTCAAAGGAACAGCATAGTAATCTGGCTGTGGCTGTGCATCTGTGCACTCCATGTCCGATTCAACTTGTAATGGGCATGGCCTGTTAACTGTTTCACTTTCTAACCCAGGGACGGTATGTGTAAAGAGCTCCATGGAGTAACCTGTTGTGTCGCCTGACGCATCCTTCTCTGTTGTTCTTGGTGAAGAAGATAAGGAAGCGACTTGTCCCTGACCGTGAACATCCACTAACGACGCGCTGCTTTTACATTTAGCAGTTTCAGAAGAGGAGGCGAAAGAGCTAGAGGCTGAGTCAGCAAGGAAAGCCAAAACTTGTTCTTGCTGCTCCGGCTTTAAAAGCGGCTTTCCTACTCCCAGAAAAGGGAGCATTCGAGGCCTTGTGTAGCCAGACGATGAACCTGGCTCAACAACTCGAGACTTAGGTGCTATATTACTTTTCCCACGACCACCTGATGCTCCACCACCACTACCATCATTACCAGCTGGCAATGACCGCCCACGGCCACGACCTCTTCCACCAGACTTCCTCATTGTTTGAAAAACTTAACCAAACTAACGGTATTTGTTACTGTAAAACCAGTTACAAGGTGAACTCAAACTTCTGTTGGATTTATATATCCCTTTATAGGTGGGTGAGACTGCAGGGAAAATCAGGCCCAATGTATAATAGTACACAGCTTCAGTGGCAGACAGATATGCCACTAACAGGACTGACGCTGATGCAGACACTAACAATTAAAATCTCCCCCTTTTTATTTTTTCTGGGAGAATATTGAAGAAATGTGGCCCACTCTTATACAATATATGTTCTGTGGCACAAAATTAGAGACAGATGCCACACACAGCACCAGCACTGAGGCAGAATTGCCAATCTTAATCTCCCACTATTTGTTTTCTTTCCTGGGAGAATTTAAAAGAAATATGGCCCAGTGTTACACACTAGGTTTTCTGTGGCACAAAATTAGAGACAGGTGGCACACACAGGACTGGCACCGAAGCAGAAATGCCAATCTTAATCTCCCACTATTTTTTTTTTTCAGGGAGAATTTAAAAGAAATCTGGCCCAGTATTACACACTAGGTTTAATGTGGCACAAAGTTAGAGAGAGGTGGCACACACAGGAATGGCACCGAAGCAGTAATGCCAATCTTAATCTCCCACTATTTTTTTTTCCAGGGAGAATTTAATAGAAATCTGGCCCAGTATTACACACTAGGTTTAATGTGGCACAAAGTTAGAGACATGTGGCACACACAGGAATGGCACCGAAGCAGTAATGCCAATCTTAATCTCCCACTATTTTTTTTATCCAGGGAGAATTTGAAAAAAATCTGGCCCAGTATTACACACTAGGTTTAATGTGGCACAAAATTAGAGACATGTGGCACACACAGGACTGGCACCGAAGCAGAAATGCCAATCTTAATCTCCCACTATTTTTTTTTCAGGGAGAATTGAAAAGATATCTGGCCCAGTATTACACACTAGGTTTAATGTGGCACAAAATTAAAGACAGATGGCACACACAGGATTGGCACCGAAGCAGAAATGCCAATCTTAATATCCCATTATTTTTTTTTCTGGGAGAATTTAAAAGAAATCTGGCCCAGTGTTACACACTAGGTTTAATGTGGCACAAAATTAGAGACAGGTGGCACACACAGGACTGGCACCGAAGCAGAAATGCCAATCTTAATCTCCCACTATTTTTATTTTTTCAAGGAGAATTGAAAAGAAATCTGGCCCAGTATTACACACTGGGTTTTATGTGGCACAAAATTTGAGACAGGTGGCACACACAGGAGTGGCACTGAAGCAGAAATGCCAATCTTAATCTCCCACTATTTTTTTTTTTTCAGGGAGAATTTAAAAGAAATCTGGCCCAGTATTACACACTGGGTTTAATGTGGCACAAAATTTGAGACAGGAGGCACACACAGGAGTGGCACTGAAACAGAAATGCCAATCTTAATCTCCCACTTTTTTTTCAGGGAGAATTTAAAAGAAATCTGGCCCAGTATTACACACTAGGTTTAATGTGGCACACAATTTGAGACAGGTGGCACACACAGGAGTGGCACTGAAGCAGAAATGCCAATCTTAATCTCCCACTATTTTTTTTTTTTCAGGGAGAATTGAAAAGAAATCTGGCCCAGTATTACACACTAGGTTTAATGTGGCACAAAATTTGAGACAGGTGGCACACACAGCACTGGCAATGAGGCAGAAATGCCAATCTTAATCTCCCACTATTTTTTTTTTCAGGGAGAATTGAAAAGAAATCTGGCCCAGTATTACACACTAGGTTTAATGTGGCACAAAATTTGAGACAGGTGGCACACACAAGAGTATCACTGAAGCAGAAATGCCAATCTTAATCTCCCAATATTTTTATTTTTTCAGGGAGAATTTAAAAGAAATCTGGCCCAGTATTACACACTGGGTTTAATGTGGCACAAAATTTGAGACAGGTGGCACACACAGGAGTGGCACTGAAGCAGAAATGCCAATCTTAATCTCCCACTATTTTTATTTTTTCAAGGAGAATTGAAAAGAAATCTGGCCCAGTATTACACACTAGTTTTAATGTGGTACAAAATTTGAGACAGGTGGCACACACAGGAGTGGCACTGAAGCAGAAATGCCAATCTTAATCTCCCACTATTTTTTTTTTCTGGGAGAATTTAAAAGAAATCTGGCCCAGTATTACACACTAGGTTTAATGTGGCACAAAATTTGAGACAGGTGGCACACACAGGAGTGGCACTGAAGCAGAAATGCCAATCTTAATCTCCGATTTTTTTTTTTTTCAGGGAAAGTTGAAAAGAAATCTGGCCCAGTATTACACACTAGGTTTAATGTGGCGCAAAATTTGAGACAGGTGGCACACACAGCACTGGCAATGAGGCAGAAATGCCAATCTTAATCTCCCACTATTTTTATTTTTTCAGGGAGAATTGAAAAGAAATCTGGCCCAGTATTACACACTAGGTTTAATATGGCACAAAATTTGAGACAGGTGGCACACACAGGAGTGGCACTGAAGCAGAAATGCCAATCTTAATCTCCCACTATTTTTATTTTTTCAGGGAGAATTGAAAAGAAATCTGGCCCAGTATTACACACTAGGTTTAATGTGGCACAAAATTTGAGACAGGTGGCACACACAGGAGTGGCACTGAAGCAGAAATGCCAATCTTAATCTCCCACTATTTTTTTTTCAGGGAGAATTTAAAAGAAATCTTGCCCAGTATTACACACTAGGTTTAATGTGGCACAAAATTAGAGACAGATGCCACACACAGCACTGGCACTGAGGCAAAATTGCCAATCTTAATCTCCCACTATTTTTTTTTATTTATGGGAGAATTGGCAAGAAATCAGGCCCACTGTTAGACTGTATGTTTTCTGTGCCAGAAAATGAGACACAGATGCCACACATAGGACTACCACTGATACAGATTTGCCAATTTTAATCTGCACCTTTTTTTTTTCCTTCAGGGAGACTAGTGAATAAATCTGGGCCACTGTATTAGAGTATATTTTCTGTGGCAGAAAGTGGCTTGAAGAGATATAACGAAACAAAAAAAAAAAAGAGGGACTGTCCTACAATTACTATCTCCCTGCAGTAATCTCAGCAATGTATGGCAGGCAGCAAAAACAAGGAGTGGACTGCTGCACAAAAAAGTCAAAAGTGTGGACAAACAAACAAGAAAGCTGTGCAGAAAGGAAGGAGCAACAGGATTTGTGCTTTGAAAAAAGCAGTTGGTTTGCACAGCGGTGTACAAACAGCAATGCAGCTATCAGGGAGCCTTCTAGGACAGCCCAATGAGCTACAGCGCTGAGGGGAAAAAAAATGTAGCCTCCACTGTCCCTGCTAAGAAAAGGTGGTGTTGGACAGTGGAAATCGCTACAGCACAAGCGGTTTGGGGGTTAATGTACCCTGCCTAACGCTATCCCTGCTTCTGACGAAGCGGCAGCAACCTCTCCCTATGCTCAGATCAGCAGCAGTAAGATGGCGGTCGGCGGGAACGCCCCTTTATAGCCCCTGTGACGCCGCAGACAGCAAGCCAATCACTGCAATGCCCTTCTCTAAGATGGTGGGGACTGAGACCTATGTCATCACGCTGCCCACACTCTGCGTCCACCTTCATTGGCTGAGAAATGGCGCTTTTTGTGTCATTGAAACGCGACTTTGGCGCGAAAGTCGCGTACCGCATGGCCGACCCCACACAGGGATCGGGTCAGGTTTCATGAAACCCGACTTTGCCAAAAGTCGGCGACTTATGAAAATGAACGACCCGTTTCGCTCAACCCTAGTGGTAACTACTACTATATAGGGCACAGAAGGGGCATTTTACTCCCTAGGACATTGGTTATAGCACCCTATAATTTGAGTAGAGGCAGGAAAAGAGAGAGGGGTCTTGGAGAAGCAGTAAGTCAAGGATGTCTGTGTGTTACTTTTTGCAGGTTGCGGATAAAAGAAGAGGTAATGGCGGTCTGGGCAGAACAGAAAGCAAATGGGAAAATGAATGACTACGAACACTGAGAATGTCACTGATAAGAACCTGTACAGTATATATATATATATATATATATATATATATATGTATACGGTCTGCAGGGCGCTGATATAAAACTGATATTACCATTATATAGTTACTGTATGGTAGTAATATCAGTTCTAGTACATTGGTTAAGGTTAATGATCAGTATGGTGGTATTATCGCTACTGTATATGCTGCTAATATTTTGTTCTACTCTGGAGCTATTTGTTATATTGTAATATTATTATTGCAGTATTATTAAATACATAGAAATATACTGTCTGAGGGAAATTAAGATTCAATACAAGGCCTATATTTCCAATAATACAGCTATATAAGAATATAACATTATTATTCGAAATATAAGTCTTGTAGTAAATCTTAATTTTCTTCAGACAGTGTAGTATTAGTAATATAGACCCCAATCTGGGGAAGATGACGGAGCCCGCATGGGCCTGTGTGCTTTCAAATGAATGAATTTATTCCCAGTCCATCCATCATTATAGTGTTACAAATTCTTAATGGATTCGTGGCAGCTCTAGGTCTGCTGGAATTTAAATGTTGTTTTTTCCTTTGGTCCAGGAAGAGCTAATGTCAGTCTCATCATGGCAGTTTTTTAGGATGGTCAGCTGATGTTGGTTGCTAACCACTCCCACCTCTCTTTAAATAGTCATATGACCCATCAGCTGACATCGGTTATAGAGTTTTCTTCTATGAAGACTAGGAAGGTGTGTGGAGCTCTTCTGTGATGGTGGTATTGCCGCTGTTGGAGTTGTTATCCAGGTGCCATTTACTCTGCTGTGGAGAGTAGCAGCAGATTCTGAGTTAAGTTGTATTCTTTCTGTCAGCCCCTTGTTTGTCTCTTTCCCTGTTTAATAGCATCTGCAGTGGTAAGGCTAGCATCCTGGCCGGCTAGTGCACTAGTTAGAGTTAGTAGAGGTGACAGTCAGAGACTAGGCACATGATGACGGTGGGGGGAAGAACCAGCATAGGGCATTAGGGGTAGCTTAGGGTCAGAAACATGTTGGTGTCAGGAAGTGTCTCACCCCCCGCTCCCTACCGTTGGGGCCTTCCTCTCCTTTTTCCATCTCATTATACTTATATGTTGTTTTGTCTGCCGGACATACCCATGTCTGAACATCACATATAATCAAGGGCCCCATCAGCAATAACGCCTTGATACCTTTTTGCAGGGCTTCGGACATAAGCCCTGACAGAGGCACTGAACATGTGTTAAAACGCTTTGTGAACATAGCCTTAGGGTTTTCCATACTAACAAAGTAAATGTGAACTTATTCTTACTATTTATAGTTAGTTTTCCTTTAATACAGAACAACCCTCAGTCTTTTCCTTATTAATATCCTTCCCACTCAGCTCCATTACGAGGCATTGCATTTAAATACAGATTTCTTTCGGAAAGTTGGGTACTAAATTGTTTAAATTAAACAGCAAATGCCTTGGGGAGACCCAGTTCCTCCATTGTTCCTCACATCAGTCTTTATTATACTTCACAAATTATACTATTAAGTTGGAAATCTCAAGAGAGCCATCTCATATTAGCTAAATAAGTCTAAATACAAAATATCGGCCTTTCATCCCAGGAGACATTTAACTTAAACCACAATGGTATATGTTTCACAGAAAGCAGCAATACTAATGGAGAAACCTCCTCTGTTCAATGAACACTCACAGTTTATGTTACCGGGCTATAAATGGAAGTCTAGCTTTGTGTGATAACCACTTAGAAAGCAGATCCATGAAAAATGGCCCTGTCCCACGGTACAATAACATGTGAACAGTAGTGTTGAGCATTCCGATACCGCAAGTATCGGGTATCGGCCGATACTTGCGGTATCGGAATTCCGATACCGAGATCCGATATTTTTGTGATATCGGGTATCGGTATCGGAAGTGTAAAATAAAGAATTAAAATAAAAAATATTGTTATATTCACCTCTCCGGCGGCCCCTGGACATCAGCGGGAGGATCCGGCGTCCGGCACGGCTTCTTTCTTCAAAATGCGCGCCTTCAGGACCTGTGGAATGACGTCCCGGCTTCTGATTGGTCGCGTGCCGCCCATGTGACCGCCACGCGACCAATCAGAAGCCGCGACGTCATTCCTCAGCTAAAGTCCTAGAATGAGCGCCTTCTAGGACCTGAGGAATGACGTTGCGGCTTCTGATTGGTCGCGTGGCGGTCACATGGGCGGCACGCGACCAATCAGAAGCCGGGACGTCATTCCACAGGTCCTGAAGGCGCGCATTTTGAAGAAAGAAGCCGTGCCGGACGCCGGATCCTCCCGCTGATGTCCAGGGGCCGCCGGAGAGGTGAATATAACAATATTTTTTATTTTAATTCTTTATTTTACACTTTAATATGGATCCCAGGGCCTGAAGGAGAGTTTCCTCTCCTTCAGACCCTGGGATCCATGAGGATACATTCCGATACTTGATGTCCCATTGACTTGTATTGGTATCGGATATCGGTATCGGCGATATCCGATATTTTTCGGGTATCGGCCGATACTATCCGATACCGATACTTTCAAGTATCGGACGGTATCGCTCAACACTAGTGAACAGGTAATATTTCAGAACTTTCTACCCGTCAGACATGTCCAAGTAGTATCTACCCTGGGCAATTTATGGTAAGCAATTATATGTATACAGTACATCTGCTGCATCTGGTCACATCTTCTGTAAATAGTGATGTTGACTATGATGGTACAACGTGGGCATGTTCTGGTATATAGTGATGTGTGTACAGCTGGTAGAAGTTCTGCATCTTCTTCTATAGTGTGATATAGACTATGATGGTATAATCTAGACATCTTCTAATGCAGTGTTCCCCAAGTCCGGTCCTCAAGGCCCACCAACAGGTCATGTTTTCAGGATTTCCTTAGTATTGCCCAGGTGATGAAATTATTGCCTGTGCAGGTGAAGCAATTATCACCTGGGAAATACTAAGGAAATCCTGAAAACATGACCTGTTGGTGGCTCTTGAGGACCGGACTTGGGGAACACTGTTCTAATGTATAAGTATATACTGTAGGTATACTGGTATAAGCTACATAACTTCTGTATACAGGGCATATCATCTATAGCGATACACCACGTTGATGCCATTGTGCCGGTTAGCTGTGGTAAGGCCCGATTCTACCCTCCCCAATCTTCCCACCTGTTGTCACAATTTTAACAGTATCTGCATCCTCAAAATGTCGATACCATTGAATAGAATGGTGCACCATTCAGCTTGAGCCTGAGACTCAGGAGAGCAGGCACAATGATGTTTCGAGATCACGCCTGCTCATCAGAGCCTTAGATTGCATGCTACTGGTATAAATAATATTTACTTATTATTTTTTTTAAATGTGAGTACATGTGCAAGTCTGTGAGGAACATGATGCTGTGTGGGAGGCTGAGGGGGTATTATACTGTGTGGGGGGCTGTGGGGCATTCCTACTGTGAAGGGTGCTGTGGGGGAGAATCCTACTGAGTGGGAGGCTGGCGGGGCCATCAAACTGTGTATAGAGTTGTAGACCCATTAATTATGTATAGAGGAGTTATGGGGCCATCAAACTGTGCATAGGGAGCTGTGGGGAATGATAATGTGTGGGAGGCTGTGGGGTCATCATACTGTATATACAGTAAGTAGCTCTTTTGGGTGGTGAGCTGGGGAATCAGTATCATACTGCATATAGAGAGCTATGGGTTAACCTAATAGGTGGAAGACTCGTGGAATCATACTGTATATAGGGAGTTGTGAGGGACATCATACTGTATACAGGGAGCTATGGGGCAAGCATACTGAGTATGAGGTGATGTGGGGGCAGCCTACTGTATAAAGGGAGCTATGGTGGCCATCGTACTGTGTATGAGGGGTTGTAGGTGGTCATAATTCAGTACGAAAGGAAAAGTGGTGATCATCACACTGTGTATAGGGGGCCTGTGGTGGTCTTCATATTGTCTGGCTGGGGAACTTATATATCAATAATACTGTGTGCATGAGGTTGTGGGGTCATCATAATGTGTGCATGGCGGACTGTGGGGAAATCATACTATGCAGGGGCACTTTAAGGGCATCATATGGAAGTATTATATTGTGTTGGGGGTTATTTGTGTGATATATTATATTGTTTTCAGGTAAGTGTGGGGATATTTTAATGGGTTGGGGTACTGTGGCAGCATCATACTTTGCTGGAGGCACTGTGGAATTATCATACTATTTATGTGAGGGGGAAAATGGGAAAATGTGAGCTGAAATTGCAGGGTGGGAGGCCAAACTACACCAAATATTTTTTTAAGGATGAGGAGGTAGGGGTAATTAGGACTTTTTCTATGGGGCCTTGTGATCTGTATGTATGCCACAGTCTTTATATTGTACTGCATATTGATCATACAGGTATAATCTGGGCATCTTCTTGTATTTACGGTAAGTATATATGCACACCTGATATAAGTCGTACATTTTCTTGTACATAGTGATATTATTCATGCTGGATGAACCTGGTCATCTTCTGGTATAGAAATATATGTCATTGTATCTATAAAGGCAAAAGAGATTAAAATATTTCTAGGTTAATCAATAACTAGTTATTTCAATGCTCATTACTTCTTGGTCCACTGAACCATTCACCTGATTAGTATCTTCAAATTCTTTTCCTGTGTTTGTGTTTCCTTTATCGACTTGCTAAGATTGAAAAAAAGACAGGGGTTCATCAAATTTTATCTACGATCTTAACATGCTGATCCACAGGAAGGCAAAAACCCCATGAGGAAGATGCTAATTGCCCCAATTTAGGTGAAAGATTCTTTCCCAACTCCATATTCGGAAAACAGATTAGTTCCCTGGATCAATATTACTTTTAAGAAGTAAGGCATCCAGGCCCTCCTTGACCATCACAACAGCATATGGTAGAAGGTTCCATTAACTCACTGCTCTTACAGTTAAGAATCCATAGACTCACTGCTCGAACAGTAAAAAATCATAGTCTGTGATGATGATTAAACCATCTTCCCTTTAGACATAGAGGATGTTCCTTTGTCAATGAGTCGCCAGTCAAGCAGAGGAAGATGGGACTGGGAGGACAATCGACCCAGGAAGGCAGGGGATTGGGAAGTGCTTTCCCATGCCCAGAGCACTTGAGACTTATTTGCATATGGATTAAAATAGTGATTTTTGAGTCGTCAACAAATAACAGATTGCATCAGTAGGGTATAGATGAGACTAGTTTTCAGAAATAATTTAGAAAAATGGGGGAGTGGATCATGCTGACAGTTTCCCTTTTAAAGGTTGCATTACTTCTCATTAATATGGCTCTATTATTTTTATCTATGGACTGTCCTGGTATTTTCTTGAATAGGGCTAAGCCAACACCAGACATAACCTGTGGACAAGCATGGCACTGTTTCTGGATAAATGTGTTTCTCAAATCACAACCCACTTAATTATCTTCTTTTATGCTTCTGCAATTATGGAATTTAATATAGCACACGTTTCTTTATATAAGCAGAGATTTTTTTAATCTCCAGAAGCAAAAATGATAAAATAATACATACAAACTTGCCTATAGTTTTCATAAAAATATGTGACACCCCCCTCCTTATGTAACAGTAAGTTCACTTTACTTTGAGTTGTTTGTCTTCCTTGTACAATAATTTGTTGTAGTTTTCAGATATATTTTCGCTGTGCTCACAGTATTAACTCCCCTGTGCACATTTCACATGCATGATCATATAACACCTTTATAGCTGGGCTTAATGACACAGATTTCAGGATAAGTATCCATCACTGTTTGAAGTGCGGCCATTAGTTACTTGATCATTTAATTCGTGGTAATTGGATCTATCGCAACCAGACACTTATATGCCACCTTCCAAAATCTTTTGAAGTGAAACTTAAATGTTACTTGGACAAAAAAAAAAATTCTTAGCAGACGACTTCTAACTGACTAAGTAACCTGAAAAAGTTTAGGGAATTTATTGTATTTCTTTATTAATTTCTGTACATTTATTTATTTTTTTTTGTATCATTATTTTAGGTTTGTTTTTTTTATTTTGTTTTTCATTCAGTTGAAATTATTTTAACTTGTCCGTGATTCTAGTCTCATACATTAGATATAAGTTGTAGCTGTATAAAATAAGTCAAATCTTATACATTTATCCTCTGCAAGTGAGTTAAATTTACCAAACTGAACACATGTGACCCTCTAAAAGGTTTGCCGCCATGACTATGGGCTTCATGCATTCTGATCACAATTTTAACCAAGAACTTTGTTGTTTAGTTTTGTACATTCTTCTTCCTGACATAGATCTCTACAGTCTCCCGGAGGAGATGAAGTAGAGCCTTTCCCTACTCTCCCTCCCCATACAGATTCAGAATTACCATAGAAAATGCCAACTGAGCCATATTTGTTTGTCTAATATTGCTATCCTTCCTTAAAAAAATTGCCTTTAACTCATCAAATGAGAATGATATTACTCTTCTTATTCTGACCCTGTCTATACAGCAAAGCTGTAATGCAAAAAAATCATAATAAAAACAACATTTATTACTAGCAATATTTTAAGCTGCCTTAAAGAGGACCTTTCACCAAATTTTTCATGTCGACACACGATGTAATGGTGGCTGCAGAGCGGTATAATTGCCATTGCCATTAACTCATCAAATGAGAATATTACTCTTCTTATTCTGACCCTGTCTATACAGCAAAGCTGTAATGCAAAAAATCTAAATAAAAACAACATTTATTACTAGCAACAACAGTACTAGTAGTAATATTTTAAGCTTCCATAAAGAGGACCTTTCACCAAATTTTTCATGCTGAACTGAAAACACGATGTAGTAGTGGCTGCAGAGCAGAATAAAACTTTTTCTTTGGCCTCTTCGTTGTAGAGATTTTAGCAATCAACTATTTGGCACCTAATGAGTTAACTTTCGTAGGTAGGTGTTATTAGATAGTTTTCATTGGGGGGTGTGTACTTCTTCCCCCTGTATGATGTCAACCAATCATAAACAGGCAGCAACATAGAAGTGTAGAAGGACATGTGATGATGTCATCCTCGTCACATGAACAGAATTGTGGGTCCTGACAGCCATTGTGTGCAGCTTAAATAAGCACTGAGTAAATATTACACAGCACAGAAGTATAGAACTATTAACTGGAGTTAATAATGTCATACAGAGAGAAAAAGCACACGTCACAAGTGAAAACTATCTAATAACCCCCACCTGGACTTAAATGGGGTGTCCAGTCTCAAGCTACAAGTCTGCAGTCACTGTATGTGACACAGGTTTGTGAATCCTCAGATTGCACACATGCTGTGAGGATTCTCCTGGGCCAGTGCCAGGAGCGAGCAGTCATATAATTGGAAATATGCAATTTTCATACTTCCAGCCACATTCCAACTAGACGTGTCCAGCCTTGCTCAAAGCAAGGCTGTTCATGTCTAGTCGACACATGACTGCTTGTATGCAAATCATATACTTGCAGTCATGCGCCCGCCGTTCTCGGCACAGGAGGATCCTCACAACTCGCAGTGAGCACAATGTGAGGATTCATAAGTCTGCAGTCATATAGAGTGACTGCAAACTTGTAGCCTAAGCTTGAACAACTCCTATGTCTACCCTTGAGTCATAGCAATGATGCCTTTCTTGGATACCTAACATGGAGTAGCCCAGACACATGAACTTAAATGAGTACACCCCTCTAAAGTTTAGCTCTTCTCAGTGTCATCCTACTATGTGCCATTGGGCATTCAAAGGCAAAAGAAGCATTACATGGTGCTCATCACAATCAGTAGTCCGCCCATGTAATACATAGACAGGTCCGTTCCTCCAGGGAGGGAGGCTCTCTTGATACAGTTACTTAGATTTCCCAATAGGTTAAACTAGACGGCCTCAGAACTCCATTTCAACTTTTTTTTTATTTTGTCTTGAGGTAGAAAATTGAACTGTAATTTGTCAGCTTTTAACCCTTCTCAATCTGACGGAGAAAAGAGTATGTCATCCCACTCACATTTCACAGATTCATTCTGTGCCGCAATCTAATATGACGTTAACACAAAGAAAAAATTACAGACTGAGACACAGAGACACATTCACGGCAACGCAGCCCAACCTGGTTCTATCTCTTTTTTAGAGCGTGAACTTGAGAGTATGTCATTTGAAATCCAGCTGAGAAAATATTTGCCTGTCTCGCAAATTCTGAAGACATAAATGTGGAGGACTCGGCTGATGCACAATGTTTTAGAAGCCCAGAACAGAAGATTAATTGGTCTCTTGTGATACATTTTTGTACAGAGAGCCAAAGTAACTTTCAAAATAGACTTGTATCGCAAATTATTTTAACTTACAACTTCAGCAGACAATTACTTCCAGCAAATCAAGTCACGGTCTTCAAAATATCTATTAAACACCAGCGCTGACTAGTGTTGAGCGATACCGTCCGATATTTGAAAGTATCGGTATCGGATGGTATCGGCCGATATCCGAAAAATATCGGATATCGCCGATACCGATATCCGATACCAATACAAGTCAATGGGACACAAATATCGGAAGGTATCCTCTATGGTTCCCAGGGTCTGAAGGAGAGGAAACTCTCCTTCAGGCCATGGGATCCATATTCATGTGTAAAATAAAGAATAATAATAAAAAAATATTGATATACTTACCCTCGGACGCGCCCTGGTTGTCACCGCTGCAACCGCCATGGTTCCCTTTCTAAGAATGAGCGCGTTAAGGACCTTCGATGACGTCGCGGCTTGTGATTGGTCACGTGAGCGGTCACATGACCGCTCAGCGACCAATCATAAGCCGCGAGGTCATCGAAAGTCCTTAACGCGCTCATTCTTAAAAAAGGAAGCATGGCGGTTGCAGCGGTTACAACCAGGGCGCGTCCGAGGGTAAGAATATCAATATTTTTTATTTTTATTCTTTATTTTACACATGAATCTTAATCCCGATACCGATTCCCGATATCACAAAAATATCGGAACTCGGTATCGGAATTCCGATACCGCAAATATCGGCTGATACCAGATACTTGCGGTATCGGAATGCTCAACACTAGCGCTGACTGCACAGCCTTGGATAACTGAGTACAATGATTACAATGTACACATTGAGACTATGGGCTTATTCACATGCAGAATGTTTGCTACGTTTTTTTCACCGCATTTTTTTTTCGAGGGTAAAAAGCACCGCACATTAAGGTACCAGTAAAGTGAATCAGATTTCTGAAATCTGATACAGATGCTGCTTAGTTTTTCAGATAATGGCATACAGCTGATGTTCTTTCTGATGGAGTCATTCGTTTTTACCATCTTCTCCATCTAGTCCAGACTGACATGTCAACTTCTCCAGTCCCAACTCGGCTGCAGAGATTACAGCAGAGACACCTCTGACTTCTCACATTTCGAGCACTGTCCCACTCTATCCCCAACCTGCCATACTCCTCATCCTAAAGAAACCCCAAACTTGAGCCGCCGCTGCTGCCGTATGTGTCCCAATTACTGCACCTACTGTTTGGCACAACAATAGCAATTCTCACTGTGGCCCATAGTACAAGACTCAACACTGTGCCCCTTACATAGTTATAAAGCCTCCTCTGTGCCCTCTTAATGGTATAATTGCCCCCTAGAAAATTTTAATGCCTTGCGCAAATATCCTAGAAAACAGTGTCCCCATTTTGCATCTTTGAAGGCCAAAATACTCTGAGTGGCCCTATAACAATAATACTTCTTAAGTGCTTGCTTAAAGTTTAATAATGTCCACTAAGTTACCCAATGTACAGCTCCTCTATACATAGTATGATGGGCCCACAGATCTCTAGTACAGAGTATGATGTTTCCACAGCTCCACTATATACAATTTCATGGGCCCACAGCTGCTCTATACACAGCATGGTGGACCCACAGCTCCCCTATGCATAGTATGCTTTCCCCACTGCTTCCTCAAAACAAAGAATAATGACCTTCACAGTAGCTCACACTGTATAATGGCCGGCACAGTAGAACGCACACTGTATAATAGCCCCCACATTACATAATGGCCTTCACAAAAGTTCCCACACTAGCCCTCAAAATGTATACTGGCCCCTGCAATAGCTCCCGCACTGTATTACTGCTTCCATAACAGGCGCCAAATTGTATAATAGCCCACACATTAGCCCTTAAACTGTATAATATCTCCCACAGTAGCCTCCAAACTATAGTGGCCCCCATATTAGCTTCTATGGTGTATAATGGCCACTGCATTAGCCCCAAAACTGTATAATGGACTACAAATTAACCCCCAAACTATATAATGGCCACCACATTTGCCCCAAAACTATATAATGGCCGCCACATTTGCCCCGAAACAATATAATGGCCGCCACATTTGCCCTGAAACTATATAATGGCCACCAAACTTGTAAGAGAGCCACCCATTGATTGTGATGCCCCCACAAGTTTTAATTAACATAAACCTTAGCTGCCATGCTGAATAATGGCCCCCACATTAGCCCTCAAAATGCATAATAGCCACCAAATTAGCTACCAAACAGTCTAATGGCCAACGCATTTTATAAGAGCTGCCAGAGTAGTCAATATAGTGTACGAGGGCTCCCCATTGTTAATGATGCCTCCACATGTTTTAATTAAATAAAAATCATCATATATGCACCTAATCCAGGATCCTCATCAGTTCACAGTCAAGGCTCGGGCGGACCAACACATTGTCATCTTGCCAGCGCACACCAAGAAGTCAGAGTCTCGGCGAGTTTATCTCATTGCAGCGAGACTCTGATATCCTGCGCTTGTGTTAGTGCCTCAGCCACAGGATTAATTCGACAAAATGGAGAGTGATAGCGCAGGGAGATCTTGTCTCCCTCCTCTACCGCGGGGCTTAACTGTATCGGCGGCATACTGTGCGTAAAAGTGTGAAGGAAAGATCATTTTACCACCGTAATTATCAGTGAAAACTCTTTTCTTTAGTATAGAGTAGTGATCAGGTAACCATTTTGGCTCAGATAGGGGGATTATGAAATTTTACAACTCTAATAGGCTTTGTTAAAATGAAACAGTGATACAATAAATCTTAATAAATTGATCACTCAGAGAGGACTTATGGAGAGTGTCTATTTTTATACAGCAACAGATGAAAAATATTGCAATTACACATGTTTTGTTTTATACATGTTTATTTCCTTTGTGTGTATTGGAACACCATAAAAAAGCAGAGAAGGAAAAGCCAATTGGACATAATTTCACACACAACTCCAAAAATGGGCAGGACAAAATTGTCGGCACCCTCAACTTAATATTTGGTTGCACATCCTTTGGAATAATTAACTGCAATCAATCGCTCCTTATAACTATAAACAATCTGCTTACACCTCTCTACTGGAATTTTTGATCACTCTTCATTTGTAAAGGCTTCCTGGTTTCTCATATTCGAAGGCACCTTCTCCCATCAGCAATTTTAAGATCTTGCCACTGTTGTTCAATGGAATTTAGGTCCGGACTCATTGCTGACCACTTCAGAACTCTCCAGCGCTTTGTTTCCATCTATTTCTGGGTGCTTCTTGAAGTATGTTTGGGGGTCATTGTCCTGCTGAAGACCCATGACCTAGGACACAAACTCAGCTTTCTGACACTGGGCACTACATTGCAACCCAAAATCCTTTGGCAATTTTCAGATTTCATGATGCCTTGCATGCAGTCAAAGCACCCGGAACCAGAGGCAGCAAAACAACCCCAAAACATCTTTTAACCTCCATCACATTTGAATGTAGGTACTGTGTCCTTTTCTTTGTAGGCCTCTTTCCTTTTTCTGTAAACTGTAGAATGATGTGCTTTACCAAAGTGCTGTATCTTGGTCTCATCTGCCCACAAGATGCTTTCCCAGAGGGATTTTAGCTTACTCACGTACATTTTTGGAAACTAGAGTGCAGCTTGTTTATCTCTCTATATCAGCAGTGGGGTCCTCATGAGTCTCCTGCCATAGATATTTGTTTAATTCATATATCGACTGATAGCTCACGCTTACATTGATGCACCATGAGCCTGCAGGACAGCTTGAGTTTCTTTGGGACTTGATTGGGACTGCTTATCTACATTCTTGTCTATCCTGCATTGCAACCTTTCATCAATTTTTCTCTGCCGACCACGTCCAGGAAGATGAGCTACGATGTCATGGGTTGTAAACTTTTTGATAATATTGGGTTCCATGGACAAAGGAAAATCAAAATCTCTGGAGATGGACTTGTTACCTTGAAAATTTGTATATTGTTCAACAATTTTGGTTCTCAAGTCCTCATACAGTTCTCTTCTCCTCTTTCTGTTCGCTGTGCTTAGTGTGGCACAAACAGATACCCAATGTCAATATTAAGTCAACTTCTTCCCTTTTTATCTGGTTTCAGGTGTGATTTTAATTTTGCCCACATCTGTTACTTGCCACAGGTGAAATTGAATAGGCATCACATGCTTGAAACAAAGATGCTTACCCACAATTTTGGAAATGTGCTAAGATTATTGGTGTTTTGTGTGAAATTATACTCAATTTGCCGTTTTTCTCTGTTTTTTGTGTTTTTCCAATACACACAAAGAAATATAAGTAAATATGTGTATAACAAAACGTGTAATTACAATAATTTTCTGGGAGAAATAATGCATTTTCTGTAACAATTTTAAAGGTGCCAACACTTTTGGCCATGACTAGTGTTGAGCATTCCGATACCGTAAGAATCGGGTATCGGCCGATACTTGCGGTATCGGAATCCCGATACCGAGTTCCGATACTTTTGTGGTATCGGGAATCGGTATCGGATCCATAGTGATGTGTAAAATAAAGAATTAAAATAAAAAATATTGATATATTCACCTCTCCGGCGGCCCCTGGACATCACCGCTGGTAACCGGCAGGCTTCTTTGTTTAAAATGAGCGCGTTTAGGACCTGAGAATGACGTCGCGGCTTCTGATTGGTCGCGTGCCGCTCATGTGACCGCCACGCGACCAATCACAAGCCGCGACGTCATTCTCAGGCACTAAACTCCTCATTCTAGGAATTTAGGACCTGCGAATGACGTCGCGGCTTCTGATTGGTCGCCTGGCGGTCACATGAGCGGCACGCGACCAATCAGAAGCCGCGACGTCATTCTCAGGTCCTAAACGCGCTCATTTTAAATAAAGAAGCCTGCCGGTTACCCGCGGTGATGTCCAGGGGCCGCCGGAGAGGTGAATATATCAATATTTTTTATTTTAATTCTTTATTTTACACATTAATATGGATCCCAGGGCCTGAAGGAGAGTTTCCTCTCCTTCAGAACCTGGGAACCATTATTATTATTATTATTATTATTTATTTATATAGCACCATTGATTCCATGGTGCTGTACATGAGAAGGGGTTACATACAGGTTACAGATATCACATACAGTAAACAAACTAACAATGACAGACTGATACAGAGGGGCGAGGACCCTGCCCTTGCGGGCTTACATTCTACAAACCATCAGGATACCTTCCGATACTTGATGTCCCATTGACTTGAATTGGTATCGGATATCGGTATCGGCGATATCCGATACTTTTCGGGTATCGGCCGATACTATCCGATACCGATACTTTCAAGTATCGGACGGTATCGCTCAACACTAGCCATGACTGTAATATTTTAGAATAATAGTTTTGAATTATTTTAAACAGAGAGTCAGCAGAAATATTCATTATTTGTTAAACAGGGTGGAGTCAGGGGCAGACATACTGCTGGTGCATCCAGTGCAGCTGCACATGGGCCCAAAAGAGGAGAGGGCCTGTAAAACTGCTGAAAAACAACTTGTCTATTAATGTGCCTGCTGCAGCATCAAAGCACAGAGGTGAGGAAGAGGGTGGTACCTGAAACATTTGCTGGAAAGAGCCTCCATTCTCTACTCTTAATATTGCTGTTGATGACTCTATGATGCAAGAAACATGGGGCACTGCAGAGAAAACTCTGCTCACCCTGAGCCTGAAAGTCAGGTAATTCCTTCTCTGCCTCTTTGCATGGCCTTCAGGTGGAAGGGCAGTAGGTGTCATTTTGACACCCCACGAATCCGGTTGTCACAGTGGTATTGCCTGCCTCCCGGGGAGGGTGATGCCATGCCTGGAAGCGAGAAGGGATCCCCTTAGCAGGTAACACTAGCATACAACACTTTCCAGATTCCAGGTCAGAAGGGGGAGCTCTAATCCCGGTTTCAGGGTAGCTTCCCTATAAGTTCTGGTCTGCAGGGGGAGTTAGTAGTCAGTCTGTGTGAGACAGTGAAGGGAGAAGAATCGAAGGAGAGATAAACTGGGAGTGGAACTGCGATTGAGCTCACTCTCAGTATTGAACGCAGGAAACCAGACACCAGAATCCGAGGTTGTGGGGAAACTATTTGCCCCACAGCAGAAACTGGAGGGCAGGAGATGGCAAGTCTTCCAGCCACAACTGACACCCAAAGGCACAGCAGCAGATTAGAGCCTGGAGTCACCCCAAGAAAGGAACACCTGTAAAAAGGTTCAAGCTGCCTGCCATGTGGGTAGTGTCCACCTGAGGGATAGATTGAGAGAGGAACTTGAGGAAAGCTAATGCATCAAGATCCTAGAATTCAGCGCAGAAAGGAAGGCTTCCAACCCCACCTGGCTAGGGGGATTCCGAACCGCTCCCAGGCTGCCCAGATTTCAAAGATCACCTGTAACCTGTGCCCTGGACTGCAATTTCACCAGTAAAAGAAATCCTGTGTCCTCCAATTATTTCCTGCACCCCAAAACCTACAATCCCTCATAGACTGTCTTGGTAGCCCTGGTAGCACCTATTGGGAGCGAAACCATCTAAGCTGTATTACCATCGGCCCCAACGGATCCCTTTAAGCAGAGTCGGTCATCCCTGGCCGAGTACTATAGGTGGTGTCATGAACATTACTACATAAAACTTCATTTATCCCATAAACATTATTCCCCTTTAATTGGATGCCCAGGTCCACGAACTGGGTCACTGTCGCCGTGACTTCGACCTTTAAGAACTGTTCTGACCCGGTACCGAGTATCCCACGGTCCTAGTGGGCGCTCCATCATGTGTGTGGTGGATAGAAGCCTTCAGACTCCTCTCAGCTTGTTCCACATGAGGGAAGTGAGAAAAAGAGATGGGGCTGTCACTACGCTCTTGCGGATCGAGCAGCTGACAGGAGCGTGATGGATTCTATCCCCCGCACACAGGACACCCTCATCACTTACCCCCCCCCTGCAGGCCATGTAGAAGGGGCAAGAGGGAATTGTGAGGGAGAATGAGACAATTGTTCTTAGTGGCTCAAGGTGTACACTACCAACAGCCAGTGTGAATGTAAAGTTCCCAAAGCGAGGAAGATGTGGGCGAGCTGTGGCTCCCACTCGCCATGGCACTGTACAGACAAGACCTGTCCCCGTCCCTCTGTACTGCTATGTATGGGGTGCATCACACTTACTACGGGCCTACGTGCCTCCATTGGCCCCAAGTTTCCCTCTTCTGGCATCTCAGCAGCTATCAATTCAGGGGACACAAGATTTGCAAAAACAGTCTAATTATTACTTAATGGCAAACTTTACAAGCATATATATACATGCATAAAAAAACTTCCTTCTCACCCCTAATGGGGGTGGTCTTTGTTGTCCTTTCTCATTCTTGGGTCCTCTACCAGAGGCCTGAGAGTTTTAGGGTTCTGCGCAGGATCTTATTTGGCAATGCTGCGCAAGTTAAAGTCTAATCTATTAAAAGAGGTAAACATTTTGTCAGAAAACGCTTTGGGTTGGGTGGACTGTTGCCTCTTTGGGCAATAAGTCCCCGGTCTTTATGACACAAATCCTTAGAATTTAGGTCTTTAGAAAACAAAGTAATATGTTTTATATGTAGTAGTCACCCTTTAACGGACTAATATTTCATTGAATCTAGCCAGAAAGTGAAAGCCAATAATAGTAAATATAACAACCAGAATGAGGTGGATACAGTTGTCCACAGATATTGGATATCACAATAGCGGGAAGACAGTTCTAACATAAAAACTCCTGAAATCTTGTTTTCCTTCAAAGCCTTGATAAATTATAAAGACGGAGCTTAAACCACTCAGAAAGCAACATCAATCATCCTGTCATGGAATATGCTATCACAGATGTAAAATGTTAAAACTACACGCACCGACTGGCAAATCAAGCTTCGTTTTGCTTGTGCCTAACAGCATTCAAAAGAACGATGTCAGGAAGTGAACATACATTTATATGGGGATGGCCGAGCAAGGAAGAAAAGGCAAAGTGTACTGACGGTGTCACCACATCTTACAAGATGTATACTGCAGGAGGAAATTAAGGCCAGGCTGTCATTCTGTATATCAAGATTTTGATGGATCTGAACCTTTTTTCTTGAACAAAAATAACAACTTTGATGTTTTCCAATAACTATAAGAATCTGTACTTCAAATGAAATTTTGTATTTTATTTGTTGTTCTTTATTTATTACATTTGAGACCATCTGTTCTCAGTTTCTCTCCCTGAAATGAATGTAGGGGGTTTGACAACTCCATTTTCAGAATCCAGGGGTACCTTTTTTTTAAATCGTGTAGAGTCACCCTTATTCCTTATAGACTCAGGAAGGGAAATATTTTGAGTTGATAACATAGCTGTGTCTTATGGTTATTGATAGTGATGCGTGAGCAATAAAATGCTCAGATACTGATTACTCGAGTCAAGGAAATCGTAATGCTTGGGTGCTTGACCTACAGTAAGTAATGAATATAATGGAAGTCAATGGGAAACTCAAAGATTTTTCCAGTGATCCCCCCACCCACCATGGAGGTCTAGATATTGCTGAAAATGATGGAAACAGTGCTGGAATAGCATAGGAACAGTATAAGGAAGACCCCTGGAATCATCTCTGAATCCCAGGTCACTTGCCGGGGTCAATGTTGTCAGAGTAATACACAACTTTTACAGACTGACAATAAAACATACAAAACCACAGTGAAAAGGGATTTGACTGTAAAAAATGTTACGAAACATTCTTGACAGGATAATGACTTTTATATAATCCAAAATAAATAAGAGAAAAAAATGAGCCTTTTGTTAGGGCTCGAGTTCCCACCTCTGCACAGGGGGAATCTCAAGTCATCTCCGCTGCGGTGTCCCATTTTTCTCCAGCCGCAGTGGAGCCTGCTCAGCAGAGATGTCAGTCCCAGCGTCTAGCTCAGGCAGATACTCTGCGTCTGGCTACTACTGTTCTTCCAGGCTCTGCCATTACAGCTAGTACTGGTCAGCAGTGAGGACTCGCTTCTGGGACTAAGTCCTGCTTTCTCCCTTCTGAGCATGCCCAAAGGAAGACCTCTCATTGGAGGTCAGGGGCCACACGCTCAGGTCCTGAAGCAACTCCCATTGGTCCTCTAGGAAGGTCCTGAAGTTGCTGCAACTATAAAAGGTTCGCATGGCCGCATGGCCATGTGCTAGTATCAATCTTTGTCATGAGCTTTGCGCCAGTGTGGTCATGTATGCTTGTGGTCAGGGCCCAGCTGAAATAAGCCACTAGAATACTGGCACCTCCGGTGAGGTTTTAGTTTGCATGTATTCAGGGCCCGGCTGAAATAAGCCACTAGAATACCGGCACCTCCGGTGAGGAATTGTTTGTGTGCTTCTCTGACTGCATGACCACTGACTGCTATCAGCTTAGCAGTTAGCTGTGTACTCCTGTGAGCTTAACAGGACACAGTGCTTTTCTATCACGGCGACTCTGTGAAGTAACAGAGCTCACTTATACAGCCATATAATGCCATTTGCTAGCAGCAGGTTCTCCTCCTGCACGGTGGACCCCAGGCTGCGAACGCACCAATAATAACATATATACTTACTCAGTGCGTTCCGCCAGCCCTAACACCTTTACACCTTGGGCTATGTTCACACGTATTAATTTTGCTGCATTTTTGCATGTTTGCATTGCTTTCAAATGTGAGAAAAACATTCTACAGGAAATATAATTTTAGCATTTTAATATTTTGTCTGTCCAGGCATTGTGAGACATAATCAGACACATCATGTTTAATTTAAGAAGAAGGGACTCTGAAAGTCACAAAAAAAGTTTTCTCAGGGCCATGTGGCATTTATTGGGCCACTCCTCACACTGATAAAACTAGGGGCTGGGGAGGAAGTTAGTCAGAAGCTGACTGGGTTGGAACCAGGCAACATCCCGTGGCAGGGGGTGTTGCAGGGAGAAGGCACAGGGGCGTCCCTGTCAGGCGTGGGAACCTGGCAGGTGCCTAGCGACAGAACAGAACGTAACGGAACCGCGCCTGCACACCTTGCGGCGTTATCCTAAGAGAGAGACAAGAGGGGAAGAATATTGTGGAACAGTGTAAACGAGATCAGCACAAAGGAGAGCCAGTAAGAGTCGTGCCGAGAGAGGAAGGCAACATCTTACTGAGGCGTGTAGTCGGTGGCCGGATCACCGTAGGAGTAACTCACTTCAGGCCTTACTTCAAATTCCGCTGGACAGTTGATTATAGGTTGGCTGTCTACCTTCTACACCTACGAAGACATAGGGGCAACATTGGGAGAGGGGCGTCTCTAGGGTCCCAGAAGACCTCCAAGCCTTCCCGTCAAACGGGTGGCGTCCTAGCCATAACATATCTAGGGGACGTTAGAAACTAGCAACATCTGGAACCAAAGAGAGAGAGAGAGAGCAAGCTGTGGAGAACGAACGAACGAGAACAGCATTTGTGAGGACTATTCCGAATGATCAGCAGGGTAGGACTACAACACACAGGCGCTATTGGTAAGCAACGATTTCCATCTGCGAGGGAAACTCTGGATGTGCCCATCGGACCAGCCGGTCTCTGATAGCCTGGTTGAACGTGCTCTGGATTGAGGATATTGAAGCCTTCAGTAAAGAGGTAAAGAGACTGCAACCTTGTGTCCTCGTTATTGCCTGCACCTGACACCATCACCAACTACATATCTGGGAAGCCCTGGGGACACACTTCACCTGTGGGAAGTTATACCATCCAGCTGCCATTCCATCACCCCAGTGGACCCCACAGCAGCGTCGGACACCCTGACCGAACACCACAGGTGGCGTCACGAACCCTTGACAGACTCTACAAATCCCTTTACTGGACGCCCCCTAGCAGGGTCACGGACCGGGTCTAGCCACCGTGACAAAGGCACAGATGATTGGCCTCGGGGAGACCAAAACATCCAACACCGCGGAGACACCATCACGTGTTTCTCAACGCAGTGATTCCAGAACACTGCCCCCATCCCTTATGGGAAATATGCAGATGCATGTAAAGAAGCTGCGGAGACACCATCACGTGTTTCTCGACGCAAGCAGTGAATAGCCAGGCCTTTCCCCGGGAAGGAACAACCACGGGAAGGGCAGCATCCTATGAATGAAAGCCACCTATGCCAAGCATGGTATCCATCCACAGACAGCTGTTTCGGGGTTTTCATCTGTGCCTTTATAGCCTTTTTACTAGGCACTGCTCCTAATAGCCAGATTCCTACTCCACACTGATGAGGGGCAAAAACCCTCTGCTGCCCTTCCCGTGGTTGTTCCTTCCCGGGGAAAGGCCTGGCTATTCACTGCTTGCGTCGAGAAACACGTGATGGTGTCTCCGCAGCTTCTTTACATGCAGTAGCCACCGTGACAGCCTCAGAACCGAACCAGAGAGGCCCGGTACCGAGAACTCGTGGCCCTGTGTCTGGGGGCGCTCCACTATGCAAAGCATATATTGCTACTTTAATAAAATGTATTCAACTGAGGAGGGCAAATTTTCTTCTTCATATTAATACTGTAAAGTTTGAAACTTGGAGGGCCAGAAGATGACCCTCACAATTTATAAAGAGACAGCAGGTGGCCCTCACTAATTTTAGAGGGCTAGCAGGCGTCTTGTGGACAGATGAGACCAAGAAAGATTTTTTTGGGTAAAACACATCATCTTACTGTTTACTGTACGTGGAATGAGGCCTACAAATAAAATAACACAGTAGCTACAGTGAAATATGGTAGAGTTTCAAATATATTTTGTGGTTGTTTTGCTGCCTCTGGCACTGGGTGCTTTGACTGTGTGCAAGGCATCATAAAATGTGAAGATTCCCAAAGGATTTTGGGTCACAATGACCCAAAACATACTTAAAGAAGCACCCAGAAATGGATGGAAACAAAACACTCGAGAGTTCAAAAATGGTAATTCCAGCTCCAGTAGCGCAAGGTGCCTCACCACTACTTCTTACATATAGATGCTAGAGAGAAACTGTGAATGGACACATTAAGTCAGTAAATTTTGCCTGCTTTGATATATTTATGTGTATAGAACACTGTAAAAACTTGAATCGGTCAAGGAGTCCATGGAACATAGCAATAGGATGGCTTAGAATTTATAAGGAAATAACTACTGACTAGATGCCTGTCATACGCTATACCTACTGCAATACCTCACCGTAGACAAATTGTAGATAAAAGAGGAATTATTGTAGAATATTGAAGGGATTTGAATCGACCGTGAAAAGATTTTTTGTTGTAGCTGGCAGACGCAAACTTTGGAGGAACGCAAGTAACACTGGCAGCTTTGATGAAGTTCTAAGTACAGATCACTGTAAAAACCATGAATCGATCAATAAGTCCATGGAACATAGCAACAGCAAGGCTTAGAATTTCTAAGGCAATAATTCCTGACTAAACACCTGACATACGCTAAACCTACTGACACACATCACTGTAGATGAAGTGCAGAAAAGAGCGGTGTTATTATAACAGAATAGAATCTATTTGAATTAGCCCTGAAAAAATTGATCAGTTTCATGTAGCAGCATTAAGGACTGTCATTTCATATACCCTGCTGGGGAATATGGTGGAGCGTTTCACATCTACTCAGCCTGATATGGAGGAGACCAGGATCTTCTGTACTTACAGTACAATCTCTTCTGTCCAAGCTGTGTCAGAACTCCCTATGTGACAACCACCTGACACCGCACAACAAGACACTGGATCATAAACTAACAGAACCCAACGGCTTTTTTTGGTTTAAAAATATTTTCCCTCAACTAGAAGGTGGATCCTCAGGAAAGCATTTTTTACCACTAATAAGCAGTGGTCCTCCTAAACTGGTAAAGCGTATGCACTAAATGCAAAGGATGCCAAAAATTAGGAGTAGGCACTCCAATACCCCTTTGAATAGTTGTAGTGGGGGGCCTCAAAAAACATTTTTTTCCATTATTAAGGAATGGGTATCCTAGTATGGTAATGCCCATGCAGTAAGTGCATGGGCTGAAAAACATTTAACCCTGGGGGGTAAATATATACATAAAAGAATGTGCAAGATAGGCCTCTAAAAATTATAAATGCATGCACCATAAACAACCTTAAAAAATGTATAGCAAGGGTAGTATGATCATCCTGTTGATTTGTTGGTGGAGGAGGATGACACAAAAAAGACAAAATCCTCACCTGCTTCCAGCATTGTGATACCTACATCTCCCTGTTCCACCTCTGCCTCTCTGAGCCGAAACAGTTACCTGATCACAACTCTAGACTATAGACAAGGATTTCGCTGATGATTGCAGGGGTAAAATGATCTTTCTTTCATACTTTGCTATTTCGTAGGGCATAAGGATATTAGCAAGATTGGTCAGCCTCTCACAAAGAGCAGCCAGTAAACCAAGCTCATCCATTCATTAAATGGGAGTCATCGTCAGAAAATGATCTATTGTGTAAATCAGGTTTTTGTGCTGCATGTATTATTAAAAAAGATGGTAATGTTTATTTTTCATTTCACAATCTTTTACAAAAATTATAATTTTGCAATTTTTGCATTGTCCATAGGGGCTTTTTTTAGACTCACACTTCCTGTCCTTTTGGTAAGAGTTTACAGGAGTTTTCTTATCAGCAGAGGCAGAATTACAATGACAGGTAATACCTGTATACATATATGATAACACTGATGTTACACTTGACCCTGCTCCCTCTCCCTTCGCAATGATCTTTGCACAGGATCATAAGATACTTTGACACAAAATATAGTATAGGCATCTTTCCATTGCCGTTATGTACTTGTGTTGTTTCTTGAAACAAAAGATTAGTCTAAAAAAAACCTGAGTGGCCAGTGTGCAAACTACAAAATTTCACACTGTATTGTTAATACATATTGTAATATGCAAAACAATCAAACAAATATTATTTAAAAAAATAGAAAATACATTTACCAAAAAAAATGATTTAATCAATAACTAGTTTTTTCATGATGGCCTCCGTTGAAATGGTTGGCTATCTATATCCATAGCTGACATTTAGCACTGCATTCCCCCTACTTAAGAATAATTCCCTTGTAATGTAGTGGTGGTGGAGTGTATAACCCCAAAATGATGGTAATTCCTTATTTTAATCAATATTTTCTCAAGGTTACTCATTGTTGAATGCAGGGGGGTATTCTACACCAGTGCAATCGGGCCGATTCCAAAGTTTGTTTTAAGGGGTATTTCAATACTATTTTATTCTTTTCTCACCGGGCTAAGAGATAACAGGCAAGTAGTTGTTAACTAATAATAAATCCTACAGAGAAACTACGGAGTATCAAAGAACCCAACAAGTGTAACAATCTAAAAAACGTAACAAATTTTATTGAATGTCATCATCACATAAAAATAACAAACATCACATTTCGCGTAAGCTTCCTCGGGGGGTTGTGAAGCTTACGCGAAACGCGTGTCGGGGCCGCCGGACACACACTGGCACCACCTGTTTTTTGGGTAAGATTGGCAGAGCTTTGGTTACTCTTATATTTACCTACTTTAGGTCTGATTAGTACTAACGTATATGGAGGTAGGAGGTATATGAATGTCCTTTAGGAGCACTATGCACTTTATCAATAATTTCATTACGGATTAATATGCTTCTTTTAGCCACTTTGTTCTTGCCCTCTCTATGCCCGAGGTGTTACTTGCAGTGGTTGTTGTCCGCCGTACATGTACTATACGTGTCCCTTGTATGTGATGTTTGTTATTTTTATGTGATGATGACATTCAATAAAATTTGTTACGTTTTTTAGATTGTTATGCTTGTTGGGTTCTTAGATACTCCGTAGTTTCTCTGTAGGATTTATTTCATAGTGGAGTTGTTCCCTGTTATCTTTCATGTCCATTATAGGGTGTATCCCTACGAATAGTTTGCATTGATATGCATCAGTGGCATCTGTATTTAGAATTGTTTTAAGTAGTTGTTAACTACCTGTTTGTTGTGTCCGTCACTGTCTCAGAGCAATCACACTCTGATCCAGTCAGTGATTATACTGCTTTATATCATCAGATTAGCTCCTACTCTTCAGGCTGCTGTGTACATGGGGTGTGACTGCCAGCATCATGAAGATTGACAGCTGGCTCCCTGCAGTTATGCAGCGGGGAGCTGGCTGTCAATCAACATGATATTCGCAATAACACCCCATAAATAGAGTACAGCAGAATAGGAGCAGTGGGTCTATCAATGTGTCATCACCGGAAGCCACAAAATTGCTGGCAGGAGCACTCTGTGACCTCTCTGTACCGGCAGAGAACAGCCCCGGATAAGAAAGGAAGATAGGTAGCAACTACCTGCCTGTAAGTTCTTAGGCCCATAAGGGAAATGAAAAATAGTCCTGGAAAATCCCTTTAAGTAGTGGGAATGGGATGCTGCAAATTTTTGTTCTCCAATGCAAAATACTGCAGTATCTGTACTGCATGATGGTATCCAGGTTTCATCTGTACTTCCAAAGTCTTAAAGAAAAAGAAAATTAGAAAAATTCGCAAAGATAAAACTTCCATCCTTTGGTTTTCCCTGCGAAAGGGAACCAAAGGAAAGTTCAAAGTCCTTCCATCCTTCCTTAACGTTTAGTAACTGCTCTAATAGCGAATTCGAGTAAATAAAGTAAACCTTTTAAAATAGAAAATATAATTGCTACTATTTCCATGATCTTGGAAGTAAAGACATTTTTGAGCCATTCAATAATCTTGGCCTCTTTACATGTTGCAGTCATAACCTCACTAGTTAAAACCTCTTATTACTCCGGCTCTGTTTAACATCCATATATTTCCCTTTCATTTGTGTATTCATTGCTCACAGTCCATTCGCTGTTTGGATCGTGCTAGTCTATAAAAAATGTCCTCAAACTCTAAGATTCCCTGAAACATTTACAACCTCGTTCCAGCAAATCTGTAATACTATTTGCATGGAAATCCCAACAACAAATCACCGTTAGAAACAGAGTCCTACCTTCATGTCAAGCTCATTTCATCTTGTTCTGCTTTTCCAGCTCTGAAGATTGAGACACTTTCAGAGATAGTTTCTTAAATTTATGGCCAGGCCTAAGAAAAGTCAACTAAACTTCTACTACATTGTAGACCTTTCGGAAGGAAAATAAATCATGGATTAGTGGTAAAGGTTGGGTAGAATCTTTTCTGGCTCTGCAAGGAGTCATTAAACTTCCCTCAAGGGTGTTTTACTCTAAATTCTGTACTCTGTCAAGAGTTAAGGGGGAATACTGACAAAACAGGCAAGCATTGGAGATTGGCATCCACTGGCCACCCATGAGCATTGGGTAAATCTTTGCTAGATCCGGTGCTGTACTATCACATCTCATAGGCTCGAATAAATTGTAGACTTGCAAGCAGAATCCTCACTCCTCTTGTTTATTATAGAGTTATGTATTACTCTGTAATGTCTTTTCTTCTTTGTACAAGTCCCCTCTGTGGAATATGTCAACTGCATAGAAATAAATGATAATTTTTATTATTTTCCTATTTCTGATTTTCAGATTAGTTCTCCTTCTGATGGAAGAACAGAGTCTTTCTAGTACCATCTATAGATAGCTATCCTCTAAGTCAATGTCAAACCTATCAAAGAGCCTTGAAACATGACTAGGGATACTAGCTAAACCATTCTCAAGAAAAAAATGCCATAGAAAGACCCATATTACAGTGATCATATTGTAGCAGACACCAGTTGTACTCAGGTGCCCTACACACCCTATATGTGAATACAATAAAATAAGTAAAACCCAATAAATGAATACAAGTTTAAACCTGTGACTCCCAGTTCACCTTCAACTATTGTTCTTCAAAATAATAGTGTTATCGACAATGTTCTTCATTTCGAAGAACAATAAAATAAACCCTTGCAGCTAGTAAAAAAAAAAAAGCAGCAACACTTACCTAGCCAGATCTTGGACCAAATGCACTGCAGGGTGCAGCCAGCCCATAAAGCAAGATGTTAGCAACACAGGTGCAAAATATCAGATCAACAGCCACTCTCCACATACCCACTCCTGGAGGGGGTGACTGCCCAGTATACAATTGCACAATAAAGGCCCACATAGGGCGTAGTTCACACAATGGTACTGCATAGTGTCTGGTTCACAGCCTATTAGTCACGCCCCTACTTTTCGATTAGGCGGGCTGGCCAGTACACTCTCAATGCATCCCAGTGCGAACACCCCTCATGCGAGACCGAACGTGTTTGGGCTTGGCTGCACCCCGAAAAATATAGTGTGGGCCTTCATTGTGCACTTGTATACTGGGCAGTCACCCCTTCCCCAGGAGTGGGTATGTGGAGAGTGGCTGTTGATCTGGTATTTTCCTCCTGTGTTGCTAACATCTTGCTTTATGGACTGGCTGCACCCGGCAGTGCATTTGTTCCAAGATCTGGGCAGGTAAGTGTTGCTGCCTTTTTTTCTGGTGTTGAAAATTGAATTTTTGTAGACCTTGAGTCTCTAGTGGCTTTGCTATTTAGTTCCTTGTAGCTAGTGAGTAGAAAAACTAAGGGATCTGAACAGGGGCGGGCACAGATGATTTGGGGCCCCTGTGCAAGAAATGTGTTTGGGCCCCCCTCCTTTTATGCCTACCAATGTACAGATATACAGTATACATATATTACATAGTATCCTCTCATGTATATTGCCGCCCCTTATTACACAGTGCCCTCTCTTGTTATATAACGCACAGTCCCTTATTACAGTGCCTTCTCTTGTTATAAAGAGCACCAGTCCCTTATTACACAGTGCCCTCTCTTGTTATGTGTAACACCATCTCTTATTGCACAGTGCCTTCTCCGTTATATACAGTACTGTTATTTACAGTGCCCTGGTCTTTATTTCATACCGTCCTCTTTTGTTAGATATAAACTGAAATGATTGCTGATGGAGCATGATAGCCTTCTCCAACAGAAAAAAAACTAACAACAGGGGACACTACATAATAAAGGACAGCAACATACATAACTAAAAAGGATGCTATGTAATAAGGGACGGTGTTATACATTAGTAAAGAGGAAATTATGCAATTAAAGGGAACCTGTCACCCCGAAAATCGTGGGTGAGGTAAGCCCACCGGCATCAGGGGCTTATCTACAGCATTCTGTAATGCTGTAGATAAGCCCCCGATGTTACCTGAAAGAGGAGAAAAAGATGTTAGATTATACTCACCCAGGGGCAGTCCCGCTGCTGGTCAGGTCGGATGGGCGTCTCCGGTCCGCTGCGGCGCCTCCCATCTTCTTTCCATGACGTCCTCTTCTGATCTTCAGCCACGGCTCCGGCGCAGGCGTACTTTGTCTGCCCTGTTGAGGGCACAACAAAGTACTGCAGTGCGCAGGCGCCGGAAAGGTCAGAGAGGCCCGGTGCCTGCGCACTGCAGTACTTTGCTCTGCCCTCAACAGGACAGACAAAGTATGCCTGCGCCGGAGCCGTGGCTGAAGATCAGAAGAGGACGTCATGGAAAGAAGATGGGAGGCGCCGAAGCGGACCAGAGACACCCATCCGACCGGACCAGCAGCGGGACCGCCCCTGGGTGAGTATAATCTAAGGTCTTTTTCTCCTCTTTCAGGTAATATCGGGGGCTTATCTACAGCATTACAGAATGCTGTAGATAAGCCCCTGATGCCGGTGGGCTTACCTCACCCGCGATTTTTGGGGTAACAGGTTCCCTTTAAGGATGAGTACTGATATATATGGAAGCCATCAGTACTCATCTGTCGGTAAGTCCACTGTGCTCCAACACACCGCCATCTAAAGTGAACGCCTCAAAGGCACAGTGGACTTACCGACAGATGAGTCCTGATGGCTTCCATATATATCGATGCATAGGAAACTATTTATGCTGTTGGAGCTTATCATCTAGATTGGTGATGCAACAGGGGAACACAGGATTGGTGCTCCTGCCTGTGTAAATAATGAAGCATGTCCGGTAGTAGTGTATCCATATGAATGTAAGATACTTCTAATAGTCCACTGGGGAGCTATTATCATCCAGTACATTCACCAGTTACCGCCATATGTGTCTATGTAAAACTTTGTTCTTTTGGGGATCTAGGTCTTCCCTAGCACAGTTGGTCTATGTATAGTGCTAGAGGACCCTGCAGCTTCTGGGTAGTGGCTCTCATTAGCTGCTGCAGGGCATATTAGGGCTCCTAGGGACAGTCATCGTGGAGCGGGGGCGCCACAACGTTCCCCCCTAGGGTGTCTACCTCCCTAGCCAGGTAGCGGCGGATATAGGTGCCTCAGCTAGGGTGATATAGTTATTCCCCATCAGTTTTACGGTATTTTAGTAGCACTTTTTTGTCTTTTTGGTTTGGGTTTTTGTTGTTATTTGTCACTATTGGTGGGGTCCGTTGCCTTGCTTTTAATTAATAAAAAATTGGTTTTATATATATTGAGGATTTCTTTATGATTTTGCACAAGTGGAATATACTCATAAAATACACATCTGTGTACTATACTGTTTGTGTGCGCATATTATACAGAATTATACTGTATATATTAAGTACAGCAATACAAAATACAGAACAGGAGGAAGGCTGGGGTCAGGGGCCACTGTGAGCCTGGAGATATTACATCAGTAATGGCAGGAGGCATCTGGGGTCAGTGATTACAATACAAGCAGTGAATTAGTGCCTGTGATGCAGCTCCCTGCTAGCTGATCAGTGCAGGATCATGTTTCTCAGCCATTCACTGCAGCGACCAGGAAGCACCGAGCACACAGTCACTAAGTCACTGCTGTCATGGACACACTGCTGCTCTGCAGATACTAACCAGCAGCAGTGATAACTCCCAGCCATCCCTCACCTTGTGCTCCAAGAGAAGAGGCCTTGAGGTCTGTAGCAGCTGCAGGAGACAACTCTGCACAGGATGGATGCTGGAGCAGCAGGCATGTGACAATAAGCAGAGAGGGCCCAGAGGAGGAGCTTCACGGACCAGCTCAGCGTGTGTGCACAAGGAATGCTATGGAAGTTTGCAATCAAACTATACTAAATAGTTTGATTGCAAACTTCCATAGCGTCCCTTGCAGGGGCCACCCCCTGCAAGTGGAACTGAAAGCAATGCTGCGATTCTCCTGACCTGCATCACAGAGCCAGCAACAGCATCAAGAGGAGAGGAAGCGCCCCCTACAGCGCCTGCTGCAGATTGCAGGGCCCTTTCTAACGCAAATGACTCAGGTACCGGCCCCCTTCCTCTCCACTTACTGGAGATGCTGCCGCTGCCTCTATGACAGAACAAGACATTTCAGCAGCTGATCGGGCCCCCTCTCCTTCGGGGCCCCTGTGCAGCTGCACAGGCTGAACCAGCGGTATGTCCGCCCCTGGATCTGAACATTCTTCTAAAATGGTTGATTCAAAACTGTGGAAAATTATTATTGTTGTTTAGTGGCAAATTTGTTGCTATTGTTGTGTTATTTGTTTAATTTATGGTTACAACCATGGGCTCAAAAGCAGAGAAGAGGTTAATGACTGCATCTCTAGTGGTCTAGGGAAGTCAAGTGATAAATGTCAGTAAAAGGCTATGTTCTCTCTACCAGTATTTAGTCACTATTTCACATCAGTATTTGTAAGCCAAAACCAGGAGTGGGTGATAAATACAGAAGTGGTGATGGTGACATGTTTCTATTATACTTTTTCTCTAACAGTTCATCTCTTAGATTTTTGCTTACAAATACTGATGTTTTTGCTTGCAAATACCTATAAATACATCTTCTCTACCTGATCTATCTATCAAAATAAATGAAATCACACTTTCCCCTGTCCTGGAAATTCGCTGCCTCGGAGTAACCCTTGACTCTGCACTGTCCTTCAAACTGCACATTGAAGCTCTCTCCACCTCCCTTCAGCTCCAGCTCAAAAATATTTGCAGAATCCGTCCTTTTCTCAACCCTCAGTCTACTAAAATTCTTGTACATGCCCTAATCATCTCCCATCTCTACTGCAACATACTCCTCTGCGGCCTACCTTCTTAAGCCCCCGTCACACACAGCGAGATCGCTAGCGAGATCGCTGCTGAGTCACAAGTTTTGTGACGCAACAGCGATCTCAGTAGCGATCTCGCTATGTGTGACATGTAGCAGCGATCAGGCCCCTGCTGTGAGATCGCTGGTCGTGTCAGAATGGCCTGGGCCATATTTTGATCGTTGAGGTCCCGCTGGGTAGCACACATCGCTGTGTTTGACACCTTACCAACGACCTCGCTGACAGGACGTCCCATTGAATCATCATGAAATAGCATCGTTCTACAGGTCGCTACAGTTCACATCCTCGCTGCTGCGTCGTTGGGGAGATCGCACTGTGTGACATCTCACCAGCGACCACATAGCGACGCTTGAGCGATCCCTGACAGGTCGTATCATTGTCGGAATCGCTCAAGCGTCGCTATGTGTGACGGGGCCTTAACACTCTCGCACCCCTCCAGTCCGTCCTTAACTCTGCTGCCGAACTAATTCATCTCTCTGCTCTATAATGCTCCACTTCTCCCCTCTGTAAGTCCCTTCATTGGCTCCCAATTCCCCAGCGTATCCAGTTCAAACTACTAACACTGACCTACAAATCCATCCATAACCTGTCTTGTATGTTTCCAAAATAATTTCACAATATCTTCCATAAAGTAATCTCCGGTCCTCCCAAGATCTCCTTTTCTCCTCCACACTTATTCGTTCCTCAGTCAATCACCTCCAATACTTCTCCCAAATATCCCCCATCTTCTGGAAATCTGTGCCCCAACATGTCGAATTATCCACCATATTCGGATCCTTCAGAGGGAACTTGAAAACACATCTCTTCAAGAAAGCTTAAAGCCTGCGATGACCACACAGCCACCCCAACACCACCGGAGCTGCTGCATCCCCCAACCTGCTGCTCCTTCCCCATAATTCTGTAGAATGTAAGAAATCAAGGACAGGGTCCTCTCCCCTCTGTTCCAGTCTGTCATTGTTAGTTTGTTTTCTGTAAGTTATATCTGTATTTTGTATGTAACCCCTTCTCATGTACAGCACCATGTAATAAATTGTGCTATTTAAATAAATAATAATGTAAAATACTGAGCAAATACTGATAGTCTGACCATAGCGTAACTAATCTCTTAGAACATTATCTGCAGTTAATATCTGTATGTATAGTGATCTAAAACAGAGAAAGATTTAATACTAGATACATAGTGTCCTGAGTTACTTGTCCCTCCAGTGGTGTACCTAAAGCAAGATGGCTGAGAGTGAGACAGTCTCCCAGCCTCACAGACTGCTCCCCATGACATACATGTTACATACACTGCTTCCAGTGACCTTTTCTCTCATAAAGACTGTTTGCTAATTGACCTTCTCGCTTTATATACCGTTCGTTACCTTCTCATATACTGCCGATTTCTGTCAACACTCCTCCTCAAATGCAACTTCTATTAATACCTCTCTTTCTTACTCAGATTGTACCTTATGGCCTCTTCTGTCTGAGAGATTATTTATAATGCCTCCTTCTTGCAGAGTCTGCTCCTGTTTGCCCTTTAACAAACTGCTCCCATGTCCTCTCCTCTCACATATTGCTCTCAATACTCCCTCTAACAAACTTTTTCCTTTACCCCTTCTCTAAGACGCTACTCTCTATTCTATCAGACTACCCCCGTACAATTTACATAACAGACTGCCCCATACCACCGGTTTAAAAGACTGCCCCCATACCATCTGTCTGACAAACTGACCCCCATTCCACATGTCTAACAGACTGCTGCACATACTGCCTGTCCAACTGACTGCTCCCCATGTACTTTTCTTTCACATATCACTCTCGATACTCCCTTCTCTAACAGAGAGCTCCCAAAACTCCCTCCAACATATTTGCCCCACACCCTCTTTCCAACAGACTAATCCCCATACCACCACCAACAGACTAATCCCCACACCCCCTCTCGATCAGACTGCTCCTGATATGCCCTTTCTTACAGACTAATCCTCACACCCCCTCTCGATCAGTCTGCTCCCAATATGCTCATTCTAACAAACTAATCCCCCAAACCCCTCTAACAAACTAATCCCCAAACCCCTCTAACAAACTAATATTCATACCTCCTCGCCAATAGGCTGAGTGAGTGGAAATAGATTAGTCCCTTGCAAATGCCCCTACTTTGTACGGGGGTAAGTACGATGACTTACCTTAACTTATCAGAAAAATTTGATTCCTTTCTCATTTATCAGCAACTTCTTCCTCTGCATCCTGAACTTGCTATCCACTCGGAAACAAAGAGCTCAAATCCATCTTGCTTAGACACTCTGGTAATGTGACACAGCCCATTATATTTTATGTATAGGGGAGCTGGAAGAAGGAATATGGAGCAGGGAGAGGAAACAGGAAGAGGAAGGCAGAAAAATCAAGGTCAACTTTCTAACAAGTATTTTACCTCACTCTGTGTTTATTCATATCCAGGTATCTCAGGTGTGAACTCAGGAGAGATCATAGCAGCTCAGAGAGAATTGAAAAGTAGAGATGGAGCCAGAAAAAGGGAAAATTGGTGAGAATGCGGGATACTACTCATAATGGCCAGATATTGACTTTTTCCTCATCTACATACACAAGACAGCTTATTGTGAAAAGTTACTTGAAAGTGTGGTTCACTTTTAAATTATTCAGTGCTTTTCAGAGGCTTTTATATATTTATTATTTAATTTATTATTTTTTATTCATTTAGCTTACTTATATAGTGTAATTAATTCCGCTGCACTTTGCAAACATCTTCATTACTATCCCCATTGGCGCTTACAATCTACATTCCCTATCAGTATTGTCCGGACAACCCCTTTAAAACATTCACATATCCTATATCAGAATACAACAGCTAAATAACAAACTCTTTCTGCGACATCTGTTTGCAACAAGTGTATGCTTACAAGAAACGTTTTTTTTTATTTGTGCAACCGTGCCTGGTAAACAGTCATATATCGCAACATTTTTGTGTTCGACTATGTTTAAATGAGAAAATTTAGCAGACACCTTCAATAAAACGGCTAAACTCACCAAAACAAGCTATGGGACTTGTGCTATTAATTAAAGCACTGTTCTGGTAGAGCTTACTGACAAAAACCAGAGGCCTGTATGCCAGCCAAAAAATGGATACTGTAAAAAGTCTGAAAAGGATTTCCAGAATCTACCAGCCAATTTATAGTCTTACACAACCGCCTTTCATTACCTGCAAAAATGCAATATAGCGGAGGAGTCAAAGGAGTAAAAAAATCTTGATATACTGTTTTTTCATTGTTAAAAGTATAAAAAAAAGTATAAATATTTAAAGAATAGTAACTCAAAATGAATGAAGAATCAGTTAGAAACCAAAACGATCAGATCTTATTTGCTACAAATTAATGTCTTGCTCCATGTTGTGCTTGAATTAGTTTGGTACCAAGAATACTTAGTTTACAAATACAATTGTGTTCTGTGAGCATGACATGTCTGTGCAGATTTTCTCCTCTGAATGTGAACACATCACTGCAGCAACAAGAGATCTTATGCATCTGGGGAGATTCGGTGAAAATGTAAAGTTGTAGAACTTTTCAAGATTAAAGTCTATTATTTTCTGCAGGTTTTTTATACTTTCATATAGAGTTTAGAATCAAATGTTGTGTAACATAAAAAGGAAATATATGATCAAATCATAACTTCACATATTACGGTGCAGGAGAATTATTCAATGATTTTTGACATCCATAATAAGTCACCAATTGTCTTCTTTTCCCAAGAAGGGAAAGTGCACAGGTTTAACAAATTTGGGGTTTACAAGAGCACCTAGACCCAATATTGCCCTTTGCAGGTAACGTTTTTGTGCTAAGCATCAACCTGAATATATTTGGACCATATCTTATAAGAGGATAATAACTTAAAGGGAACCGGTCATCAGTTTTGGCCGATATAAGTTACGGCCATCATCTTTCAGGGTTGATATACGGCATTCTGGAATGCTGTATATCTGCCCTTAACCTGACCTGGAAGAGAAGGAAAATATCTTTTATTATACTCACCTGCGGAGCGGTCCAGTCCAAGGGGTGTTGCTAGTCCTGGTCCAGTGCCTCCCATCTTCAGGCAAAGCCACCCTCCTGCTTGCTTCATTTCGCGCTCCTGTGCAGGTGTAATTCTCCACCCTGTTGAGGGGAGATCAAAGTATTGCAGTGCGCAGGTGCCGGGAAAGGTCAGAGAGGCCCAGCGGGGATGCGTCATCCACACGAAGCAAGAAGGAGGATGGCATTGCATGAAGATGGAAGGCGCCAGACCAGGACCAGCGACAACCCTTGGACAGGAGCGCTCCAAAGGTGAGTATAACAAAAGCTATTTTTCTTCTCTTCCAGGTTGGGATGGGGGCAGATATACAGCATTATAGAACGCTGTTTATCAGCCATGAAAGGTGGTGGCCATAACTTATATTGGCCAAAACTGATGACAGGTTTCCTTTAAAGTTAAATCCTGTCTATATAAACCATTATGGCCTACCAACCTCCCGAAAATGGAGATTTTTTTCCCATTATTAAGGAGTGGGGTCCTAGGTTGGTAATGCACATGCAGTATGTGCTCTGTGGAACATGATAAACGGAAGTGTGAACAGCTCTTCGGAGTGTCCAAGTGTGGGATCACTTGTCTCCGAGTACTTGGCATGGTGAGAAGAAGGAAAATCAGGGTGAGGATTATGTGGTCCAGAATCACGGCTTTTGAGACTGGACCGTGTGGAAGATGGAGTGGTGCTATCAAGCTAACTGGATACATTATCTGCTATCCATCTAACAACCTTTTCACAGTAGTCTGGCTTCAAGATTGGTGTTCTGTACACCCCTATAAAGTGGGACAGGAAACTTGGTTGACATGATGTGTGTTTGTTGTGCTCCTGCAGCAGGCACAGTTTCATGTTAGAAAAGAAAAAAACTTGTTCCAGCTCGATAGTCGTAAAATTCAAACTCAGTACTTTATTGATCCATTAAAAACAAGTGTTTTTCTGTCCTCACATGTGACTACATGAATCAACGCGGAGTTCCGTGCACCTGCGGTAGTTGTTCGGTGAGCTGGCTTTATTTATTTGTTTGTTTCATATTGCCCACAGCCTCGGCCTCTGCGCTCACCAACAGCTTCACGTCCACTTCCCTGTCCTTTACCACGCACCTTGCCCATTTTAAATTAGATATATGACATTTCCTTGTTGAGAAAACTTTGCAGGATTAGTATCGCAGGAAAATTTACCCACCTCAGATGGACTTGTTACAGTAAACGAGCAATATAGAGATGAAATTGTTAACCAACCAAGTCTATCTGTATGCTTTTGATGCACAACTTGTGCAGTATAAATTCCGTATAATATTTCCCTGCTTAAAAAACTATGCAGGAATACTATCGCAGGAAATGTATCCACCTCAGATGGACTGGTTACAGTGCAGGAGCAATATAGCAATGCTATTGTAACCAACAAAGTATGGCTGTACGCTTTTGATGCACAACTGGTGGGGTATAAATGATGTATAACATTTTCCTGCTGAGAAAATTTGCAGGATTACTATCGCAGGAAAATTTGCCCACCTCAGATGGACTTGTTACAATGCAGGAGCAATATAGCGATGCTGTTGCTAACGAGCCAAGTATGGCTGTATTCATTTGATGCACAACTGGCACAATATAAATGACATATAATATTTCCCTGCTGAAAAAACTTTGCAGCATTAGTATTGCAGAAAAATTTACCCCACTCAGATGTACTTGATACAGTGTTGGAGCAATATAGCTATGCTATTGATAACCAACCAAGTTTGACTGTATGCTTTTGATGCAAAACTGGCACAATATAAATGGCATATAATATTTCCCTGCTCAGAACAATTTGCAGGATTAAGAGCAAAAAGAATATTATTAACCCTGAGAACTTGAAAGGCTTTTGGCAATCTAGTCTCTCTATAAGGTGGACATTATGCACAGGTAATTACAGCCCCACGAGGAAGCCCATGCAAAATGCGCTTTGGGGCTACCATTTTATTGTGCATTCTCACAAGGGTAATCATGGGTAAGATGACCGTGTCATGACTTAATCTCCCTTTCACTTTGTTTATGTATGTGGCTCCCATTTGTATACTTTGGCATTGGACCAATATACATCATATCACCTACATAATTTTGAATTACTCTTAATGTAGAGACTACTTGATGTACAGTGGGTACGGAAAGTATTCAGACCCCTTTAAATGTTTTACTCTTTGTTTCATTGCAGCCATTTGGCAAATTCAAAAAAGTTCATTTTTTTCTCTTTAACCCCTTCCCGACCTTTGACGCCACGTAGGCGTCATGAAAGTCGGTGCCAATCCGACCCATGACGCCTATGTGGCGTCATGGAAAGATCGTGTCCCTGCAGGCCGGGTGAAAGGGTTAACTCCCATTTCACCCGATCTGCAGGGACAGGGGGAGTGGTAGTTTAGCCCAGGGGGGGTGGCTTCACCCCCCCCCCCCCCCCGTGGCTACGATCGCTCTGATTGGCTGTTGAAAGTGAAACTGCCAATCAGAGCGATTTGTAATATTTCACCTATTATAACTGGTGAAATATTACAATCCAGCCATGGCCGATGCTGCAATATCATCGGCCATGGCTGGAAATACTAATGTGCCCCCACCCCACCCCACCGATCGCCCCCCCAGCCCCCCGATCTGGCCGGTACACTGCTCCGGCTCCCCTCCGTCCTGTGCTCCGGCTCCCCCCCGTGCTCTTGTCCGCTCCCCCCGTGCTCCAATCACCCCCCCGTGCTCCAATCACCCCCCCTGCATTCCGATCCACCCCCCCGTGCTCCGTTCCAACCCCCGTGCTCCGTTCCAGCCCCCCCGTGCTCCGTTCCACGCCCC
Organism: Ranitomeya imitator; assembly: GCF_032444005.1. Classification (NCBI taxonomy): domain Eukaryota; kingdom Metazoa; phylum Chordata; class Amphibia; order Anura; family Dendrobatidae; genus Ranitomeya; species Ranitomeya imitator. The sequence continues at coordinate 95,265,592 of NC_091291.1, forward strand.
CGTGCTCCGTTCCACGCCTGCCGCGCTCCGAATCCCCCCCCGTGCTCCGATCCCCCCCCCGTGGTCCCCCCCACCCCATCATACTTACCGATCCTGCCGGGGTCCCGTCCGTCTTCTCCCTGGGCGCCGCCATCTTCCAAAATGGCGGGCGCATGCGCAGTGCGCCCGCCGAATCTGCCGGCCGGCAGATTCGTTCCAAAGTGCATTTTGATCACTGAGATAGATTATATCTCAGTGATCAAAATAAAAAAAATAATAAATGACCCCCCCCCCCTTTGTCACCCCCATAGGTAGGGACAATAAAAAAATAAAGAAATTTTTTTTTCCCACTAATGTTAGAATAGGGTTAGGGGTAGGGTTAGGGTTAGGGGTAGGGTTAGGGTTAGGGTTAGGGGTAGGGTTAGGGGTAGGGTTAGGGGTAGGGCTAGGGTTAGGGCTAGGGTTAGGGCTAGGGGTAGGGTTAGGGGTAGGGTTAGGGTTAGGGCTAGGGTTAGGGCTAGGGGTAGGGTTAGGGGTAGGGTTAGGGCTAGGGTTAGGGTTTCGGTATGTGCACACGTATTCTGGTCCTCTGCGGATTTTTCCGCTGCGGATTTATGGCGGATTTACCGCGTTTTTTTCTGCGCATTTCACTGCGGTTTTACAATTGCGATTTTCTATTTGAGCAGTTGTAAAACCGCTGCGGAATCCGCACAAAGAAGTGACATGCTGCGGAATGTAAACCACTGCGTTTCCGTGCAGTTTTTCCGCAGCATGTGTACAGCGATTTTTGTTTCCCATAGGTCTACATTGAACTGTAAACTCATGGGAAACTGCTGCGGATCTGCAGCGTTTTCCGCAGTGTGTGCACATACCTTTAGAATTAGGCTATGTGCACACGGTGCGGATTTGGCTGCGGATTGGCCGCTGCGGATTCGCAGCAGTATTCCATCAGGTTTACAGTACCATGTAAACATATGAAAAACCAAATCCGCTGTGCCCATGGTGCAGAAAATACCGCGCGGAAACGCTGCGTTGTATTTTCCGCAGCATGTCAATTCTTTGTGCGGATTCCGCGGCGTTTTACACCTGTTCCTCAATAGGAATCCGCAGGTGAAATCCGCACAATAAAAAACTGGAAATCCGCGGAAAATCCGCAGGTAAAACGCAGTGCCTTTTACCCGCAGATTTTTCAAAAATGGTGCGGAAATATCTCACACGAATCCGCAACGTGGGCACATAGCCTTAGGGTTAGGGTTGGAATTAGGGTTGTGGTTAGGGTTGTGATTAGGGTTATGGCTACAGTTGGGATTAGGGTTAGGGGTGTGTTGGGGTTAGTGTTGGAGGTAGAATTGAGGGGTTACCACTGTTTAGGCACATCAGGGGTCTCCAAACGCAACATGGCGCCACCATTGATTCCAGCCAATCTCGTATTCAAAAAGTCAAATGGTGCTCCCTCACTTCCGAGCCTCGACGTGTGCCCAAACAGGGGTTTACCCCCACATATGGGGTATCAGTGTACTCAGGATAAACTGCGCAACAATTACTGGGGTCCAATTTCTCCTGTTACCCTTGTGAATCTAAAAAAATGCTTGCTAAAACATCATTTTTGAGGAAAGAAAAATGATTTTTTATTTTCACGGCTCTGCGTTGTAAACGTCTGTGAAGCACTTGGGGGTTCAAAGTGCTCACCACATATCTAGATAAGTTCCTTGCGGGGTCTAGTTTCTAAAATGTGGTCACTTGTGGGGGGTTTCTACTGTTTAGGCACACCAGGGGCTCTGCAAACGCAATGTGACGCCCGCAGACCATTCCATCAAAGTCTGCATTTCAAAAGTCACTACTTCCCTTCTGAGCCCCGACGTGTGCCCAAACAGTGGTTTACCCCCACACATGGGGTATCAGCGTACTCAGGAGAAACTGGACAACAACTATTGGGGTCCAATTTCTCCTGTTACCCTTGGGAAAATAAAAAATTCTGGGCTAAATAATTATTTTTGAGGAAAGAAAACGTATTTATTATTTTCACGGCTCTGCATTATAAACTTCTATGAAGCATTTTGGGGTTCAAAGTGCTCACCACACATCTAGATAAGTTCCTTTCGGGGTCTAGTTTCCAAAATGGGGTCACTTGTGGGGGGTTTCTACTGTTTAGGCACATCAGGGGCTCTGCAAACGCAACGTGACGCCCGCAGAGCATTCCATCAAAGTCTACATTTCAAAACGTCACTACTTCACTTCCGAGCCCCAACGTGTGCCCAAACAGTGGTTTACCCCCACATATGGGGTATCACCGTACTTCGGAGAAACTGTACAACAAATATTGGGGTCAAATTTCTCCTGTTACCCTTGGGAAAATTAAAAAATTCTGGGCTAAATAATTATTTTTGAGGAAAGAAAACGTATTTATTATTTTCACGGCTCTGCATTATAAACTTCTATGAAGCACTTGGGGGTTCAAAGTGCTCACCACACATCTAGATAAGTTCCTTTGGGGGTCTAGTTTCCAAAATGGGGTCACTTGTGGGGGGTTTCTACTGTTAAGCCACATCAGGGGCTCTGCAAACGCAACGTGACGCCCACAGAGCATTCCATCAAAGTCTGCATTTCAAAACGTCACTACTTCACTTCCGAGCCCCGGCATGTGCCCAAACAGTGATTTACCCCCACATATGGGGTATCAGCGTACTCAGGAGAAACTGGACAACAACTTTTGGGGTCAAATTTCTCCTGTTACCCTTGGGAAAATAAAAAATTGCAGGCTAAAAGATCATTTTTGAGAAAATAATTTTTTTATTTTATTTTCATGGCTCTGCGTTATAAACTTCTGTGAAGCACTTGGGGGTTCAAAGTCCTCACCACACATCTAGATTAGTTCCTTTGGGGGTCTAGTTTCCAAAATGGGGTCATTTCTGGGGGATCTCCAATGTTTAGGCACACAGGGGCTCTCCAAACGTGACATGGTGTCCGCTAATGATTGGAGCTAATTTTCCATTTGAAAAGCCAAATGGCGTGCCATCCCTTCCGAGCCCTGCCGTGCGCCCAAACAGTGGTTTACCCCCACATATGGGGTATCAGCGTACTCAGGACAAACTGGACAACAATATTTGGGGTCCAATTTCTCCTATTATCCTTGGCAAAATAGGAAATTCCAGGCTAAAAAATCATTTTTGAGGAAAGAAAAATTATTTTTT